>NC_068435.1:25710887-26041672 GCF_023373465.1 Oncorhynchus keta | reverse complement strand
GATTCAGGAGTGAGGAGAAGGTGGCAAAGAGCCTAGGGTTAGAGGCAGATGCTTGGAATTTAGAGTGGTAGAAAATGGCTTTAGCAGCAGAGACAGAGGAGGAAAATGTAGAGAGGAGGGAGTGAAAGGATGCCAGGTCCGCAGGGAGGCGAGTTTTCCTCCATTTCCGCTCAGCTGCCCGGAGCCCTGTTCTGTGAGCTCGCAATGAGTCGTCGAGCCATGGGGCGGGAGGGGAGGACCGCGCCGGCCTGGAGGATAGGGGACATAGAGAGTCAAAGGATGCAGAAAGGGGAGGAGAGGAGGGTTGAGGAGGCAGAATCAGGAGATAGGTTGGAGAAGGTATGAGCAGAGGGAAGAGATGATAGGATGGAAGAGGAGAAAGTAGCGGGGGAGAGAGAGCGAAGGTTGGGACGCGCGATACCATCCAGTAGGGGCAGTGTGGGAGGTGTTAGATGAGAGCGAGAGGGAAAAGGATACAAGGTAGTGGTCGGAGACTTGGAGGGAGTTGCAATGAGGTTAGTGGAAGAACAGCATCTAGTAAAGATGAGGTCGAGCGTATTGCCTGCCTTGTGAGTAGGGGGAAGGTGAGAGGGTGAGGTCAAAAGAGGAGAGGAGTGGAAAGAAGGAGGCAGAGAGGAATGAGTCAAAGGTAGACGTGGGGAGGTTAAAGTCGCCCAGCACTGTGAGAGGTGAGCCGTCCTCAGGAAAGGAGCTTATCAAGGTATCAAGCTCATTGATGAACTCTCCGAGGGAACCTGGAGGGCGATAAATGATAAGGATGTTAAGCTTGAAAGGGCTGGTAACTGTGACAGCATGGAATTCAAAGGAGGCGATAGACAGATGGGTGAGGGGAGAAAGAGAGAATGACCACTTGTGAGAGATGAGGATCCCGGTGCCACCACCCCGCTGACCAGAAGCTCTCGGGGTGTGCGAGAACACGTGGGCGGACGAAGAGAGAGCAGTAGGAGTAGCAGTGTTGTCTGTGGTGATCCATGTTTCCGTCAGTGCCAAGAAGTCGAGGGACTGGAGGGAGGCATAGGCTGAGATGAACTCTGCCTTGTTGGCCGCAGATCGGCAGTTCCAGAGGCTACCGGAGACCTGGAACTCCACGTGGGTCGTGCGCGCTGGGACCACCAGATTAGGGTGGCCGCGGCCACGCGGTGTGGAGCGTTTGTATGGTCTGTGCAGAGAGGATAGACAGACACATAGTTGACAGGCTACAGAAGAGGCTACGCTAATGCAAAGGAGATTGGAATGACAAGTGGACTACACGTCTCGAATGTTCAGAAAGTTAAGCTTACGTAGCAAGAATCTTATTGACTAAAATGATTAAAATGATACAGTACTGCTGAAGTAGGCTAGCTGGCAGTAGCTGCGTTGTTGACACTACACTAATCAAGTCGTTCCGTTGAGTGTAATAGTTTCTGCAGTGCTGCTATTCGGGGCTAGCTGGCTAGCTAGCAGTGTTGTTTACGTTACGTTGCGTTAAAAGAACGACAATAGCTGGCTAGCTAACCTAGAAAATCGCTCTAGACTACACAATTATCTTTGATACAAAGACGGCTATGTAGCTAGCTATGTAGCTAGCTACGATCAAACAAATCAAACCGTTGTACTGTAATGAAATGAAATGAAAATGTGATACTACCTGTGAGTGCGACCGGGTTGTTGAGTTCAATTCAGTAGACGTTGGCTAGCTGTTAGCTGTTAGCTGTTGGCTAGCTAGCAGAGTCTCCTACGTTAAGGACGACAAATAGCTGGCTAGCTAACCTCGGTAAATTAAGATAATCACTCCAAGACTACACACTCTAAACTACACAATTATCTTGGATACAAAGACAGCTATGTAGCTAGCTAACACTAAACTAATCAAGTCGTTCAGTTGAGTGTAATAGTACTACAGTGCTGCTAATCTGTGGGTGTTTGCTAGCGTTTGCTAGCTGGCTAGCTGCTGGGCGAATAGCAGTGAAGGCTACGTTAGGGCGAACGAAATACGATAATTATGCAATTATCTCTGATACAAGGACGGCTATGTAGCTAGCTAAGAAGAAATTGCTAAGATTAGACAAATCAACCGTTGTACTATAATGAAATGTAATGAAAAGTAATGAAAAAGTTATACTACCTGCGGAGCGAAGTGCGATGCGACCGCTCGCTCCAACCCTAAGCACCATTCTAGAGGGTAACTTACAATACAATGCTGTCGAGGCAGTGAAAATGAGAAGTGTCTGAGATCCACGTGGCTAGTTGAGAGAGAGAGAGAGAGAGACACTACTCATATTTCCCACCCAGTGTCAGGAAACAAAAACCCAAACAACTGGTGTCGCTCTATCCTAATTGCCCCATAGTGAAACAGATTGTTTGCACTCCCTTCCAGTACTGCTGTTTGAGGGCCTTTCTTTTAATTAAGGTTGCAAAATACAATTATAGATGGAGAACATGCCTCATTTAACAAACAACATAAAAGTGAATCAGAGCTACTATGGTGCAATGTTCACATAATAATGTGTATTTATTCACTGCAGACCCCCAACCTTTCTAGAGGAAGTCTTACCAGGAAAATGTCCTGTTCTGTCTGATTTGTATAGGTCAGCATTTTGACAAAATGAGGATGACAAACCTATTTACCTACCACCTGTGTATTATATTCTGTAATATCCCTGCCTATGTCGGTCATCCTAGATCTACAGAGTGAGGTTGATACAGTACATTGAATGACAGACTGACCTAGTGGGGGCAACATACTAACACAGCAGGTTAACTAACCCTTAATGTGTGTTCCATATTGATCTTCATTTGAAATCTCTACTTAAAGAGGAGCTTGGTGCTGAATGTTTGTGATGCATTACATGTTTGTGATGCCATTACAGCCCTCTTTAGTGGTCCTGATGGTTTATTGGCGGTTGAATATTTCATTTCTGGATAAGGTTATTGCGCCTGACGTGTACTGTACAAGGTGGACTACAAAGTATGATTGCTCTATTGACTTCCCTGGTGGGACTCGTCAAACCCTAGATGGTGTAGCAATTGAGCAGGGAATGGTTATTCTGTCTATGATGCAGTTGTAAGTGAACTGTGGGCAATAATGAAAACAATATTATACCTCTCCGACATATTAAACTACTCTTTCTTTAACCATATTTGTTTGAATATGGTGTATTGAATAATAACTTGTGTAATTAAAAAGTAAATGGATGTAGATTCAATTTAGAATCAGTACACAAAGGAAAATTCCTAAGTGCTGCATACATCACATAGTAAAGCTGTTTTCTTAACCATAATGAAATAGCCACATTTTAAAAAGTGTTTCTTATGCCAGTGAATGGCCCAACAAGTAAGCCTCCTAAATGCATTGCTGTGGTCATGATTGGAGCAGCTAGGCTTTAGCAGCATGGGGGACTGATAGCTGCTACATACTCCCCATTCAAGGAGTAGAAGGATCTTGTAGGATTGTAACCTAATGATCCAGTCAATAAAAAGCGTGAGCAGGCAGCACACTCCAAGACCCATAATGCACGAGGCTCCCAAGGGTGGAACCTGGCTGGAGTATACCATCAACACTACTTCTTCTCCAACCCCCCCCCCCAGCACTTTACTTACTCCCATGTCAGTTTTTTTCACCCACCAGCCAATGAAACACAGGATTACATAAAGATGACCAAAGTCTATGACCTATCTGTTCCTTTTCCTCCATTTCCTATAATCAGATCTTACATGACTGAGTCAAAGTGAGTGTGGCGGAGGAAGGAAGTTGGAAGCATTTGTTGGGTCATTCTCTCCCACTAATGACATAACACAGCAGAAGAAGAGCTTTAGAGCTCCTTCTTGTTCCTGATGGAACCACAGAGAGATGAGAGTCTCCATCCGGGAGGGATGCCCACCTTGGATTAATATTTAACCAGGTTGCGTGCTGCGGGCTCTATGCTGCCACAGAACTCCCTGCCTCCTATTTCAGGTGTGTGTGTGTGTGTGTGTGTGTGTGTGTGTGTGTGTGTGTGTGTGTGTGTGTGTGTGTGTGTGTGTGTGTGTGTGTGTGTGTGTGTGTGTGTGTGTGTTTGAGAGTCTTCGTAGGCTCTCATGTTCACTGCAAAAACCATCTGACAACATCAGGGACATTGGTCTGGATGGCGGATCTTCTGCTCAGGCTTTACACTCCTTAAAATGGAATGTTTCTGCGATAAACTTAGCACTAAAACAGCTAGCCCCACACTGCTAACCTCCCTCTCTCTCTCTCTCTCTCTCTCTCTCTCTCTGTCTTCTCTCTCTCTCTGTCTCCTCTCTCTCTCTCTCTCTCTCTCTCTCTCTCTCTCTCTCTCTCTCTCTCTCTCAATTCAGGGCGCTTTATTGGCATGGGAAACATATGTTAACATTTCCAAAGCGAACTGAAGTAGATAATATACAAAAGTGAAATAAACAAAAGTGAAATAAACAATCAAAATTAACAGTAAACATTACACTCACAAAAGTTCCAAAATAATAAAGACATTTCAAATGTCATGTGTATATATACAGTGTTGTAATGATGTGCAAATGGTTAAAGTACAAAAGGGAAAATAAATCAACATAAATATGGGTTGTATTTACAATGGTGTTTGTTCTTCACTGGTTGCCCTTTTCTTGTGGCAACAGGTCACAAATCTTGCTGCTGTGATGGTACACTGTGGTATTCCACCCAGTGAAACACAGGGTGTTTAGATATGCGAGTTTATGGAAATTGGGTTTGTTTTCAAATTCTTTGTGGATCTGTGTAATCTGAGGGAAATATGTGTCTCAAATATGGTCACACATTTGGCAGGAGGTTAGAAAGTGCAGCTTAAGGGCCTCCCGGGTGACGCAGTGATTAAGGGCGCTGTACTGCAGTGCCAGCTGTGCCACCAGAGACTCTGGGTTCACACCCAGGCTCTGTCGCAACCGGCCGCAACCGGGAGGTCCATGGGGCGATGCACAATTGGCCTAGCATCGTCCGGGCTAGGGAGGATTTGGCCGTTAGGGAAATCCTTGTCTCATCGCGCACCAGTGACTCCTGTGGCGGGCCGGGCGCAGTGTGCGCTAACCAAGGTTGCCAGGTGCACGGCTGGCTTCTGGGTTAAGAAGAAGTGCGGCTTGGTTGGGTTGTGTATCGGAGGACGCGTGACTTTCAACCTTCTTCTCTTCTGGGAGTTGTAGCGATGAGACAAGATAGTAGCTACTAAACAATTGGATACCATGAAATTGGGGAGAAAAAGTGTGAAAAAAAGAAGTGCAGCTCAGTTTCCATCTCATTTTGTGGGCAGTGTGCACATAGCCTGTCTTCTCTGGAGAGCCAGGCTGCCTTTCTCAATAGCATAGTCAAAGAATTTACAAAAAGTTTGGGTCAGTCACAGTGGTCAGGTACGTGGTGTGGTCAGGTACGTGGTGTGGTCAGGTACGTGGTGTGGTCAGGTATGCTCTCTGTTTAGGGCCAAATAGAGCCCCATGACCAGCTTGCTTAGGGGACTCTTCTCCAGGCTCATCTCTCTGTAGGTGATGGCTTTGTTATGGAAGGTTTGGGAATTGCTTCCTTTTAGGTGGTTGTAGAATTCAGTTGCTCTTTTTTCTGGATTTTGATCATTAGCGGCTATATCAGCCTAATTCTGCTTTGCATTTGCATGTATTATTTGGTGTTTTACGTTGTACACAGAGGATATTTTTGCATAATTCTGCATGCAGAGTCTCAATTTGGTTTTTGCCCCATTTTGTGAATTCTTGGTTGGTGAGCGGACACCAGACCTCACAACCATAAAGGTTAGTTATAGAACCCTCACAACCATAATGGGTTCTATAACTGATTCAAGTATTTTTAGCAAGATCCTGCTATGTTCCTTTTGGTGGCATAGACGGACTGCCCTTCTTGTCTTTTCTCTCAGATTGTTCACAGCTTTGTGGAAGTTACCTGTGGCGCTGATGTTTAGGCCAAGGTATGTATAGTTTTTTTGTGTGCTCTAGGGCAACGGTGTCAAGATGGAATTTGTATTTGTGGTCCTGGCGACTGGATATTTTTTGGAACACCATTATTTTGGTCTTACTGAGATTTACTGTCAAGGCAGAATCTGTGCAGACCATCAGCAAACAGTAGACATTTGACTTCAGATTCTGGTAGGGTGAGGCCCGGGTGCTGCAGACTGTTCTAGTGCCCTCGCCAATTCGTTGATATATATTTTGAAGAGGGTGGGGCTTAAGCTGCATCCCTGTTGTATGTTTTTCCCCCAACACCACATTCCATCAATTTGTATAGCAGACCCTCATGCCAAATTGATTCTATGGCTTTTTTAAAATCAACAAAGCATGAGAAGACTTTCCTTTGTTTTTGTTTGTTTGTTTGTCAATTGAGGTTTGCAGGGTGAGTACGTGGTCTGTCGTACGACAATTTGGTAAAAAGCCAATTTGACATTTGCGCAGTACATTGTTTTCACTGAGAAAATGTACGAGTCAGCTGTTTAACGATAATGCAGACGATTTTCCCAAGGTTGCTGTTGACGCATATCCAATGGCAGTTATTGGGGTCAAATGTGTCTCCGCTTTTGATACCATCAATACCACAGGCCTTTTTGGGTTGGAGGGTTTTTATTTTGTCCTGTAGTTAATTCATTGGATAATCCAGTGGGTTCTGGTAGTCTTTAACAGTTGATTCTAAGATTTGTATTTGATCATGTATATGTTTTTGCTGTTTGTTCTTTGTTATAGAGCAAAAAAGATTGGAGATGTGTTTTACCCATACATCTCCATTTTGGATAGATAATTCTTTGTGTTGTTGTTTGTTTAGTGTTTTCCAATTTTCCCAGAAGTGGTTAGAGTCTATGGATTGTTCAATTACATTGAGCTGATTTCTAACGTGCTGTTCCTTCTTTTTCCGTTGTGTATTTCTGTATTGTTTTTGTGATTCACCATAGTGAAGGTGTATACTCAGGTTTTCTGGGTCTCTATGTTTTTGGTTAGACAGGTTTCTCAATTTCTTTCTTAGGTTTTTGCGTTCTTCATCAAAACATTTGTCATTGTTGATCATTTTCTTCTGTTTTCTGTTAGAAATGTTTTGATTTGATAGAGAAGTTGAGAGGTCAAATATACTGTTTAGATTTTCTACTGCCAAGTTGACACCTTGACTATTACAGTGGAATGTTTTGTCCAGGAAGCTGTCAAAAAGGGATTGAATTTGTTGTTGCCTAATTGTTTTTGGTAGGTTTCCACACTACATTACTTCCATCTATAGCATTTCTTAATATTACTCAGTTCCTGGCTTTGATGCCTCATGATTGAGTATCACTCTGTTCAAGAAAACTGTGTGATTTTTTTTTGTGATCTGATAGGGGTGTCTGGGCTGACTGTGAACGCTCTGAGAGACTCTGGGTTGAGGTCAGTGATAAAGTAGTCTACAGTACTACTGCCAAGAGATGAGCTATACAGTTGAAGTCGGCAAGTTTACAAACACTTAGGTTGGGGTCCTTAAAACTCGTTTTTCAACCACTCCACAAATTTCTTGTTAACAAACTATAGTTTTGGCAAGTCGGTTAGGACATCTACTTTGTGTATGACACGAGTCATTTTTCCAACAATTGTTCACAGACAGATTATTTCACTGTATCACAATTCCAGTGGGTCAGAAGTTTACATGCACTAAGATGACTCTGCCTTTAAACAGCTTGGAAAATTCCAGAAAATGAAGTCATGGCTTTAGAAGCTTCTGATAGCTAATTTACATAATTTGAGTCAATTGGAGGTGGACCTGTGGATGTATTTCATGGCCTACCATCAAAACCAGTGCATCTTTGCTTGACATCATGGGAAAATCAAAAGAAATCAGCCAAGACCTCAGAAAAAAAACTGTAGACCTCCACAAGTCTGGATCATCCTTGGGAGCAATTTCCAAACGCTTGAAGGTACCACGTTCATCTGTACATAAATAGTATGCAAGTATAAACACCATTTGACCACACAGCCGTCATACCGCTCAGGAAGAAGACACATTCTGTCTCCTAGAGATGAACGTACTTTGGTGCAAGAAGTGCAAATTAATCCCAGATCAACAGCAAAGGATCTTGTGAAGATGCTGGAGGAAACAGGTTCAAAAGTGTCTATATCCACAGTAAATCGAGTCATGTATCGACTTAACCTGAAAGGCTGCTCAGCAAGGAAGAAGCCACTGCTCCAAAACCGCCATAAAAAAAGCCAGACTATGGTTTGCAACTGCACATGAGGACAAATAACGTACTTTTTGGAGAAATGTCCTCTGTTCTGATGAAACAAAAATAGAACTGTTTGACCATAATGACCATCGTTATGTTTGGAGGGAAAAGGGGGAGGCTTTCAAGCCGAAGAACACCATCCCAACAGTGAAGCACGGGGCTGGAATTCTCATGTTGTGAGGGTGCTTTGCTGCAGGAGGGACTGGTGCACTTCACACAGTAGATGGCATCATGAGGCAGGAAAATTATGTGGATATATTGAAGCAACATCTCAAGACATCAGTCAGGAAGTTAAAGCTTGATTGCAAATTGGTCTTCCAAATGGAAAATGACCCCAAGCATACTTCCAAAGTTGTGGCAAAATGGCTTAAGGACAACAACGTCAAGGTATTGGAGTGGCCATCACAAAGCCCTGACCAAGGAGGCCTACAAACCTGACTAAGTTACACCAGCTTTGTCAGGAGGAATGGGCCAAAATTCACCCAAGATTCAAAAAATGAGACATAAACTGAACAAGTTCCACAGACATGTGACTAACAGAAATGGAATAATGTGTCCCTGAACAAAGGGGTGTTAAAACTCAAAAGTAATAGTCAGTATCTGGTGTGGCCACCAGCTGCATTAAGTAGTGCATCTCCTCCTCATGGACTGCACCAGATTTGCCCGTTACCCCACTCTTCTGCCAAGGCACCTGCAAGTTCCCAGACATTTCTGGGGGGAATGGCCCTAGCCCTCACCCTCCGATCCAACAGGTCCCAGACGTGCTCAATGGGATTGAGATCTGGGCTCTTCGCTGGCCTTGGCAGAACACTGACATTCCTGTCTTGCAGGAAATCATGCACAGAACGAGCAGTATGGCTGGTGGCATTGTCATGCTGGAGGGTCATGTCAGGATGAGCCTGCAGGAAGGGTACCACATGAGGGAGGAGGATATCTTCCCTGAGATTGCCTGCAATGACAACAAGCTCAGACCAATTATGCTGTGACACACTGCCCCAGACCATGACAGACCCTCCACCTCCAAATCGATCCCCCTCCAGAGTACAGGCCTCAGTGTAACGCTCATTCCGTCCACAATAGATGCGAATCTGACCATCATCCCTGGTGAGACAAAACCGCGACTCATCAGTGAAGAGCACTTTTTGCCAGTCCTGTCTGGTACAGCGATAGTGGGTTTGTGCCCATAGGCAACGTTGTTGCCGGTGATGTCTGAGGATCTGCCTTACAACAGGCCTACAAGCCCTCAGTCCAGCCTCTCTCGGCCTATTGTGGACAGTCGGAGCACCAATGGAGGGATGGTGTGTTCCTGGTGTAACTCGAGCAGTTGTTGTTGTCATCCTGTACCTGTCCCACAGGTGTGATGTTCGGATAATAATAATAATAATAATAATATATGCCATTTATCAGACGCTTTTATCCAAAGCGACTTACAGTCATGTGTGCATACATTCTACGTATGGGTGGTCCCGGGGATCGAACCCACTACCCTGGCGTTACAAGGCGTTACAAGCGCCATGCTCTACCAACTGAGCTACAGAAGGACCACCGTACTGATGTACTGATCCTGTGCAGGTGTCGTTATACTTGGTCTGCCACTGCAAGGACGATCAGCTGTCCGTCCTGTCTCCCTGTAACGCTGTCTTCGGCGTCTCACAGTACTGACATTGCAATTTATTGCCCTGGCCACATCTGCAGTCCTCATTTCCTACCCAGTGGAGATTCCTCTCGGCGAGGCCCATCCGTGCTGCTAGTTGAGTGCTAACGCTGGACATCTGGAGGTCTATGGAGCCCAGAGGGGCTTCTGCTCCAGAAGGCTTCAACGCTGCCTAGCTTCCAGACCCGCCATTTAACATCCCCATTACAGCGCTTTCAGAAAGGATTCATACCCATTTGACTTATTCCACATTTTGCTGTGTTACAGCCTGAATTCAAAATGGTTTAAATATTTTTTTCACCCATCTACACACAATAGCCCATAATGACAAAGTGAAAACATGTTTTCAGAAATGTTTTCAGATTTATTGAACATGAAATAGAGACATATCTAATTTATATAAGTATTCACTCCCCTGAGTCAATCATTTGTAGAGGGACCTTTGACAGTGATTACAGATGTGAGTCTTTCTGGGTAAGTCTCAAAGAGCTTTCCACACCTGGATTGTGCAACATTTGCCCATTATTATTTTTAAATTCTTTAAGCTCTGTCAAATTGGTTGTTGATCATTGCTAGACAACCATTTTAAGGTCTTGCTAAAGATTCTCAAGTAGATTTAAGTCAAAACTGTAACTTGGCCACTCAGGAACATTCACTGTCTTCTTGGAAAGCAACTCCAGTGTAGATTTGGCCTTGTTTTAGGTTATTTTCCCGCTGAAAGGTGAATTTATCTCCCAGTATATGATGGCATGCAGACTGTTTTTTCTCTAAGATTTTGCCTGTACTTAGATTCATTACGTTTCTTTTTTTATCCTGAAAAACTCCCCAGTCCTTAACGATTACAAGCATACCCATAACATGATGCAGCCACCACTATTCTTAAAAGTATGGTTTTATGGTTTTTTATTTGCCCCAAACATAACACTTTGTATTCATGACAAAAAGGGAATTGCTTTGCCACTTTTTAAAAAAAAAATATTTAGTGCCTTGTTGCAAACAGGATGCATGTTTTGTAATATTTTTATTCTTTACAGACTTCCTTCTTTTCCCTCTGTCAATTAGATTAGTATTATGGAGTAGCTACAATATTGTTAATCTATCCTCAGTTTTCTCCTTTAAGAGCCATTACTCTGTAACTGCTTTAATGTCACCATTGGGCTCATGGTGAAATCCCTAAGCGGTTTCCGTCCTCTCCGGCAACTGAGTTAGGAAAGACACCTGTATCTTTGTAGTGACTGGGGTGTATTGATACACCATCCAAAGTGTAACTAATAACTTCACCATGCTCAAAATATATAGATATTCAGTGACTGCCCCCCCGCCTTCTTTGTGAGGCATTGGAAAACCTCCCTGGTCTTTGTAGTTGAATCTGTGTTTGAAATTCACTGCTCGACTGAGGGACCTTACAGATAATTGTACGTGTGGGGTACAGGGAAGAGGTAGTCATTTAAAATCATGTTAACCACTATTATTGCACACAGAGTCCTTGTAACTTATTATGTGACTTGTTAAATAAATGTTTTACTCCTGAACTTATTTAGATTTGCCATAACAAAGGGGTTGAATGCTTACTGACTCAAGACCTTTTAGCTTTTCAGTTTTAATTCATTTCTAAACATTTCTAAAAACATAATTCCACTTTGATATTATGGGGTATTTTATGGGGTATTGTGTGTAGGCCAGTGACAAAACATCTCAATTTAATCCATTTTAAATTCAGGCAGTAACACAACAAAATGTGGAATAAGTCAAGGGGTGTGAATACTTTCTGAAGGCGCTGTATATACAGAAACTACTACAGCTACTTCTCCAAAATGGCCTCCCAGAGAAGAAATGTAAGAGCCAATAATAGAGCAGTTATGGTGCCAACTGGCTCTTCAGGCTGGCCAGCAGGTTGCACCTCTCTCAAAGATTAGCACCCCCCTCCCAGGCTCACACACTCACATATATATATAGTGTGTGTGTGTGTGTGTGTGTGTGTGTGTGTGTGTGTGTGTGTGTGTGTGTGTGTGTGTGTGTGTGTGTGTGTGACCAATACGCGCACAGTGTGCCAAACAGACCTGAGTCAATGTCTCTACAATCTGCCCACCATGTGGGGGGATGTTGGGATCTCTCTCTACCACCTGGATGTTGAATACACACCAGGCTTAGAGCTGACACAAGATAGTCAGGATGACGTGTTTCAGGAGCTTCATTATCTATTAATAAGTGCACACAGATTTTCTGATTATGGGCCTATACAGAATTGATCAGCTGCATGATTATTTTAACCTATGTACTGCATTATATTTACAGTGTACAGATCTAGTGAGGATACAGTGTTCTTTACAAAAAAATAGTGAATACTTTTACTTAAATATGTCAAACACATGAGCGACACAAATTGGTCTTTATACCTATTACTTATATACTATAGTTTTGGCTATGTGAAACTACTCTTAATTTGGCCCCATGAAGCTGGTTGGCTGACATTTTGAAAAAGGAATGCCCTACAGTGTGTCAGGTTTAACCTGCAATGGCACTATAGCTGGACATCTTTATTTAGACATCCTGGCTTTCTGTAAATGTTTAGTGGTCTCATCATAAAGGGATTTTGATCAAATGGTCTACGTCTCTCCCTGCTGGACATTATGTATTCCTATGGGACTTTACAAAAATTGATGTGTACAGGGCAGGTTTCATGTTACATTTCTTAAACGTGAAGGGCCTCCCGGGTGGCGCAGTGGTCTAGGGTCTGTGCCACCATAGACTCTGGGTTCGAGCCCAGGCTCTGTCGCAGCCGGCCGCGACCGGGAGGTCCATGGGGGAACGCACAATTGGCCTAGCGTCGTCCGGGTTAGGGAGGGTTTGGCCGGTAGGGATATCCTTGTCTCATCGCGCACTAGTGACTCGTGTGTTGCGGGCCGGGCGCAGTGCACGCTAACCAGGTCGCCAGGTGCCCCAGTATGACCCAATCATATTATATATAATTGTAATCAGTAGACTTCAAGGAACACTTACAGTGCCTTCAAAATGTATTCCTACCCCTTGACTTGTTCAAAAGAAAGTGTTACAGCTTAAATAAAAAAATGAAAAAATAATAATTCTCCCCATCTACACACAATAGTCCATAATGACACATTTTTAGACATTTTTGAAAAAGTTTTGAAAATGAAATAAATGTATATCTAAATTTCATAAGTATTCACACCCCATTGCTATCACACTCCAAATTGAGCTCTGGTGCATCCATTTGACAATGATCATCTTTGAGATGTCATACAACTTGGTTGGAGTCAACCTGTGGCCAATTTAATTGTTTGGACACGATTTAGAAAGAAACACCCCTGTCTGTATAAGGTCCCACAGTTGTCAGAGTAGAAACTATACCATGAAGTCGAAGGAACTGTCCGTAGAGCTCCAAGATAGAATTGTGACGAGGCCTATATCTGGAAAGGGTATGAAACCATTTCTAGAGTGTTGAAAGTTTCCAAGAGTCCATCATTGGGAAATTGAATAAATATGGATTTACCAAGTCTCTGCCTGGAGCTGGCCATCCAACCAAACTGAGCAACCAGGAAAGAAGGACCTTGGTCAGGGTGGTGACCAAGAACCTAACAACCACTCTGACAGAACTACAACTGTACTACAGTTCCTTGGCTGAGTTGGGAGAACCTGCCAGAAGGAAAAGCACTTCACCAATCTGGGCTTTATGGGAGAGGGGCTAGACTGAAGCCACTCCTGAGAAAAAGGCACATGACAACACGTCAGGAGTTTGCAAAAAGCAATGTGAAAGACTTATACTGGGGAGAAGATTTCCATTCCAGCAGGACAATGACCCCAAGCAATACTGAAATGGCTTCAGAACAAGAATGTGACTGTCCTTGAGTGACCCAGCCAAAGCCCAGACTTGAATCCCATTGAGAAACTGTGGAAATAATTGCTGTTCAAAGACACTCTGTGTCTTTATTTAACCTTTATTTAACTAGGCAAGTCAGTTAAGAAGAAATTCTTATTTACAATGACGGCCTACTCCGGCCAAACACAGACGACGCTGGGCCAATTGTGCATCCCCCTATGGGACTCCCAATGACGGCTTACTCAGGCCAAACAGAGACGACGCTGGGCCAATTGTGCATCCCCCTATGGAACTCCCAATGACGGCCTACTCAGGCCAAACACAGACGACGCTGGGCCAATTGTGCATCCCCCTATGGGACTCCCAATGACGGCCTACTCAGGCCAAACACAGACGACGCTGGGCCAATTGTGCATCCCCCTATGGGACTCCCAATGACGGCCTACTCAGGCCAAACAGAGACGACGCTGGGCCAATTGTGCATCCCCCTATGGGACTCCCAATGACGGCCTACTCAGGCCAAACCGAGACGACGCTGGGCCAATTGTGCATCCCCCTATGGGACTCCCAATGACGGCCTACTCAGGCCAAACACAGACGACGCTGGGCCAATTGTGCATCCCCCTATGGGACTCCCAATGACGGCCAGATGTGATACTGCCTGGATTTGAACCAGGTACTGCACTGAGATGTAATGTCTTAGACTACTGTGCCATTCTGTATGAATACTTTCAGGGTAAATTTTACTTTTGCATTTAATACACCACATTAAAAGAGTTTTCTGATGGCTTTTCATAATTGTTGCGATCATAAAGGACAAAACAAAGACCATATGATTTTGGTTGTTGATTAAATGTGTTCCCCAAACCAATTTGAAACTATTTTGTGGCCATGTAGACCCAACACAGGGGAAACCATAACCCAAAACATAATTACAGGTCAATTTATTTTCACAATTGACCTTTAGGGCATGCTACAAGCCGACCTGAGGCTTTGCTGAAATGGCAGTAGATCAGGTTTTGTTCAGCACAGAAAAAGTTATACATCTCGTGCCAATTTTCACGCCTCTACTGGACTATATCACATTTATTATCATGAACTGCCTGCATATAGAAGACAGATTTCAGATATTTATACAAAATACGATTTTTTATTACAGAACTGAGGTGCACGGAGTTGTACGGTTGGCAGGCTTCTCTCCTGCACATCTCAGATTATGGTCTTTAACATAGGCTTCTGCTGACTTGATTGGTTTCCATGGCGATGGAGGAAAATACTTTGATGACATAATGCCTGTGCCTTTTCTTTGTCTTTCTTTCATTCTTCCATTTCTGAGAAATGAACCTGGCAGTGAACCTGTCAGTCTGTCTGTCGTGTCGGTGTCTCTCTCTGAGGGCCAATAAGTATTTTATTTATTAATAGTATTTTATGGCGGTAGAATGACATTAGCAGTGATTGTCATCACACACTGTCTGCCGTTTGAGCAATGGTGACAGGATGAAATTTGAGAGAAAAAAAATTTCACAGAAAAGTACAATCACAGATGTAGACAGTGGCTTGCGAAAGTATTCACCCCCTTGGCATTTTTCCTATTTTGTTGCCTTACAACCTGGAATTAAAATAGATTTTTTGGGGGGGGTTGTATCATTTGATTTACCCAAAATGCGTACCACTTTGAAAATGCAAAATATTTTTTATTGTGAAACAAACAAGAAATAAGACAAAAAAACTGAAAACTTGAGCGTGCATTAAGTCAGTACTTTGTTGAGCCACCTTTTGCAGCAATTACAGCTGCAAGACTCTTGGGGTATGTCTCTATAAGCTTGGAACATCTAGCCACTGGGATTTTTTCCCATTCTTCAAGGAAAAACTGCTCCAGCTCCTTCAAGTTGGATGGGTTCCACTGGTGTACAGCAACCGTTAAGTCATACCACAGATTCTCAATTGGATTGAGGTCTGGGCTTCGACTAGGCCATTCCAAGACATTTAAATGTTTAGCAGTATGCTTAGGGCCATTGTCCTGCTGGAAGGTGAACCTCCGTCCCAGTCTCAAATCTCTTTCCCTGTATTTAGCACCATCCATCATTCCTTCAATTCTGACCAGTTTCCCAGTCCCTGCCGATGAAAAACATCCCTACAGCATGATGCTGCCACCACCATGCTTCACTGTGGGGATGGTGTTCTCGGGATGATGGGAGGTGTTGGGTTTGCGCCAAACATAGCGTTTTCCTTGATGGCCAAAAATCTCAATTTTAGTCTCATCTGACCAGAGTAGGTTCTTACATATGTTTCGGGAGTCTCCCACATTCCTTTCGGTAAACACCAAACATATTTGCTTATTTTTTTCTTTAAGCAATGGATTTTTTTTCTGGACACTTTTCCGTAAAGCCCAGCTTTGTGGAGTGTACAGTTAAAGTGGTCCTATGGATAAATACTCCAATTTCCACTGTGGAGCTTTGCAGCTCCTTCAGGGTTATCTTTGGTCTCTTTGTTGCCTCTCTGATTAATGCCCTCCTTGCCTGGTCTGTGAATTTTGGTGGGCTGCCCTCTCTTGGCAGGTTTGTTGCGGTGCCATATTCTTTCAATTTTTTTATAATGGATTTAATGGTGCTCCGTGGGATGTTCAAAGATTCAGATATGTTTTTATAACTCAACCATGATCTGTACTTCTCCACAACTTTGTCCCTGACCTGTTTGGAGAGCTCCTTGATCTTCATGGTGCCGCTTTCTTGGTGGTGCCCCTTGCTTAGTGGTGTTGCAGAATCTGGGGCCTTTCAGAACAGGTGTATATATACTGAGATCATGTGACAGATTATGTGACACTTAAATTGCACACAGGTGGACTTTAATTGACTAATTATGTGACTTCTTAAGGTAATTGGTTGCGTCCAGATCTTATTTAGGGGCTTCAAAGCGAAGGGGGTGAATACATACACGCACCGCTTTTAAAAAAAAAATTAAACAAGTCATTTTTTAAATTTCACTTCACCAATTTGGACTATTTTGTGTATGTCCATTACAAATACAAATCAATTTAAATTACAGGTTGTAATGCAACAAAATAGGAAAAATCCCAAGGGGGATGAATACTTTTGCAAGGCACTGTATGTACTGCTATTCAACAGCCACACACCTTTCAAGCTCACAATAGCAATAATGCTCCCCCTCTGATATACAGTACCAGTGAAAAGTTTGGACACACCTACTCAATCCAGGGTTTTTCTTTATTTTGACTATTTTCTACATTGTAGAATAATAGTGAAGACATCAACATTATGAAATAACACATGGAATCATGTAGTAACACAAAAAGTTTTAAACAAATCAAAAGAAGCTAAAGCCATGACATAATTTTCTGGAATTTTCCAGAAAACACCCAGTCCCCTAGGACCCCGTTCCACTAGCGGAACCCCTCGCCAACAGCCAATGAAATTGCAGGGCGCCAAATACAAATCAACAGAAATCTCATGAATCAAATTTCTCAAACATAAAAGTATTAGGCACCATTTTAAAGATACAATTCTCGTTAATCCAGCCACAGTGTCTGATTTAAAAAAATGCTTTACAGCGAAAGCTCCACAAACGATTATGTTAAGTCACCACCAACTCACAGAAAAACCCAGCCATTTTTCCAACCTAAGAGAGGAGTCACAAAAAGCACAAATAGAGATCAAATGAATCACTAACCTTTGATGATCTTCATCGGATGACACTCATAGGACTTCGTGTTACACAATACATGCATGTTTTGTTCAGTAAAGTTCATTTTTATATCCCAAAATTTTATTTTACATTGGCGTGTTGTATTCAGTAGTTCCAAAACATGCAGTGATATTGCAGAGCCACATGAATTCACAGAAATACTCATTATAAATGTTGATGAAAATTCAAGTGTTATGCATGGAACTTTAGATACACTTCTCCTTAATGCAACCGCTGTCAGATTTTTTTTTTTACGGAAAAAGCATAATCTGAGAACGGCGCTCAGCCAAAATGAAATATCCGCCATGTTGCACAGTCAACGTTAGTCATAAATAACATTATAAATATTCACTTACCTTTGATGATCTTTATCAGAATGTACTCCCAGGAATCGCAGTTCCACAGTAAATGCTTGTTTTGTCCGATAATGTCCATCATTTATGTCCTATAAATAGCTTCTTTTGTTAGGGCGTTTGGTAAACAAATCCAAAAGCGTGTTTAGGTCCAGTTGGACGAAAAGTTCAAAAAGTTATATTACAGGTCGAAGAAACATGTCAAACTAAGTATGGAATCAATCTTTAAGAGGTTTTTATCATAAACGTTCAATAATGTTCCAACCTGGGAATTCCATTGTCTGTAGAAAAGCAATGGAAACGAGAGATACCTCTCATGTGAAATGCACATGACTGAGAACGAGGCTGCTGGCAGACCCCTTAGTCAAACAGTTCCCATCCGGCCCTCCTTCACACGAGAAGCCTGAAACAAGGTTCTAAAGACGGTTGACATCTAGTGGAAGCCGTAGGAAGTGCAAAATAACCCATATCCCACTGTGTATTCGATAGGGGCTGAGTTCAATAACTACAAACCTCAGATTTCCCATTTCCTGTTTGGATTTTTTTCTCTGGTTTTTGCCTGCCATATGAGTTCTGTTATACTCACAGACATCATTCAAACAGTTTTAGAAATTTCAGAGTGTTTTTTATCCATTACTAATAATAATATGTATATATTAGCATCTGGTACTGAGTAGGAGGTATTTTACTCTGGGAACGCTTTTCATCCAAAAGTGAAAATGCTGCCCCCTACACCAAAGAAGTTTTAAAGGCACAGTCAACATAGTGTATGTAAACTTCTGACCCACTGGAATTGTGATACAGTGAATGATAAGTGAAATAATCTGTATGTAAACAATTGTTGGAGAATTACTTGTGTCATGCACAAAGTAGATGTCCTAACCGACTTGCCAAAACTATAGTTTGTTAACAAGAAATTTGTGGAGTGGTTGAAAACTTCAACTGAAGATACTAGATTTTACATGGCCACTTCATCAGCATACAAACTCCACACTTTCTCTCATTCCATTCGTTACCTGTACTAATGTATGAGTGTGTGTGTGTGTGTGTGTGTGTGTGTGTGTGTGTGTGTGTGTGTGTGTGTGTGTGTGTGTGTGTGTGTGTGTGTGTGTGTGTGTGTGTGTGTGTGTGTGTGTGTGTGTGTGTGTGTGAGACAGATGCTCCTTGGCTGTGTGCAGGCCAGGGAACAATCTAGTGTGTAATGGTGCTCCTAGCACTAACCTACCCCCGTGTGCATGTGTGTGTTCTTGCACGCACACTTTTCCAATATATTAAACTGTTATATACAAAATAATTCACATTTCCAAAAATGGAAATGTAAGATTGGACCAGTGTAAAGAAAGAACCTAGCACACCTGCACCACACTCCTTCCATTATCAACCAATAGCAGGCGAGTGACAGGGGCTCTGTCACTGCTGCAGTAGTCTAGTTTGCTGCTGTCACTTCTCGTTGATTGTCCCCAGGCGGTGTAGAGGCATGCCGAATCTCACCATGACACTTCTACAGAGGTAGCTCTGGGTTTGATTATTCAGGCCAAGGCTTTGATGTTGATACATTCACTTCCTGCTAATCCTGCTGCTGCATTCTGACCTCCTCATGCCTGCCTTAAAACCACTTACCCCTACTTCTCACAGTAAACATGACTTACTAAGAAGGGTTCGTCAATATGTGTATGTAGTGAATCGATAGGCCCTAGTGCTTATTTGATGGATAACGATGAGTTTTCATTGTGAATATAGTGCTAGGGGATGAAGCTCTTTATCTACAATAACAAATGACTTAAACAGAGTGCTGATTCGATGTGATTTTGTTGAAGAGAGGTTTATTCCTTACCTAGCTGAGCCTGATCCACAAAATGCAGTCAACATACCTCAGCTGTCCCTCATATTTCTCGAAGCAATGTACAAGACACTGTCTGTCGTTTACACACGTCCAACAGTCCCCTTGACTAAAACCCATTATCAATTGCAACAACTTTGACATATTATCAAACGCAGCATACTGTAAATACAGTATCTCTCTCTGACATAAAATGGAAATCTGGTGTTTGGGATTCCTCCCAGACCTAGTTTAATCCCTGTCTTGAGAAGCATTCATATCCCTCAAAGTTTGTCACCACCACGTCGCGCACTGGTTAATAAACGCTGCATTCCCCCTAAGCCGTAAGGAGCCTGGAGAAAATAGTTGTGAGAGAAGCTTTGCATTGTTTGCTGACAGCCATATCCGTCTCAGGATGACCCAAAATCACTATCTTTAAATTCATTTATTATTTATTTGTTTTATCCATGGGAAGTAGGGTAGTAAACTACTTTATTCTACCTCAAAAACATTGAATAAAACTATTTTTCTGGCAACCTCACCCTACTGTAAGTCTAGTTTAGTCAAGTCTTAGGGCTGTGACGGTCATGGAATTTTGGATGGCTGTAATATGCCAGCCAAATTACTGTGGACTCCGTAATAACCACTTAGTTTTTAAAAAGAAAATGCAAATGTTTTCCTCTCTTAAAAATAACGGTTACGGCGGTTATTTTATTTTCATCACAATCTTGATCCATAACCGTCGGTTAAACAGTTATACGTAATTGGTCCAGCAATACTAAGGATGCAATACATTTCTCGATTGGCAATTTCAGAGCCATGGACAGTGCCTCATATGTTCCATGGTTCATTGAAAACAAACATCTATTGAAATGTTTAATCTCTCAATTATACGGTTCATGGAATTGTGTAATGCTTCCCTTGAACATCCTTACCTACCCTATAGCTACAGTTAAAGTCAGAAGTTTACATACACTTAGGTTGGAGTCATTAAAACTTGTTTTCAGTCGGTTAAGACATCTACTTTGTGCACGAGACAAGTACTTTTTCCAACAATTGTTTACAGATTATTTCTGTAATTCACTGTATCACAATTCTAATGGGTCAGAAGTTTGACCTTGCCTTTAAACAGCTTGGAAAATTCCAGAAAATGATGTCATGGCTTTAGAAGCTTCTGATAGGCTAACTGATATCATTCGAGTCAATTGGGGGTGTACCTGTGTATTTATTTCAAGGCATACCTTCAAACTCAGTGCCTCTTTGCTTGACATCATGGGAAAATCAAAAGAAATCAGCCAAGACCTCAGAAAGAAAATGGTAGTGCTCCACAAGTCTGGTTCATCCTTGGGAGCAATTTCCAAACGCCTGAAGGTACCACGTTCATCTGTACAAACAATTGTACGCAAGTATAAACACTATGGGACCACGCAGCCGTCATACCGCTCAGGAAGGAGACTCGTTCTGTCTCCTAGAGATGAACGTACTTTGGTGCGAAAAGTGCAAATCAATCCCAGAACAACAGTAAAGGACCACATTAAAATAAGTCCTATATCGACATAACCTGAAAGGCCGCTCAGCAAGGAAGAACCCAATGCTCCAAAACCGCCATAAAAATACCAGACTACGGTTTGCAACTGCACATGGGGACAAAGATCGTACTTTTTGGAGAAATGTTGACCATGATGTTGAACATAATGACCATTGTTATATTTGGAGGGAAAAGGGAGAGGCTTTCAAGTCGAAGAACACCGTCCCAACAGTGAAGCACGGGGGTGGCAGCATCATGTTGTGGGGGAGCTTTGCTGCATGAGGGACTGGTGCACTTCACAAAATAGATGGCATCATGAGGTAGGGAAATTCTGTGGATGTATTGAAGCAACATCTCAAGACATCAGTCAAGAAGTTAAAGCTTGGTCGCAAATGGGTCTTCAAAATGGACAATGACCCCAAGCATACTTACAAAGTTGTGGCAAAATGGCTTAGGACAACAGAGTCAAGGTATTGGAGTGGCCATCACAATGCCCTGACCTCAATCCCATAGAAAATGTGAGGGCAGAACTGAAAAAGCATGTGTGCGCAAGGAGGCCTACAAACCTGGCTCAGTTAGGTTCTCTGTCAAGAGGAATGGGCCACAATTCACCCAACTTATTGTGGGAAGCTTGCGGAAGGCTAATTTTTACTAGGATTAAATGTCAGGATTAAATTGTAAAAAACTGAGTTTAAATGTTTTTGGCTAAGGTGTATGTAAACTTCCAACTTCATCTGTACAGCTACAGAATTCCCAGATAACCATCAGTAATATTCTGAATAGAACTGAATCCTGAATAGAAGTGGAGGTAGCAAGCTTGCTTGTTGTCGTTGTGGAGTATTCTCCAAATACAACTTTCAGGACTTTCGCTAAAATCAATCCAAATCCAATGTTTTGCATTTTTTTCTTAACTCTTTTTATATGTGTTGGTAGCACCGTTGATCATCTTCGGTCTGGGTGTGTAGCAAGCGTGGTCTGGAGAGGTGATGAATGTTCCCAAACAATCTTTGGCAATAAACAGATATTGAGTGATACCCTTACAGCCAAGTCAATGGGGAATCTGTTCTTCAACATTGATCTATAGCTGGAGCAAGCTGTATTTAAAGTTGCACTATGCAGAAATCGCTCTTCCACTTCCTGGTTTCTAAAACTTTAATAGTTGTCCTAATTTCAGTTTTTGTGACAAAATAAACTAGTATTGTGTGTAGATAATTATTGTACCATCTAAACCGGTGTGAAATATATTTTCCATAACCCCAAATATGGTTGTTTCAGCTGTTTGAAGCTGGTGTACAACACCGAAAGTAAAAGGAAGCATATAAATAAAGCACATAGAACATATCTACTGCTTCTTAGACTTGCTTTCAAGTTGAATGATAGCTCTATAACTCACATTTCTATGTGAATTTGGTCAGGTCGCCCAAAAAGTTACATATTGCCACTTTAATTGAAACTGGAGGGCATCATTATATTTCATCCTGTCATGATGGGGCTCAACTGACTATGGGCCTGCATCTCGGTCTGTAGTACTCCTAATCACTGTTTCCCTAACCGCAATGGTCCTCCACTGATCTCAGATCATCTGACCCACGTCTATTCATTTTGATCCAGGAACTTTCGCTACACGCCACATATGTTCAATTGATGTTCTGTTGTGTATCTTTGTTCCAAAGAAAACACCAACACACATTGCCTCTCTCTGTCGTACGACCATAACCCACACTCATATATCATGCACATAATACAGTATATGTAAGCTGTCTGGCGAAACTGGCAGCCAACTGCAAGTGTTTGTAGTGTTGTCACAATGCCAAGCCTGCCCGTGGAAATGATCCCATGGTGATAGCACATTTTATCAATGCGCTGCTGAAGGGCACTTAGTGTTACGCCAGGCAAAATCCACCCAGGGAAAGTGCTTACAACAAGGAAATACTGTATGCCAAGTGCCTTATGACCATCTAAGGCCATCTCCTCAATGCCTTCTCACAGATTTAATTTTCAAATACTTTATCGACAAGGGAACTTAATTTCATGTCCCATTAGGTTTATATTTAATGAGAATGAAGTGGAGTATTGATGATATTTCGGGGCGTAACCTTATATGGCCTTTGAAGCTTAAATGGCTCTGCTGCAAGGAAATATATGGGCGAAAGAGTGGGAAATGGAAGCAGAATCTTTAAAGCAGTACGTTCCATTTGCCAAACGTTTCATTGCCTTTGTCTCTACAAAATGTCAGTAGCCTTTATCTATCATTTGTAATTAGACTATCAGTCATGTAGACAGAAATGCAGCATTTGAACAGGTATAATGAACATAAAGAGACCAATTTGTCTTAAGACACTCAGTATCAGGAGTTTTCCCCCTGGTAAAACAAACTGAGATATTCCTATAAGAGAGACCTATTTGGCATGCTATATGCTTATAATTGTTGTTTAAACGATGTATCAATCAAAATATAGTTCCATTGATCAAACAGGACTTGTTGCGTGTGTCACTTTGTGTGTGTCACTTTGTGATGGATGGACCTTGTGGAGGAGCACTGGGCACAGGGACCAGGCAGTGATGAGCCTCCTGTGCCAGACTGGGACATCGTCTGGGATCGATGGTCGCAGACAGCTGCTGTAATGTCCCCCGGGGAGGGGAGAACAAGGAGGGAGGGAAGGGGGATGGGGAGGGACAGTAAAATGGACAAATGGAGCGGACGGACCAACATCCTCGAGGGGACCAATCCCTCCCCATCCTCTTGAGCTGCTGTAATTTCCCCCAGAGGAGGGCCTCAGCCCAGCCTGTGTGCCGGAAAGGGAGGGGAGACAGAGGAGGGAGGAGAGGAGGGAAGGGAAGGGGGATGTTGGAAGGGCAGTGAAATGGCCAATGGGGCGGACTGACCAACATCCTCCAGGGGACCAATCCCTTTCATCCACTTGAGTCAGCCACTCCAGCACACACACGTGCGCTCACGTACGTATGCACACACACATGCACACACACAACATATGACCACTGTAATGACAATGACGTTAGAATGAGATCAGCCCTCGTGGGTGGCCCCATCCGATCACATCTTCTGTCACAGCCGATGGACAGACACCACAACCTGATGTATGAAAATACACTCTGTTTAAAGACGTGCACGTCAATGTCATTGTCACCGTATCACTGGTTAAAATCCTGCAGACAGTATTGAATTTGTGTCGACCTTTGTTGTGCCAGGACAGGAGGGGAAATAATCGATTTTACTTTGGAACGTATTATCTTTCAACAATGAATGGAATTTCTTTGTCTCTGGATAGATGATCTATTAGATAAGCTGCACAGCAAGTATGTACTTTAGCTTGTTCTTTGGCTATGATTGCATTTCGTCAGCCTTTTTAAGATAAATTATACTTAGCAATACATGCACTATATAGACACTGCATGATGTCTTTTATTAAAGACCAACGTTCCTTTGCAAGGTAGTATGTGGATACTTAATGTTTGGAGGGCAGCACTACATGTTATGACGCAACTTGTTCAATGAAAGATTGATTGCATTATTTGATTACAATACCTGTCTTCAGCCACCCATAGCAGCGCAGGCACCAAAAGGTGTTCTCATCCCTTTAATCTCTATCATTACCATCCAGAGGAAATGAATGGCTCTGATATCTCATATCTGTGATTATAATGATACTTCAAGAGGAATCAAGTCATTCTGTCTGGGGTTAATAAGCATTCTTTTATTCAGTTGACCAGCCATAAGCACGCACAAAAAAACGCCAGTGTCCATTTTCATACATGACTGAATGTTAAATGCATTATACTGTACCAAGCATGAAGATATTATACAGTAGGCCCTTTGCGGTTGGTATTTCCATTTGAATATAATAACACTCAAATCCATTAAATGCACTTCATGTAGAGTGGAAATCCTGGCGTTTAAATGCATCATTATTGTGATTGAGTTAACAAAGGTTAATGCGATGGATTTGTATAATTAAGGGTTGGAATATTAGAATATATGTACTGCGGCATACAAAACAGATGCTCTCAGTGATTACAAACATTGAACTCTTGAGTCCAGTAGTACTCATAAGTCACATGGGATACAGAGTAGTTAGTCAATGTCATATAGTGTTTAATGTAGTCCTATTGGAAGATACTCAAATTAGCTTTAACCAATAGTTATTAGTTAGTGGCAAAATCAGGAAAGATGGAAGAAACAATTATTTTTTTCTGCAGTTTGTGCCAAAATCTCTCAATATACCCAAGCTATTTGTCATGAAGCCAGTTCCACAGTTACTGATTTGGGCCATCTGTTACGTTGCTTTTGTGATACATTTCCCTCTGGTTTTAGGTGTCATTGCCTGCACAGCATAAAAGTGCTTTTCAGGAAGGGCTGTTTGCCATAAATGCTTCTAATGGAAACTGTGGGTGTCTCTACTTGACCCTGAGAACCTACTTTATGTAGTGTTATCTGTAATGGCTTTACAGTACAGTACTACTACCACAGGCATTAAGCTCCTCTATTTACTACTCTATATTCTATCTCTGCATGAATTTTAACTGGGAATTTTTATCTTCACCAATCTTCTAAGTGTCAAATCTACTCTGTTATGGCCTAGAAAATAAGAAAAGACGTTAACCTTGCGGCTATCGTGAGAACATCTTTGGCTCCTTGAGGGTGAATCTCAGAGGAACCACAGGAGAGAGGGGGGCTTATGGCTGCTGGACATGCCTGAATGTCACTACGGTCTGAATGTAATCATGGTTACTCATGTGTGCATTGCTCTTGGTGCATATGCCATGTGCACACTGCCCCTCGCACAGCCAGCCATTTTGTTCCGGGGATTTTAATTGGAATGATAACATGGAGAGAGAGGAGAGGGTTTTGGAGGGAAATTCACAACCACACATCTCCTTTAATGGCATAAAATACTACCGCAGAAAGAAGAAATCTCAAATCTGTATCAGCTGAGAATCGTTATGGTTGAATGATGTCATGCCATGTGTGTATATATTTACTTGTGTGTCTCTTCAGCTGCAATGACATAGACATACACTGAAGGAGCACAGTAGCTGTACAGAGTGATAATGTGGCCCATACTGTATAATGATGATGATTGTGCTCCAGATGTGTGCTGAATCACACATAGTTCACACTCAGCAGTCTGGGCCTGAGGGGACAAGCTCACCATGTGCCTAATGAGGGACACATTAACTGGGGAGGAAGGGGCCTTATACAGCTGTGTGTGTGTGTGTGTGTGTGTGTGTGTGTGTGTGTGTGTGTGTGTGTGTGTGTGTGTGTGTGTGTGTGTGTGTGTGTGTGTGTGTGTGTGTGTGTGTGTGTGTGTGTGTGTGTGTGTGTGTGTGTGTGTGTGTGTTGAATCACTGTGTCCAGGATGAAGACTGATAGGGGCTGTGCTGGGCTAGGCTGTTGAGCTAGGCTGGGCCTCTATCTACCTCACTGGAGAGTGTCAGTCACATGCCGCGCTCTCTGAGTCCAGTGTAGACTGAGTTTTACACGCTGTGACATAGCAGTGACATCCGTGGGTTCCGGCATGCAGCACAGCCTGACAGAAGCACAGGCAGCCTAGCCAGCTCTCTGACTGACAACGTGGCTGCCTGTGGCTTCATGGCTACTGCCTCGTCCTTCTGTTTGTGGATGAGACACATTTGGACAAAAATGAAAATGCTGCAGACTACTGATCTGGAATACTGGTGGGAATAGTGTTAAGAATTATTCATCATGGGCAGGAGGCAGGACTGGACTGGGCTGGGCTGCATGCTGAGGAGGCTCTGGCTCTGGTTGTGGCTCCAGACTGCAGTGTGTGGAGAGTAGTAACAGCACCCCATAGCCCTGCCTGTCTGTCTGATATGGGCCTCAAAGGGCCAGTACTACAAGTTACTGGGTTATGGTTACACAGCCCTGGTCTGGTCCCAGTCGGTCCTACCTCCATGATCTGCAGAGCTAATAAAGCCAGGCCAGGCCCAGTGGAACCAAGAGGGCCACACACACACACACACACACACACACACACACACACACACACACACACACACACACACACACACACACACACACACACACACACACACACACACACACACACAAAACCACTTCAAAGATGAGTAGTATTAGAGGTGCAGTATTTCTGTGGTCTTCTAATTGACTGCAGCGGTCACAGTCACTTCGTGGTGTCTCTTTGGTGAATCTCTCTGTGATATTCTCTGATTGACAATGAGAATGCAGTAATTAGCAGGTTCAGTTGGTCAACAGTGTCCCGGTGAAGCTATGATTTACTGTGAGAGATTGAAATTCCATCCACGTTTCTCCTCCTGGCAGTATGGCAATGTAGTTGCTGTGGTTACCAATCAAAATGGTACCATTTGACACAAGCCCATGTTGGTATTTGTGATGTTTGTTTGCAGTCTCCTCTATGTTCCCACAAGGGTTTTGAGTGGATGCATGAAATCGTGCCTAGGGATCACTATATAATCCACTATAGACACACAGACCTCTAGAGAGAGGACACATACATGCACCTGATGGTGATGGTGGTGCTTATCAATGTGCTTAAAGAACAGGTGTTTTCTGGCACTGCAGCCTCAGCCTATGTTCCAAATGGCACCCTATTCCTTTTATAGTATACTACCTTTGAACAGGGCCCATAGGGACATGGTCAAAGGTAGTGCACTATACATGGAATAGGGTGCCATTTGGGATGCATCCTGTTATGTTCCTCCATGGTGAGTCTGTCTCCCAGGTCTCTGTCAGACAGCCTCAGAGCCCGGCTCTTTCCACCTCAGTCTCCCCCATAAAAGCAAAGGCTTGTTCCACTGACCAGTCACCTTTCTCCAGCGACCACTAGCAGGTCAAGTGCTCTCCAAATGTAAAATATGAGTTTCACTCAATGCCAGAGTGTTGTATAGATAGAATTTCTAGTGAAAATGTCTCGGTGGCTTGATTTCACATAATAAACACAAAGATACACACACACACACACATACATACATACATACATACATACATACATACATACATACATACATACATACATACATACATATTCACACACACACACACACACACACACACACACACACCAAGCACAGGTGGTATAAAGTTATCATAGCTGTTGGTCTCTGGTCTGGCTCTTTTGGAGGTGAATCACAGGACCCAGTGCTTGGAGAATAGATAAGGCTTTGGCAGCTTTGGCAGCAGAGAGATACAGTATATTGGTGAGGGGAAAGTGCGCACGAGTATGTGTGTGTCAGTAGGAGCAGGAGTGTGTATGTGCGGGGGAACGAGGTAATAACCACACCGGGCCACTGATGAGAGGAGGGAGGTAGGGAAATGAGACAGTGATGAAGGGGACAAGGCTGGACCCTACAGTATGATGCCAGAGTGATGTGAAGGATAGAGCCATTGGGAGAACAACTCTATCACAGAGAGACAGAACAGAAGAGCCATCGCCACCAGCCCCAGAACCCACAGAGAAACTGCACAGAGCCACGGAGGAAGTCGACAGACAGGACAGAACAGAGCCAGTGAAGGAGTCAACAGGCAGGCAGAACAGAACAGTGCTAGATGCCCAGGCCAGTAGCATGACTAGGAACAAACTGGATGCCCTTGTGAGACAAATTCAAGTAGGACCTCCTCGGTTTAGAAATGTTTTCTCCTGTGTTGTGCCGAATGAGCACGATCATGTTTTACAGACGATGAGAGACATCGAGAGACTAGACAAGTGTTCGATTAGGCATTTGCGCTGTTGTGTTTGAGGGAATTCTCTGTGTTTGATAACATTGTTTATTCTGTGTTTCAGGGACTGATAGAAACATTAAACAGACAAGTAGATGGTAATTGTGTGACTTGCTTTAAGTGGCAGTGGATAGGATAGCCTGAACATTTGAAAGTTGGTTTGGTGTCTCTAGTTTGAACGGTTCAAGAGTTACTGTCGGCCGGTTATTTTATTCTATTTTATGCTAATTTATGTAGTTATACTGTCGTTAAAGTTTGAAAGAACTTGAAGTTAGGAATGAACATTAGCCTGAACATGTTGGTTTAGTATATCTAGTTTGAAGCGTTCAAGAGTTACTGCTGGTGTGTTTGTTACGTTCCCCAGTTTCTGTGTTGTAGTTTGTGTATTTTCAGTGTGTGTTTCAGGAGATGGCTTCCTGAAACCCCCCAAGCAGCTGATTAGTCGACTCCATGGCTAATTGGAGCTGACCCCGCCCCCTCAAGTTACAGCTGTATCCCATTAGACTCCTTCTGAAGCTATATATGTTGGTTGTGTTCTCAGAGAGAGAAGATGGCAGAAAGATCATTGCTGAGAGAGAGAGAGGAGGCTGAGGGTGATACACTGTGTTGGTTGTTCTCAGAGGAAGATGATTAGTGTGTCCTGTATTGGTTGAGTGAGAGTTGATTGGTTATGTCTGTGTGTCAATAGGACGCAGTGTTTTGATGATTGAAATTGTTTGTGTTATTCTGTTTAATTTGTTCCCAGGGGGAAGGGGAAGGCACCTAGGGAGTGCTTAGGCAAGAGGCCCGCGGGCATACATATACCCATAGTATATTCACTGTCTAGGCACACTAGGTAAGACCTGGGCGGACCACCCCCTGTATTTTGGTTAGGGCACCAGGTGGTGCTAAATTAGGTAAGCAGGGGTTAGGCAGGTAAGATAGGAGAGGGGGCTTTGATATGTACTTTCTTTGCTTTGGTTCCGTCCAGCCCCTTTTCCCCATATTACTGTGTGAAGGAATGAATTCCCAGTAAATGTTAAATTCTCTGCCTTTTGTCATCCTTACTCATCTACATTCCATACCTCTTTCACTTCACAGGGATTTGAGTTGTAGCAGTGTGTTGCGTTCCCTCTTCACAGAGGCGTGCGTCACAGTGTTATTGTATGCGAGTGTAGCATATATTAGTTAATAAAGTTGATAAAAGTTTGTGTCCAGTATGAAGTTAGAGGTACTCTATAGGTATCTGTAACAGATACCAATTGACTGCCCGCCATTGCGCTAATGCAAGTTAGCATTGGCTTGTGAAACTACCTCTAACTTCCTTAATACTGGACACAGAGTATTAAAAATGGTATCCAAGAGTTAATTTGACTGGGGAAGTAGATAAGGGCCTCATTGCCAAAATCCAGAAGAATCCCTTTAAAGTATGAAAAATGTTTCTATCTTAAACACTGTAAGAGGAGTAGCGTTGTAAAGAATAATGACTAAAAGTCAAATAATTTTCACAATATCTAGTGTGGCTGCTGTCACAAGCCACATTAATAATGAAATAGTTGCTTGTGTCACAGCAAACGCAAATCTCTAAGAAATATACAGTGAGCTCAAAGTATTTAGGCAGTGACACATTGTTTGTTGTTTTGGTTCTGTACTCCAGCACTTTGGATTTGAAGTGGACTATCAGCTTTAATTGGAGGGTATTTTCATCCATATCGGCTGGACTGTTTAGAAATTACAGCACTTTTTGTACACAGTCCCCCGTTTTAGGGGACCATAAGTATTTTTGACAAATTCACTTATGTGTATTAAAGTAGTCAAAAGTGTAGTATATGGTCCCATATTCCTAGCACACAATGATTACACCAAGCTTGTGACTCTACAATCCGTAATCATGGGTGTAGGAGCTAACAGATGTTTTTAGGAGTGTCTTAGGAAACCCTACTGATTTGACATATGGTGAGCCAAAGTTATGAGCCTCACAAAGTCAGTCAGTCAGTCACATAGTCCTGCGTGGTGCCTGTCATAATCACTTTCTCAGGCTGGTGCAATTTGGACAACGTCAGTGTTTGTTATGAGAACAACTTGGGGCATAAGCCCCGTCTGTGCTCTAGCTCAGCCCTTCCCTCTAACATAGACGCAGGTCTATTTTGTGTGTATTCACCTATTTGAATGAGTGTGTATATTATGGGTTTCTATACAAGCAGGCATGTTGTGTGTACAGTAAACTATGGGCCCATCCACAGGCATTGTTGCTCTATGCACGTTTCTTGAGACACTCTTCAAACTGGCATTGGCTGAGCTGTAGAAATAATCCCATTTCAGGGAAGGAAGCACAACATCTGCCTAATCCCATTTAAAATGCCGATTATCACCACACCATGCAAAGCCCTGGCTCTCCACTGCGGTATTAACATCATCCAGAGGCCAGTTACCCATCCAGTTATCCATCCACAACCAGCGCTGCGCATACTGGGGGGCTTGGTGCTGTGGATGATATGAAATAGATAGTTAGTTACCATGAGGGGGAGATGTTTTCAAAGGAAATTAGTCATAAGCAAACAAATGATCCTACTGACATCCACTGATTCAGTACTGCAGTATTATTGGCTTTTATGGTATTGCACAGTATTTCATCATGGTAGTATCCTGGTTCAACCTGGAAGATTCGCTTTGTCTTTTTATCAGGCGAGAACATGTGTGGTAATCTGGGAAGATGATCTCTGGGTTGGCTTTGACAATGTGGAGGAGCAGTGAGAGAGTGAGGAGGGATAGTGTCCTGTCTGTCTTCATGACTGTGTTAGGGGGGTGGGATGGGGTGCATCATTATGTGGTTCAGGGCCTGGAGCCCATTCAGTCAGAAAGTCGGGCAGGAAGATCCCACTGAGACTCTGCTGCTTCCCCAATGCAGACCTGGACCTGGACCAGCACACACACACCTGCCTATCCACTGGCCTGAAGACAGAGACAGACCTCAGGCCCATGAAGGGATGGGATCTGCTGCAGTGTTTATTGTTGCTGTTATTTGTGTGTAGTTTTTTTATGTCCAGCTTTTGGGCAGTAAGTGAAGTCAAGATATTTGAAGCATTCCTCTTTTGATTGATCAATCTTGAATAGGTCATTTGATCATTGACAGGGCAGGAGGGAAGTATCCTTGTGGTTTGCATAATACTTTACCACTATCATAGTCATGCTTGTCTGTAGATTTGTAGAGCTTCCATACCAGACATACTAAAGTCTAATAAAGTCTAGTGCATTCGGGAAAGCATTCAGACCCCTTGACTTTTTCCACATTTTGTATGTGTAGATTCCACACCAATCTACACACAGTACCCCATAACGACAAAGCGAAAACACCTTTTTGCAAATGTATTAGAAATAAAAAACAAAAATACCTTATTTCCATAAGTATTCAGACCTTTTGCTATGAGACTTGAATTTGAATTTGAATTTGGATCCTGTTTCCATTGATCATCCTAGAGATGTTTCTACAACTTGATTGGAGTCCACCTGTGGTAAATTCAATTGATTGGACATGATTTGTAAAGGAGCACACCTGTCCAAATAAGGTCCCACAGTTGACAGTGCATGTCAGAGCAAAAACCAAGCCATGAACCTCTGAGACAAGATTGTGTCAAGGCACAGATCTGGGGAAGTGTACCAAAATATTTCTGCAGCATTGAAGGTCCCCACAAACACAGTGGCCTCCTTCAATGTTAAATGGAAGAAGTTTGGAACCACCAAGACTCTTCCCTCGAGCTGGCCGCCAGGTCAAACTGAGCAATCGGGGGAGAAGAGCTTTGGTCAGGCAGGTGACCAAGGACCAGAGATCTTGGTCACCTGCTCTAGAATTCCTCTGTGGAGATGGGAGAACCTTCCAGAAGGGCAACCATCTCAGCAGCACTACACTAATCAGGCCTTTATGGTCGTGGCCAGACGGAAGCCACTCTTCAATAAAAGGTACATGACAGCCTGCTTGTAATTTGCCAATAGGCACCTAAAGACTCTCAGACCATGAGAAACAAGATTCTCTGGTCTGAAGAAACCAAGATTGAACTCTTTGGCCAGAATGCCAATTTTCTGGAGGAAACCTAGCACAATGAAGCATGGTGGTGGCAGCATCATGCTTTGGGGATGTTTTTCAGCGGCAGGGACTCGGGGACTCGTCAGGATTGAGGCAAAGATGAACAGAGCAAAGTACAGTGCTGAAAACCTGCACCAGAGCGCTCAGGACCTCAGACTGGGGTGAAGGTTCACCTTCCAACAGGACAACAACCCTAAGCACACAGCTAAGACAATGCAGGAGTGGCTTCGGGACAAGCCAGATCCCGGACTTGAACCCCATCGAACATTTCTGGAGAGACCTGAAAATAGCTGATTAGCAACTCTCCCAATCCAATCTGACAGAGCTTGAGAGGATCTGCAGAGAAGAATGAGAGAAACTCCCCAAAAGCAGGTGTGCCAAGCTTGCAGCGTCTTACCCAAGAAGACTCAGGGCTGTATCTCTGCCAAAGGTGCTTCAACAAAGTACTAAGTAAAGAGTCTGAATACTTATGTACATGTGATATTTCAGTTTTTTACACTACCGGTCAAAGCTTTTAGAACACCTACTCTTTCAAGGGTTTTTATTTGGTGTTCAACACCATAGTGCCCTCAAAGCTCATCAATAAACTAAGGACCCTGGGATAAACACCGCCCTCTGAAACCGGATCCTGGACTTCCTGATGGGCCGCTCCCAGGTGGTAAGGATAGATAACAACAGGGGTGCGTGCTCAGTCCCCTCCTGTACTCCCTGTTCACTCATGACTGCATGGCCAGACATGACTCCAACACCATCATTAAGTTTGGCTATGACAGGTAGGCCTGATCACAGACAACGACAAGACACCCTATAAGGAGGTGGTCAGAGACCTGGCCGTGTGGTGCCAGGATAACAACATCTCCCTCAGCATGACCAAGACAAATGAGATGATTGTGGACTACAGGAAAAGGAGGACTGAGCACGTCCCCATTCTCACTGACGGGGCTGTTGTGGAGCAGGTTGAGAGCTTTAGGTTCGTTGGTGTCCACATTACCAACAAACTAACATGGTCCAAGCACACCAAGACAGTCGTGAAGAGGGCACGACAAAACCTCAGGAGACTGAAAAGATTTGGCATGGGTCCTCAGATCCTCAAAAGGTTCTACAGCTGCACCATCGAGAGCATACTGACTGGTTGCATCACTGCCTGGTATGGTAACAGAGGGTAGTGTGTACGGCCCAGTACATCACTGGGGCCAAGCTTCCTGCCATCCAGGACCTCTATACTAGGCAGTGTCAGAGAAAGGCCCTATAAATTGTCAATGACTCCAGACACCCTAGTCATAGACTGTTCTCTCTGCTGCCGCACGGCAAACGGTACCGGAACACCAAGTCTAGGTCCAAGAGGCTTCTAAACAGCTTCTTCCCCCAAGCCATAAGACTCCTGAACATCTAATCAAATGGCTACCCAGACTATTTGCATTTCCCACGCCCACCCTCCCCCCTTTTATGCCGCTGCTACTCTGTTATTATCTATACATTATCTATGCATAGTCACTAATAACTCTACCTACATGTACAAATTACCTCAATTACCTCGACTAACCGGTGCCCCCGCACATTGACTCTGTACCGGTACCCCCTGTATATAGTCTCTCTATTGTTATTTTACTGCTGCTCTTTAATTACTTGTTCCTTTTATTTCTTATTCTTATTCATATTTTTTACTGCATTGTTGGTTAGGGGCTTGTAAGTAAGCATTTCACTGTAAGGTCTACACCTGTCTACACGCATGTGACTAATACAATACAATTTAATTTGATTCTTTATTTTTGCTATTTTGTACACTGTAGATTAATAGTGAAGACATCAAAACTATGAAATAACATACATGGACTCATGTAGTAACCAGAAAAGTGTTAAACAAATCAAAATATATTTTATACTTGAGATTATTCAAATAGCCACCCTTTGCCTTGATAACAGCTTTGCACATTCTAGGCATTCTCTCAACCAGCTTCATGAGGTAGTCACCTGAGTGCATTTCAATTAACAGGTGTGCCTTGTTGAACTTTAATTTGAAGAATTTCTTTCCTTCTTAATGCGTTTCAGTTGTGTTGTGACAAGGTAGGTGTGGTATAATAAAGATAGCCCTATTTGTTAAAAGACGAAGTCCATATTATGGCAAAAACAGCTCAATTGAGCAAAGAGACGACAGTCCATCATTACTTTAAGACATGAATGTCAGTGAATACAGAGAATTTCAAGAACTTTGAAAGTTTCTTCAAGTGCCGTCGCAAAAACCATCAAGCGCTGTGATGAACCTGGCTCTCATGAGGACTGCCACAGACCCAGAGTTACCTCTCCTGCAGAGGATACGTTCATTAGAGTTACCAGCCTCAGATTGGAGCCCAAATAAATGCTTCACAGATTTCAAGTAACAGACACATCTCAACATTAACTGTTCAGAGGAGACTGTGTGAATCCGGCCTTCATGGTCGAGTTGCTGCAAAGAAACCACTACTAAAGGACACCAATATAGAAGAAGAGACTTGCTTGGACCAACAAACAAGAGCAATGGACATTAGACCCATGGAAATTTGTCCTTTGATCTGGAGTCCAAATTGGACATTTTTGGTTCCAACCGCCGTGTCTTTATGAGCCACAGGTGTGGGTGAATGGATGATCACTTCATGTGTATTTCCCACCGTAAAGCATAGAGGAGGAGGTGTGGTGGTGTGGGAGGGCTTTGCAGGTGACACTGTCTGTGATTTTATTTAGAATTCAAGGCACATTTAACCAGCATGGCTACCACAGCATTCTGCAGCGATACGCCATCACATTTGGTTTGCGCTTAGCGCTTTGATTTTCAACAGGACAATGACCCAACACACCTCCAGGCTGTGTAAGGTCTATTTTACCAAGAAGGAGAGTGATGGAGGCGGCAGGTAGCCTAGTGGTTAGAGCGTTGTGCCAGTATCCGAAAGGTAGATCGAATCCCCGAGCTGACAAGGTAAAAATCTGTCGTTCTGCCCCTGAACTAGGCAGTTAACCCACTGTTCCTAGGTCATCGTTGTAAATAAGTATTTGTTCTTAACTGACTTGCCTAGTTAAATAAAGGTTAAATTAAATTTAACAAAATGAAGTGCTGCATCAGATGACCTAGCCTCCACAATTACCTGGTCTCAACCCAATTGAGATGGTTGGGGAAGAGTTGGACCACAGAGTGAAGGAAAAGCATTCAACAAGTGCTCAGCAAATGTGGGAACTCCTTCAAGACGGTTGGAAAATCATTCCAGGTGAAGCTGGTTGAGAGAATGCCAAGAGTGTGCAACGCTGTCATCAAGGGAAAGGGTGGCTACTTTGAAGGATCTCCAATCTAAATTATATTTTGATTTGTTTAACACCTTTTTGGTTACTACATGATTCCATGTGTTATTTCATAGTTTTGATTTATTCAATATTATTCTACAATGTAGAAAATAGTTTAAAAAAAAGAAAAAAAAAGCCTTGAATGAGTAGGTGTTCTAAAACTTTTGACCGTTAGTGTATTTTTATTATTTTTTTATTTAAATTTCTAAAAACCTGTTTTTGTTTGGATGTAAGGCAACAACATTTTTAAAAGTATTTTGGTCTGAATACTTTACGAATGCACTGTATGTCTGCAGAGGTCACAGCTAAATTTAAACTGCTTTGTTTGACCCAAAGATACAATTCAGTAAACGGCTCAGTAAAAAAAAGTGTATAATTTCCGTGCACGTTTCGACATATCTAAAAATAAAATAACTTCTAAAACACTCACTTAATGCAAATTAGAGGCATACATGCAAGAGTAACAGATGTTTGTAAGGATTCTGTATGACACCGAGGTTCTCTTCTCCATACATCTCTGTAATAAGAACGTTCGTTTTCTAAAAAATAATTGTCTAAAGGACAAAGGAGGTTAGATGCTTGGCTTGTACCTAAAGCAATGGTTGGAACACTTGTTTTGTAGCTTATTTAAAACACAACACTGCATCTTTTGATGGGGGTTTTATAGAGCAAATGCTCCAATTAGAGAGACCCCAAAGCAAGTATTATGGTAGATTCCATCGTCACAAATTGGCTGTCCTTGTTGTACTGTAGTACAGGCCAGTGGTTGTGATGAGTGACTTCCTAAAGGGAGAGGCAGGTAGTTCTTGAGGGGATAAGGGCCTCTTTCCTCCTTCTCAGGAAATGAATGGAGGAAAGGAACTAGCATGATGAAGTCCCCTAGATTTCACCTTCTATTGAGAGACAAAGAAGTGCTCCATTTGCGTGTAGCTGGATTCATCATGGGTAAGCTTGGTGGCAATATGTTTCATGAGTTTAGAGATTATAAAATACTGTAGTCTTGTTGTGGGGAATGATGTGATACTCAGGAATTCAATATAATCCATTAGTTTACATCATTGTACAAACATCAAAATAAAATAATTAGCTCAAAAACCATCCTAGGGAATATTTTCACTCAGTACTACAACCATTGTAAACAAAGATTTATGGTTGCTAAAGACACGAAGCGTGTCAGTCTTGCCTAGTTAAATAAAGGTTAAATAAATAAATACAATTAAATAAAAATGTATGTCATAAAACAAGGGGCTGGCATGGATTTGCCTGACCCATTTAATGCAAGTCATTGTTGGTTCACCTCTCTGTTGCTTGTGAGTGCGAGTATGCTGCTTTGGTTGGCTGGGTGCCTTGGTGGGTCACGGGGATAATGTGTCTGTGTGAGGCCCCCAGAGACACCCTGGGAATGGGTAATCTGGCACTAGGGCTGGGGCAGGGCTGGCAGAGTCATATACGTTAGGGGAACAGTTTAGCAAAACGTTTTAAAACGTTCTTCAATCAAAAATGGAAAACATTGGACAAGTTGGACAAGTATTGGACAAGTTCAGGTTGTCCCTCCCTGTTTCAGTACTTCTATCTTTCATTTGTTTCCAAATGAATACAAAGCAGGTGCCAGTAGGCAGGGCCTCTGTTGGAAACTATTTCCAGGGCCTACAGCAACTGCTTCCTGACAAAACAGCCAGTGTAACAATTCACAGTCTGGCTACATTTCAATTGGGCCATATTCAGTCATTGACCTTTAGCAATGACAGTCAACCTAGTCAGAATTGTTGTTTATAGATCAAATTTTCCTAAGCATCCTGTCTTCGGGGGTCTGTTTTGAAATGGGAAACGGGGTTCTTAGAAACCTCTGAAGTGTAGTTACCATTGTGATCCTTAGCTGACCCCGGAGACTTTAAGAGAAAAACAGAGTCACAGAAAGTTGAAGTCAGTCATATCAATGAAATGCATAATGCTCACTGTTTGTATTTGGTTTTTACTAGAGAAACATAAACACGGTATGTTCACAGGTGAGATGTTGTGATAAGTACAAATCGATAGACAAAATATACAGTTGAAGTCGGATGTTTACATACACTTAGGTTGGAGTCATTAAAACTAGTTTTTCAACCACTCCACAAATTTCTTGTCAACAAACTATAGTTTTGGCTAGTCGGTTAGGACATCGACTTTGTGCAACAGAATGCATTTAGCAGTAAGAGGCTGCCTGCTGTTGTGTTGTGTTATCCTGTGTGTTAGGTATGCTTAAGGATGCACATGGATTTCGTGTGAATTATGTAGTGCTATTGCAGTTGATCCTGTGAATACTGACAGAGTGTGGCAAGAAACAAACACAGAGACAGTAATGTGATTGTTAAGTCAATTTAATCATGTTTTTGATAAACACTACCGTTTAAAAGTTTAGGGTCACTTAGAAATGTCCTTGTTTTTGAAAGAAAAGCTAATTTTTTGTCCATTTAAAATAACATCAAATGAATCAGAAATACAGTGTAGACATTGTTAATGTTGTAACTGACTATTGTAGCTGAAAACGACTGATCGTTAATAGTATATCTACAGTTGAAGTCAGAAGTTTACAAACACTTAGGTTGGAGTCATTAAAACTCGTTTTTCAACCACTCCACAAATTTCTTGTTAACAAACTATAGTTTTGGCAAGTCGGTTAGGACATCTACTTTGTGCATGACACAAGTCATTTTTCCAACAATTGTTTACATACAGATTATTTCACTGTATCACAATTCCAGTGGGTCAGACATTTACATACACTAAGTTGCCTGTGCCTTTAAACAGGTTGGAAAATTCCAGAAAATAATGTCATGGCTTTAGAAGCTTCCGTTAGTCTAATTGACATCATTTGAGTCAATTGGAGGTGTACCTGTGGATGTATTTCAAGGCCTACCTTCAAACTCAGTGCCTCTTCGCTTGACATCATGGGAAAATCAAAAGAAATCAGCCAAGTATATATATCCACAGTAAAACGAGTCCTATATCGACATAACCTGAAAGGCCGCTCAGCAAGGAAGAAGCCACTGCTCCAAAACCTCCATAAAAAGCCAGACTATGGTTTTCAACTGCACATGGGGATAAAGATCGTACTGTTTGGAGAAATGTCCTTCGGTCTGATGAAACAAAAATAGAACTGTTTGGCCATAATGACCATCGTTATGTTTGGAGGAAAAAGGGGCTTGCAAGTCGAAGAACACCATCCCAACCATGAAGCACGGCGGTGGCAGCATCATGTTGTGGGGATGCTTTGCTGAAGGAGGGATTGGTGCATTTCACAAAGTAGATGGCATCATGAGGCAGGAAAATGATGTGGATATATTGAAGCAACATCTCAAGACATCAGTCAGGAGGTTAAACCTTGGACGCAAATGGGTCTTCCAAATGGACAATGACCCCAAGCATACTTCCTTAGTTGTGGCAAAATGGCTTAGGACAACAAAGTCAAGGTATTGGAGTGGTCATCACAATGCCCTGACCTCAATGCTATAGAAAATGTGTGGGCAGAACTGAAAAAGTGTGTGCGAGCAAGGAGGCCTACCAACCTGACTCAGTTACACCAGCTCTGTCAGGAGGAATGGGCCAAGATTCACCCACCTTATTGTGGGAAGCTTGAGGAAGGCTACCTGAATCATTTGACCCAAGTTAAACCATTTAAAGGCAATGCTACCAAATGCTAATTCAGTGTATGTAAACTTCTGACCCACTGGGATGTGATGAAAGAAATAAAAGCTGAAATAAATCATTCTCTCAACTATTATTCTGACATTTCACATTCTTAAAATTAAGTGGTTATCCTAACTGACCGAAAACAGGGAATTTATACTGGGATTAAACATCAGGAATTGTGAAAAACTGAGTTGAAATGTATTTGGCTAAGGTGTATGTAAACCTCCAACTTCAACTGTAAGTATTCAAACACAGTCCTTTCAAAGTGGTGTTGCATATAAAGCCCCACAGTGGCGGTGTCATACCCATAAAACCTAGCGGTGAAACAGGGAAATGGTTCCAATAATTTTTCTATCATTCATTTTTTCCATAGGTTATTTTGGAAACACTTTAAACATGGGGTGTGTTTCGTGCAGGCTTACACTGGCGTGACATTTTGATAACTATGTACATATGTTTTGGACAAGGGGACTTTTATCAACATATTCGGCTCTATTTTCTCTGAGATTCCAAAATGCTAATTTGCATCAGACATCATGCAAAACTACAAATCCTTGCATGCTCCCGTCATCTCTAGCTGATACCTTTACCAACAGCTATTGTGTCAATTTAAAGCTTGCACAAGACAGTTCACATAATTGTCCATATAAAGAAATGTAGCTAATGTTTTCATGACTCCATTTAGCTAACATTAGATAGTTGATCCAGATATTCTTACCATTCTTGCCTCGATTCAGCAGTCTTGTCAAGATCATCATGGCATTTGTAGTTCTTTATGATAGCCACATTAGCAGCTAATTAGCATTTAATTTTGGGGGGGGGGGGGTAAATACAGGCAATTATAGGTTGATAAGAGTCACCTTTACACGGTTATCAGAACATCAAACCAGGCTAAGCCTACACAAAACACAGGCCTTATTTTAAGTGTTTCTAATATCCCCTATGGGAAAAATTAATGGTGGATAAACGATTGGAACCGTTTCCCTGTTTGACCGCTAGGTTTTATGGGTATTATGACTCATACTGTGGTACTCTATAACACACATTTACAGATGTAGGATCTTAATTTGAGCCAGTTTCCTATAGCAAGTCTGAAATTTGTGGAAATTACTTTTGGAATTATTAGTGAAATTACAAACTTTAGAAACCTTTTTAATCCTCATACACTACAAGGTCAAAATGTCCTGCGTTGCAGGATAGTTCTACTGCAACAGTGTGATCAAATTAAGATCCATCCTACATCTGTAATGAGGCACATATAAAACATTATTTGTGACAAAATGTGCGTAATATCACTGCTCTTGATTTAGAGACGTACCAGAAATTATAGAGTGCATATATTCACTGTGCAAAATGGGCACCAAAACACAGACTAATTAGTTGCGAAGTTGGCATCCCCTCAACATATTCTCATGTGATGGAGTAGTAGATGCAGTACTGAAATTGCCCCAGGGTGAGACGGTAGATTCTGGGGGGTTATGTTTGGAACGTTGCCCAGACTACCAGTGGAGCATAATATTTTGTGTATGATAATTTAAATTAATAGATTGGTGTAGATGTAGTCAATAGCTCATATTCATTCTGAACCTCTCTCTCTCTCTCTCTTTACCTTTAAAAATGTATGTTTGGGAAAAAAGCTCTTTCAAGCCATTTTGTTTAAATAGTTAATTAGCTGGGAATAGCTAGCAGATTAGAGTGGACTCCATCAACTCAAGGGCTGAGTCCCAAATAGCACCCTATTCCCTATATAATGCACTACATTTTACCAGAACCTTATGGGTAGCCTAGAACAAGTGAACGGATAGCTGGTTTCTGTCTGGGGGGAGAGAGATGGAGGGAGAGAAGGGCTAATGCAGAGGTTAACTCATCTTAAGTGCCATTATAGACATTCTTACTGTGTAACAATTAAGTCCACTTTTTAGAAAACAATTGGTCTTTATTCTCTTATTTATTTATTCATTTGCAATGACAGGTTAAATGTACATGTACACTACCATTCAAAAGTTTTGTGGGTTTTTGAAACCCGCAAAACACCAGTCTCAACATCAACAGTGAAGAGGCGACTCCGGTATGCTGGCCTTCTAGGCAGAGTTGCAAAGAAAAAAAAACATATCTCAGACTGGCCAATAAAAATAAAAGATTAAGATGAGCAAAAGAACACAGACACTGGACAGAGGAAATCGAAGGCCAGCATCCCGGAGTTGCCTCTTCACTGTTGACGTTGAGACTGGTGTTTTGCGGGTACTATTTAATGAAGCTGCCAGTTGAGGCATCTGTTTCTCAAACTAGACACTAATGTACTTGTCCTCTTGCCCAGTTGTGCACGGGAGCCTCCCACTCCTCTTTTTATTCTGGTTAGAGTCAGTTTGTGCTGTTCTGTGAAGTGAGGAGTACACAGCGTTGTACAAGATCTTCAGTTTCTTGGCAATTTCTCTCCTGGAATAGCCTTCATTTCTCAGAACAAGAATAGACTGACGAGTTTCAGAAGAACGTTTTTTGTTTCTGGCCATTTTGAGCCTGTAATCGAACCCACAAATGCTGATACTCCAGATACTCATCTAGTCTAACCTCATAGTCCGCCCCATCCCGCATGCGGTCGCGTTACTACAGCCTCAAGCTCATTACCATAACGCAACGTTAGCGATTTCTAAAAATCGCAAATGAATTGAAATAAATATGCCTGCTCTCAAGCTTATCATTTTCTTAACAATCCTGTCGTCTCAGATTTTCAAAATATGCTTTAGAACCAAAGAAAATCAATAATTTGTGTAAGAGTGGTGATAACTAGCTTAGCATTTAGCGTCAGCATTTAGCACGCAACATATTCACAAAAACCAGCAAAGGGATCAAATAAAATAATTTACCTTTGAAGAACTTCAGATGTTTCAATGAGGAGACTCTCAGTTACATAGCAGATGTCCAGTTTTTCCTGAAAGATTCTTGTGTAGGACACAACGTTCCGTTTTGTTACTATGCATTTGGCTACCGAAACTAACCGAAAATTCAGTCACCTACACGTCGAACTTTTTTCCGAATTAACTCCATAATATTGACTGAAACATGGAAAACGTTGTTTGGATCAATCCTCAAGGTGTTTTGTCATATATCTCTTCATTGAAATGCCGTCCCTGGAAACCTGCATTCTTCTCTGATTCGGATGGAAAAATACTGGTAGCTGACTTTTGCGCACCAATTTCCACGCAGACACCGTGCGGGACACTTGGCAATTGTAGTTATGGTCAATCTTCCAATGATATGCCTACAAATATGTCACAATGCTGCAGACACCTTGGGGAAACAAGAGAAAGTGTCCGTTCATTCCTGTCGCATTCACAGCCATATAAGGCGATCATGGAAAACGTAGCCTCAGAAATCCTGTTCATTTCCTGGTCGGTCAAACATCTTGGTTTTGCCTGAAGCATTTGTTCTAGGGCACTCACAGTGAAAATCTTTGCAGTTCTGGAAACGTAAGAGTGTCTTCTTTCCAAAACTATCAATTCCAAGCATAGTCGAGCATCTTTTCGTGACAAAATATTGCGCTTAAAACGGGCACGTCTTTTTATCCAAAAATGAAATACTGCCCCTATAGGACTAACAGGCTAAAGAAGGCCAGTTTTATTGCTTCTTGAATCAGAACAACTGTTTTCAGCTGTGCTAACATAGTTGCAAAAGGATTTTCTAATGATCGATTTGCCTTTTAAAATGGTCAACTTGGATTAGCTAACACAACTTGCCATTGGAACACAGGAGTGATTGTTGCTGATAATGGGCCTATGTACATTTGAAGTCGGAATTTTACATACTCCTTAGCGAAATACATTTAAACTCAGTTTTTCACAATTCCTGAAATTTAATTCCAGTAAAAATTCAATTTCTTAGGTCAGTTAGGATCACCACTTTATTTTAAGAATGTGAAATGTCAGAATAATAGTAGAGAGAATGATTTATTTCTGCTTTTATTTCTTTCATCACATTCCCAGTCTGTCAGAAGTTTACATACACTCAATTAGTATTTGGTAGCATAGCCTTTAAATTCTTTAACTTGGGTCAAACGTTTCGTGTAGCCTTCCACAAGCTTCCCACAATAAGTTGGGTGAATCTTGGCCCATTCCTCCTGACAGAGCTGGTGTAACTGAGTCAGGTTGGTAGGCCTACTTTCTCTCACACAGTCTTTTTCAGTTCTGCCCTCAAATGTTCTATTGTGATGACCACTCAAATACCTTGATTTTGTTGTCCTTAAGCCATTTTGTCACAACTTTGGAAGTATGCTTAGGGTCATTGTCCATTTGAGATGTTGCTTCAATATATCCACATCATTTTCCTACCTCATGATGCCATCTATTTTGTGAAGTGCACCAGTCCCTCCTGCAGCAAAGCACCCCCACAACATGATGCTGCCACCCCCATGCTTCACAGTTGGGATGGTGTTCTTCGGCTTGCAAGCATCCCCCTTACTCATCATTATGGCCAAACAGTTGTATTTTTGTTTCATCAGACCAAAGGACATTTCTCCAAAAAGTATATTTATCCCCATGTGCAGTTGCAAACCGTAGTCTAGCTTTTTTAATGGCGTACTATTGTTTGTACAGATGAACGTGGTACCTTCAGGCATTTGGAAATTGCTCACAAGGATGAACCAGACCTGTGGAAGTCTACAATTGTTTTTCTGAGGTCTTGACTGATTTCTGTTGATTTTCCCATGATGTCAAGCGAAGAGGCACTGAGTTTGAAGGTAGGCCTTGAAATACATCCACAGGTACACCTCCAATTGACTCAAAAGCCATGACATCATTTTCTGGAATTTTCCAAGCTGTTTAAAGGCACAGGCAACTTAGTGTATGTAAACGTCTGACCCACTGGAATGGTGATACAGTGAATAATAAGTTAAATAATCTGTCTGTAAACAATTGTTGGAAAAATGACTTGTGTCATGCACAAAGTAGATGTCCGAACTGACTTGCCAAAACTATAGTTTGTTAACAAGAAATTTGTGGAGTGGTTGAAAAACTAGTTTTAATGACACCAACCTAAGTGTTTGTAAGCTTCTGACTTTAACTGTAGATATTCCAGCTACAATTGTCAGTTACAACATTAACAATGTCTACACTGTATTTCTGATTAATTTCATGTTATTTTAATGGACAAAAAAATGTGCTTTTCTTTCAAAAACAAGGACATTTCTAAGTGACCCCAAACTTTTGAACGGTAGTGTTTATCAAAAACATGATTAAATTGACTTAACAATCACATTACTGTCTCTGTGTTTGTTTCTTGCCACACTCTGTCAGTATTCACAGGATCAACTGCAATAGCACTACATAATTCACACTAAATCCATGTGCATCCTTAGGCATACCTAACACACAGGATAACACAACACAACAGCAGGCAGCCTCTTACATGCTGACCAGACCGGACACGTCGTATGCGTGAGCATCGCAAAATAAATGTAGAAATCCATGTTATTCAATTATTGCACCCAGACTGCTCGCGCGCGCCACATGTTTAATGCTTTTCGACCTGTCCCCAAATTAATGTCATTGGTTCAGAGTTTGATTTGATATTTTAACCTGCGTGTCGTGATCGCCTTTGGTGTGGAGGGACAAAATACATCTATGCACAATAGCGCACGATGGCTCACGCGCACAGCTGGTTTGGGTTCCGTGTTACTGCTAAATGCATTCTGTTGCATAGGAGCTGTAAGACCCAATATTAGAAATGAATCCTAGTCAAATGAATTGTAGATAGAATGAAGAGAGATGAAAAGGGCTGCATTGAAAACTCTAATATGATATGATTCTTTATATGCTATACGTGTATAAAACTCTAATATGATATGATTCTTTATATACTGTATGTGTATAAAACTCTATGATATGATTCTTTATATACTGTACGTGTATAAAACTCTAATATGATATGATTCTTTATATACTGTACGTGTATAAAACTCTAATATGATATGATTCTTTATATACTGTACGTGTATAAAACTCTATGATATGATTCTTTATATACTGTACGTGTATAAAACTCTATGATATGATTCTTTATATACCGTACGTGTATAAAACTCTAATATGATTCTTTATATACTGTACGTGTATAAAACTCTAATATGATATGATTCTTTATATACTGTACGTGTATAAAACTCTATGATATGATTCTTTATATACTGTATGTGTATAAAACTCTAATATGATATGATTCTGTATATACTGTACGTGCATAAAACTCTATGATATGATTCTTTATATACTGTACGTGTATAAAACTCTATGATATGATTCTTTATATACTGTACGTGTATAAAACTATGATATGATTCTTTATATACTGTACGTGTATAAAACTCTATGATATGATTCTTTATATACTGTACGTGTATAAAACTCTATGATATGATTCTTTATATACTGTACGTGTATAAAACTCTATGATATGATTCTTTATATACTGTACGTGTATAAAACTCTATGATATGTTTCTGTATATACTGTACGTGTATAAAACTCTATGATATGATTCTTTCTATACCGTACGTGTATAAAACTCTATGATATGATTCTTTATATACTGTACGTGTATAAAACTCTATGATATGATTCTTTATATACTGTACGTGTATAAAACTCTATGATATGATTCTTTATATACTGTACGTGTATAAAACTCTATGATATGATTCTTTATATACTGTACGTGTATAAAACTCTATGATATGATTCTTTCTATACCCTACGTGTATAAAACTCTATGATATGATTCTTTATATACTGTACGTGTATAAAACTCTATGATATGATTCTTTATATACTGTACGTGTATAAAACTCTATGATATGATTCTTTATATACTGTACGTGTATAAAACTCTATGATATGATTCTTTATGTACTGTACGTGTATAACCAAACAGGGGATTCTTAGCTGTTACGCCAAAAGATCGAAACTTTTTGACAAGGCCCCTGCTGGTTCTTTTCCGTCTAGACTTACTCCCACACCAGGGTGTCACCAGTGTTTTATGTTAATGTAGGCTCCAGTGTTATTGTGTTTCCATCAGGAGTGTGACATGACAGAGGAGAATCAACAACATCTGCATCATCAAGACTGTTGTTTTGTAAGAAGGTGTTAAAGTCCCCAGTTAGCCTTTGTTATGTAAATGGTGGCTGAAAAGTACACAGGGCCTTGCCTTGGCTCCAAGTCAGAGCTGGCCCGCTGGAGTCATGGCCCAGTGAGACATGGGTGCCAGCCAGGGTAGATTGAAACAGAAAAGTTTGTGACTATTGGTTAAAACACTGGGGTAAATCCTCAGTGGAACTGTCATTTGGCTCATGGATGTATTGTTTCCTTTTATTCCAGGTATTTCCATGCCATCTACCTGGGCCTCCGGAGCCGGCGCAGTGGGGACCATGACCGCTGGAGGTTCTACTGGAGGATGGTATACGAGTTCGCTGACGTCAGCATGCTGCACCTCCTGGCCACCTTCCTGGAGAGCGCTCCTCAGCTGGTCCTGCAGCTCTGCATCATCATCCAGACTCACAAACTGCAGGCCGTCCAAGGTACTGGCTGGAACCACACCCTGTATTAACACTCTCGCTTTCACCCCATCTATCTGCCACTGTACACATACTGTAAATACACAGGCCATCCAACATACTTTCTGAAAACCCCACTTTCTAACACTCCATTTTCCCTACTCCCGTTCACTATTCCCATTGACTATTCCCAGTCTGTTGTAAAGCTTTTTCACAGGTTGGGATGTATTGGTTGCCACGGTTTAAAAGAACACCCCCCACCCAGGTGTTATATTGTAAGCCAGGGCTGTATGGAATACTTATTTGTCAGTGTAAACAGAAGAAAATGCAGGCATAATGTAATGCACAGTGGTCCTCTCTCCAATGCAAAGAATCATGTTCAATTATATTAACTGGGCTGGCACACAGAGACACGCAGACACACGCAGACACACTCAGACACACACACACATACACACAGGGAGGGAAGCTGGCTACATTTAGGCCAGGGGAAGGCTTCCAGGCCTGCTATGGGCTTAAGCGATACAACAAGTCTTCTCCTTGTCCCTCATCCACTCCACAGTCTTGCTTTGCGCTGCCTTCTCTGCTGTGCTGAGTCACTGGAAGGAGTCTTTGCTGCACTTAAGAGGCACTTATGCTCTTTTTGCTACGTTAAAGAAGATTTGGCCTGCTCTGACGAGAGGAGAGGAGAGGGTGGTTCGGCAAATTCTGTGATCAGCTTGAGAGGGGGAGAACAAAGAATAGAGAGGATGCTGACATGTTTGTGGATCTAGTCATTGTCAATTGTATTCCTTCATGTCAGTCTCTCTCCATACATCATTGCAAAATGATTCTATTCATACTGTATGAGTTGCATCACAACATTTACAAGTGGACAATGTACATAATGCAAGATGTTAATCTAGGAGCCTTGGGAAAAGGAGAGAGAGTATATTTTTCCATTTGAAATTCACAAGCTGTTATAGTACAATGTGCCACAGCCAGAGAAATGTGGATGGAGCGGGTGGGGAAAGTTAATTGATCTGAAAATCCCATCCTCGGCTCACCGAGACTCGAGGACCCTCCCCCATACTGTTCTGCTCATAAACAGTTTTCCATAAAAATACATGAAAATGTGGTTGTTCAATGTTGGCTCCTCTAATGTACAGTGTGTTATACATTTGGTTTCTATCACCAACGAGACCTGGCCATTAGATATCTGGACCCCCTAGGTCTCTCTAACCTCAATTGACCTCAGGTAGCATCACTCACAGGACTCCTCCAATGCTTTGAGGGAGGAACCAGTGTTAAAAGAAAATACTCAATCAATGGTCACTTTTATTACCTGGTCTAAACCCTTGTAGGGTTTTCTTACTTTCTTTCCATTGACTATGTACTGCAACAGTAGCGTTCCCATTTGAAGAGAATGTGGAGCTTTCTGTTGACATGATGCTGCATGTTAATCTGTCTCCGTGTATGGGTTTTCTCAGTCCATTCATTTGTTCTCATTCATTTCTCAGGAGACTAGAGACTGTAACAACATATTTACAGCATACAATCATCTTGTCATCTAATAAGATTAGGGCAATATAATTACATTTTTTTCATGACAGTCTCTCTCGCTTGCTCTCTCTCTACTTCTCTCTCTACTTCTCTCTCTCTCTCTTGCAGTCTTTCTCTCTCATTATTTCTTATAATGGTACCCCTCTCTAAGTTTCCATAGCTACTGTGGTTTTATCCCACACTAGCAGTCAGCCAGCCCTCATCAGTCGTCAGATTCTCCTCTTTTACACTCTGTCAGAGTGACACACTTCCTTCCTGGGAGAAGAAATATTCTCCAGGAGGCCTATCCTACCAGCTCCTGTAAGTGAGCAATTCTTCAGCTTGACTGTATTTCTTGCAGCACTTTTCCTGAATTACCACCTACTTTGTCTTCACTGCAATCATAAGTACCATCCCCAGGTGAAAAATTAGGGGTATTCAGCAACCCAACTCTGCCTGTAGTCAAGAGTACAGTGCAGTTGGTTTGTCTATAGTATGAATATGAAAACACACTTCACGTGGTTACTCTTTTATTGGAAAAGAACAGGAGAAATTAGAGATAGTGTTGTAAAATATCAACACTATGTGATAACCGAGCGAGCTACCATCGATAGCTTTTTGAAATGCAAGCCAAATCCTACCTTCTGTGTTAAGAAACCATTTAACCCAGTGGCATATCACCGCTCATTTGTCTAAAGCATTTAGGTAGAACAATACAGCCTATATAATCTGATAAAATAGCCCCTGTGTTTAAACACCCACCATAGTAAGGATGAGCTTGCTTTCTCCCTTTCCAAATAACTGTGTGTTAATGTGTTTGACAAGGCTGGCTCAGGCCCCCTGTGTTTAAACACCCACCATAATAAGGATGAGCTTGCTTTCTCCCTTTCGAAATAACTGTGTGTTAATGTGTTTGACAAGGCTGGCTCAGGCCCCCTGTGTTTAAACACCCACCATAGTAAGGATGAGCTTGCTTTCTCCCTTTCTAAATAACTGTGAGTTAATGTGTTTGACAAGGCTGGCTCAGGCCCCCTGTGTTTAAACACCCACCATAGTAAGGATGAGCTTGCTTTCTCCCTTTCTAAATAACTGTGTGTTAATGTGTTTGACAAGGCTGGCTCAGGCCCCCTGTGTTTAAACACCCACCATAGTAAGGATGAGCTTGCTTTCTCCCTTTCGAAATAACTGTGTGTTAATGTGTTTGACAAGGCTGGCTCAGGCCCCCTGTGTTTGCTCTTTAAATGACTTGTCTTCATTCCTCTCTCTGCTAGATACGTTCATTGAGGTAATGTCTTCTTCTTCACCACAACAGTCTGTCTGACTCTCTCCCCTGTTCTGGATTTATTGTAGAAGGCCAATCCTGGCTGTTTTTCAAATCCCTGCAGTTAAGCAAGATGTTATTTTGATCATGCGGCCATGATCTCCCTCTCTCTCTCTTCAATTTAAGAGCTTTATTGGCATATGAAACATATGTTTACATTGCCAAAGCAAGTGAAATAGATAATAAACAAAAGTGAAATAAACAAAAAATGAACAGTAAACATTACACTCACAAAAGTTCCAAAAGAATAAAGACATTTCACATTAAATATGTGTCTCTAATATGGTCACACATTTGGCAGGAGGTTAGGAAGTGAAGCTCAGTTTCCACCTCATTTTCTGGGCAGTGTTTTGGGGGATATTTTTTGCAGGATTCTGCATGCAGAGTCCCAATTTGGTGTTTGTCCCATTTTGTGAATTTTTGCCTTGTCACTCAGATCATTCACATCTCTCTCTCTCTCTCTCTCTCTCTCTCTCTCTCTCTCTCTCTCTCTCTGTCTCTCTCTCTGTGTCTCTGTCTCTGTCTCTCTGTCTCAACTCATTGCATTCCTATTTTGACCAATTTATGAGGAATATTTTGGCAATTCTACAATCGCTTCACATTCTATTTTCCAAAAAGGAGACATATTCTTTCCAACCTTGAAAATGCTAGGGAATCCTTTCACATCAGAGCAGCATTCACTTCGTTTGAAGTCAATCCAGGACAAGGAATTCCATTTTGTATGCATCGATAAGGTGCTGTGTGATGTCTCTGGAAGATCAAAGAACTTATTTTTGGACATCACAGTCTGAGTAGCGGCTACAGATGTCATATTATTCAACCTTTGAAACCAGATAAGAAGATAAAAGTAGAAGTTGCCCTAAGATTTAAAGACATGCTACGGTACTTTGGCGACTAGTAAGTATTTTTTAAACCTGCTTGCTTTGGGCTGGATGTGTCAACGTGTAGTTCATACATGCATAATCTATAGAAAGGTGGAAAGGGTTCTACATTGAACCCAAAGAGCTCTTCCTGGAAACAAAAATAGTTATTCAAAGGGTTCTCCTATGGGGACAGCCGAATAACCCTTTTAGGTTCTAGATAGCACCTTTTGAAAGGGACTGATTTGACTGGGTCTAATTGTGTTGCTGTACTGGGTCTCTGTAGGGTCTGTTTGTGTTTCTGGAAGCTGCGCAGAGCCATTTTTTCCTATGTTTACCCACACGCGGGGCAGCCCCTTAGCAATTCAAGTTTCAGCCAATGAGCTTCAGCCCCTCGCCATTGGAGTGACAACTAATAAGACGCGCACACAGTAGAGAGAGAGAGCATTTGTGACGTAGTACGCAATTTTCGGGGGCCACTTTTTGCTCGTGGTGATAATTTCAGAACTACTAGCTAAAAAGTATACAAAAGTACCAGAGAATCTTTTTTAAGTGTCACCGAGAGAGTTATCTAGAGAGTAAGTTAACCAGCTCTGTTGCTTGCAGTGAGAAATCCATAGTGTCGTTTTATAAAAGCAGTGACAAACCAAGGAACTATCAGTAACACTATGGTTGCCAAAGGCATGGGTCGATGAGGAGAACCACTCTGACAAAGCTCAACTGTACAGTATACCAGGAAGCAGACACTCATGAGCGTTTTATTTCCTATATCCATTTCCCAGTGCTGTCAACAGTGACCTTGCTACTGCTGCTGCTGAAGCAGGTATTTCCCATCAGTTGGTTATTTTACTGTTAAGTCCTCTGTGTGGAAGATACTAAGGAGACACAGGCTCCGTCTGAAAATGACAATTCCCTATATAGTGCTTATACTCTAGTAATTATATAGTACTTTTGGGCAAATCCTTTGCTGTCCGAAATGGCCCCCAATTCCCTATATAGTGCACTAGTCTGGTTAAAGGTAATGCACTGCATATGGAATAGGGTGCCATTTGGGATGCTGCAGCCCCAGACAGTGCTGCAGTGCTGCTGCTGTGGTTTACATAACCCCCTCTCCTCCCTGGTCCCCAGCCCGCCCCATTCCCCAAATTACTGTAGCTTCTGTGAGCAAGACGAGCAGAGAGGAGAGGAGCATTACATGACCAGTCAAATCACACAGCCCAGTAACCAGGAAGCATGCTACTGGACCATTCCAGCCAGGCAGGTTCCTCTGGCTTTGGCTTCCCTCCCCTCATCGAGATGCACTGCACATTTGTGTGTGAGGACAGAGAGGGGCTATGCTTCCTTCCGCAGAAACACACACGCACTTGCACACACACACTCACACGCATGCACTAAACTAAACGCATGCACGCAGGGCCTAGCTCCAGAATAAGAATCGCAGCCAACTCCCAGTCCCATGCCACTCCTGGCCTCAGCCTGTTAATTATCCCACTCCACACAGTAGTCATTAAACCCTTTCATCATGCCCCAACAGCCAACACCTAATGGCCTGGCCTGCATCTAACTGGGTTTAACACTGTCATTAATCAATGACAAGCAAATACACACATGGAAATAAATAGACCAATCGATATAGTAGATACAGTTGATTTAAAAAAAAGCATCTGCTTAAAGGCATAGTTATATTATTGATAGATAGACAGACAGCTGTCTGATTCTCCCAGCTCAATGTACTGTATGTGGTGGACAGACCGTAGTGGTCGAAGAAAGATCATTCTTTTCTGCCATGTTTAATGAACATGTTGTCCTACTGTATACATCACACCATCCAGTTCTGACATCCTTAAAAAAAAAACGGACTCGGATTGACTTTGAAGTGAAATTTACTAGAAAGCGCAGGAGTCAGCCATATGTTCACTTCTGATAACAAAATGCAATTGACTGTGATGGTCCTGGGTGTTAAAGGCCAGGAACAGGGAGATAAGTCACGCCTATAGTTCCACGTAGTCCCATAGAGACTTATTTAGGAGACATTACACAAAGGGAAGCCACAGAAAGGATAATAGGCTCACACTGCTGTACTGAAAGGCTTCTTGAGTAATGTGACAGGGTTGATGTGGCACCAAAATGCAGGCTCTGAAGAGCCGTGGTGCCACATAAATATCCATCCACAAGGAGGCAAAGAGTTTTGAGTGAGGCACTAAAGAAAATATCTTCATGCTTTGATATATGCACATACATCGAAGATGTCCTATATTTTCCACTTCATCTAAGCTCTTCGTTTACATTTGGAAGGGTGTTTGGGTGGCTTTCGTTTTCAACGATTGACGCTGGATCTACTAATCCATATGCAGGATAATGAATTGATTATGTATGAGGTTGTTTCTATATGGACAGAAAGTGTCTGTAACAGCCACATCCTAACCCAAAATCCAGGTTAGACAGACAAATATCTTTCCCACAACAGTGCAGTCTAGAGAATGTTAAGTATTCCTTGCCATCATCATGTTTTTCTCTCACTTTTCCCACTAAAGCACAGCTTGTTGCCAGACCTCTTTGTGGATGAGGCTCAACTTCACAGTGGTAGCTCTAACTCTTTATTGTAAGAGGAGCCAAGGGAGCTGTGTTAAAATGAATAGCAATCATCTCCATTTCAATGTGGTCTGATCTGATCGAACCTTTAAAGGCACAACCTAGTCCACCCAGCCAGGCCTTTAGACTATTGGATGAACTGAGGTTATCGGCGCAGCTCGACCAGTCTTCATTCACCAGATCGCTTCACTCTCTCTTTGCTCTTGAGAATGTAATAAAGCAACAGAGCAAGTGTGTTTACTGAGAGGCCTCACTGCCTCGAATTATGGCAAAGAGTAAGTGACTGTCGTGCGCCTTAATAACGACTGTTCCTCACTTTTTATTTGCTCAATGATTGAATAACATGGTTTATTAAAGCTTCCCAAAGAAAATGGAGAGTGGGCTGAATGGGGACATTCCATTCTGAACAGGCTGATGGAAAATAAGCCCTAACTTTTAATTGGATACAAAGCTGTTGCAATTAAGATTTCAGAGCCACTCGTGTTAATGGGAAGCCATCTTCGTTTGGCATGGTCCAACAGCACCATTGCATAATTGCCAGAGAGAGGTCCAGGTCTACATCCAAAATGGCACCCTATTCCCTATATAGTGGGGGGCTCTATAGTGGGCTCAAAAGTAGTGCACTATAGGGAATAGGGTACTATTTGGGATGTATACCATATATTTTATATGGTCCTCCTCCGTGTGATTAAAGGGTTGCATGAACTTGAATGGCTGCCAATTAGCATCTTATTGCTCCTGCTTTCAGTGTTTATAGTCAAATTGTAGTCTAAAGAGTTTCTCTTGAATCCCTAGGGGTTTACAGAGGAATAATAAACAGTAGATGTATTCAACAGAATTTACTTCACAAAGCTAGTTAAATGCAGTCAATTCAGTCTGTCGACTTGTTCTTTCTCTAATGTCTGCTCTAGTGTGTGTGTGTGTGTGTGTGTGTGTGTGTGTGTGTGTGTGTGTGTGTGTGTGTGTGTGTGTGTGTGTGTGTGTGTGTGTGTGTGTGTGTGTGTGTGTGTGTGTGTGTGTGTGTGTGTGTGTGTGTGTGTGTGTGTGTGTGTGTGTGTACAAGTGCATGTGTGGGCTGTTGTCTCCCTCTGGTATCGAGGCCAGAAGATGGTCTCCTCTCGCTCTTGATAGAGAACGATCACTCCAGCAACATGAGCACTTAGTAACCATGGCACCCAGCTCCTCAGAGAAACCCAGTGTCATTACTCTCCAGCCAGGATTCCCTGGACCTCTGCCATCACAGCCATCTTTACTGGAGCTAACTGAGTACCAAGTAACAATAAAGTCCCTCAGTTCAGATATTTCAGAGCTAAACACCACCAGTGGGCCTTGTGAATTACTGTATTTTACAGGCAGCTTGGAAAAGAATGGGGTTAATATTGAGCTAATTGTGCAGTGGTGTAAAGTCCTTAAGTAAAAATACTTTAAAGTACCACTCAAGTCGTTTTGGGGGATATCTGTAGTACTTTACTATTTATACTTTTGACAACTTTTACTTTACTACATTCCTAAATAAAAGTATGTACTTTTGACTTTTGTTAGGATATAGCCTTATTCTAATATTGATTAAATATTTTTTTTTCCTCATCGATCTACACACAATACCCCTTAATGACACTGGTTTTGAGATGTTTTTTGCTCATTTAAAAAAAATAAAAAATAAACTTAAATATCACATTTACATAAGTATTCAGACCCTTTACTCAGTACTTTGTTGAAGCAACTTTGGTAGGGATTACAACCTCGAGTCTTCTTGGGTATAACGCTATAAGCTTGACACACCTGTATTTGGGGAGTATCTCCCATTCTTCTCTGCAGATCCACTCAAGCTCTGTCAAGTTGGATGTGGAGCGTTGCTGCACAGCTATTTCCAGCTCTCACCAGAGATGTTTGATCGGGTTCAAGTCCGGGCTCTGGCTGGGACACTCAAGGACATTCAGAGACTTGTCCCGAAGCCACTCCTGCATTGTCTTGGCAGTGTGCTTAAGTTCGTTGTCCTGTTGGAAGGTGAACCTTCGCCCCAGTCTGAGGTCCTAAGTGCTCTAGAACCGATTTTCATCAAGGATCTCTCTGCACTTTGCTCTGTTCCACTTTGCCTCGATCCTGAATAGTCTCCCAGTCCTTGCCGCTAAACAAAATCCCCACAGCATGATGCTGCCACCACCATACTTTACCGTAGGGATGGTGCCAGGTTTCCATCTGGTCACTCAACCATAAAGCCCTGGTGGAGTGCTGCAGAGATGGTTGTCCTTCTCGAAGGTTCTCCCATCTCCACAGAGGAACTCCAGAGCTCTGTCAGAGTGACCATCCTCTTTCTGAGCTCTACTGACAATTTGGTTTTTGCTCTGACATGCACTGTCGACTGTGGGACCTTATATAGACAGGTGTGTGCCTTTCCAAATCATGTCCAATCAATTGAATTTACCACAGGTGGACTCCAATCAAGTTGTAGAAACATCTCGAGGATGATGAATGGAAAGAGGATGTGACTGAGCTCAATTTCAAGTCTCATAACAAAAGATCTGAATACTTATGTAAATAACTTATTTTTATTTTACATTTTTTATAAATGAGCAAAAATGTCTAACAACCTGTTATTCGCTCTGTCATTATGTTGTATTGTGTGTAGATTGCTGAGGATTTTTATTTATTTAATCAATTTTGGAATAAGGCTGTTACGTAACAAAATGTGACAAAAGTCAAGGGGTCTGAATACTTTCCAAAGGTAATGTATTTTCGCAAGCCTCTTCTGTAGCACAGTTGGTAGAGCATGGCGCTTGTAACGCCAGGGTAGTGGGTTCGATTCCCGGGACCACCCATACGTAGAATGTATGCACACATGACTGTAAGTCGCTTTGGATAAAAGCGTCTGCTAAATGGCATATATTATTATTATATATTACTTTTGATACTTAAGTATATTTCAAACCAAATACTTTTAGACAATTACTCAAATAGTATTTTACTGGGTGACTTTCATTTTTACTTGAGTAATTTTCTATTAATTAAGGTATCTCGAATTTAACTTTTTTAAACTTTTTTTTCCCCACCATTGGTAGATATTGCTATGCAGTTCCTCCCACTAAGGTCTATGGGCCCGGGGCTGGGTTTCTACTAAGCTAACATATGGAATTGTTTTAAGATGGTCATACCAAGGATAATTTAGCTATTTTATTTAGAATTTTAGGACCCCTGTAGGTATATAAAAAATATATTACAAAATGATTTGATGAAATATTGAATTTGCCCTTACTGCTATGAGCCAATAGAAACGCATTGAAAAACAGATTCATACATGGGGGAAATAACATAGTCCAAAATTAAATAAAAAGGAAGTATGTTTTGAAGTGTCTGTCCTTTATCTGAGAGATATAGGAAAGCTCCAAAAAAATATATATATATATTGTTCTCCCCACTGTGTGTATATATAAATATATAATTATATATATATATATACACACAGTGGGGAGAACAAGTATTTTATACACTGCCGATTTAGCAAGTTGTCCTACTTACAAAGCATGTGGAGGTCTGTAATTTTTATCATAGGTACAGTTCAACTGTGAGAGACAGAATCGAAAACAAAAATCCAGAAAATCACATTGTATGATTTTTAAGTAATTCATTTGCATTGTTGCCTTCTCACCAAACTGCTTGCCTATTGTCCTGTAGCCCATCCCAGCCTTGTGCAGGTCTACAATTTTATCCCTGATGTCCTTACACAGCTCTCTGGTCTTGGCCTTTGTGGAGAGGTTGGAGTCTGTTTGATTGAGTGTGTGGACAGGTTACAGACGTCTACATGCTTTTTAAGTAGGGAAACCTGCTAAATCTGCAGCGTATCAAATACTTGTTCTCCCCACTGTGTATACACAGACTACTGTTCAAACGTTTGGGTCACTTAGAAATTTCCTTGTTTTTGAAAGAAAAGCATATTTTTTGTCCATTAAAATAACATCAAATTGATCAGAAAGACAGTGTAGACATTGTTACTGTTGTAAATGACTATTGTAGCTGGAAACTGCTTATTTTTAATGGCCGATTATCAGCAAACATAACTCCTGTGTTCCAATGGCACATTGTGTTAGCTAATCCAAGTTTATCATTTTAAAATGCTAATTGATCATTAGAAAACCCTTTTGCAACTATGTTAGGACAGCTGAAAACTGTTGTTCTGATTAAAGAAGCAATGAATCTGGCCTTCTTTAGTTGAATATCTGGAACATCAGCATTTGTGGGTTCGATTATACAGGCTTCATTAAATAGTACCATCAAAACACCAGTGTCAATGTCAACATTGAAGAGGCAACTCCGGGATGCTGGCCTTCTAGGCAGTTGCAAAGAAAAAAACATATCTCAGACTGGCCAATGAAAAGAAAATATTACGATGGGCAAAAGAACACAGACACTGGACAGAGGAAGATTGGAAAAAATGTTATGGACAGACAAATCTAAGTTTGAGGTGTTCGGATCATAAAGAAGAATATTTGTGAGACGCAGAAAAAATGAAAAGATGTTGTCGGAGTGCTTGATGCCATCTGTCAAGCATGGTGAAGGCAATGTGATGGTCTGGGGGTGCTTTGGTGGGGGTAAAGTGGGAGATTTGAACAAGGTTACAGGAATCTTGAAGAAGGAAGACTATCACTCCATTTTGCAACACCGTGCCATACCCTGTGGATGGCACTCAATTGGAGCCAATTTCCTCCTACAACAGGACAATGATCCAAAGCACAGCTCCAAACTATGCAATAACTATTTAGGGAAGAAGCAGTCAGCTGGTATTCTGTCTATAATGGAGTGGCCAGCACAGTCACCGGATCCCAACTCTATTGAGCTGTTGTGGAAGCAGCTTGACCGTATGGTACGTAAAACGTACCCATCAAGCCAATCCAACTTGTGGGAGGTGCTTCAGGAAGCATGGGGTGAAATCTCTTCAGATTACCTCAACAAATTGACAACTAGAATGCCAAATGTCTGCACGGATGTAGCTGCCACACAATTATTATTTCAATTAAAAATCATTACTTATAACCTTGTCGACTATATGTCCTATTCATTTTGCAACTCATTTCATGGAAAACAAACACATTTGTCTTTATTTAAAACAAATATTTACCCCCTTTTCTCCCCAATTTCGTGGTATCCAATTGTTAGTAGTTATTATCTTGTCTCATCGCTACAACTCCCATACAGAGACGAAGGTCGAAAGCCATGCATCCTCCGAAACACAACCCAACTGCGCGCATCCAACCCAGAGGCCGACACCATTGGTATCGGAGGAAACACTGTGCACCTGGCGACCTGGTTAGCGTGCACTGCGCCCAGCCTGCCACAGGAGACGCTAGTGCACGATGAGACAAGGATATCTCTACCGGTCAAACTCTCCCTAACCCAGACGACGCTAGGCCAATTGTGTGTCACCCCATGGACCTCCTGGTCGCGGCCGGCTGCGACAGAGCCTGGGCTCGATCCCAGAGTCTCTGGTGGCACAGCTAGCACTGTGATGCAGTGCCCTAGACCACTGCGCCACCCGGGAGGCCAACAAAGACATTTCTAAGTGACCTCAAACTTTTGAATGGTAGTGTATACAGTACCATTCAAAACATTTGACTATTTTCTACATTGTAGAATAAGTCTGAAAACATCAAAACCATGAAATAACACATATGGAATCATATAGTAACCAAAAAAGTGTTTAACAAATCCCAATATATTTTATATTTGAGATTCTTCGAAGTAGCCATCCTTTGCCTTGATGATAAGGCAGTGCGGGAAATTCAAAACTATTTTAAGTGCAATACCGCAAATGAAAGATACACATCTTGTTAATCTACCCATTGTGTCCGATTTAAAAAATGCTTTACAGCGAAAACACAACATATGATTATGTTAGATCACCACCAAGTCCAAAAAACACACAGCCATTTTCCCAGCCAAAGATAAAGTCACAAAAAGCACAAATAGAGATAAAATTAATCACTAACCTTTGATGATCCTCATCAGATGACACTCATAGGACATCATGTTACACAATACATGTATGTTTTGTTCGATAATGTGCATATTTATATCCAAAAGTCTCAGTTTACATTGGCGCCATGTTCAGAAATGCCTTCAAAATATCCGGGGAAATTGCAGAGTCACATCAAATAACAGAAATACTCATCATAAACTTTGTTGAAAGATACATGTTTTACATAGAATTAAAGATACACTTGTTCTTAATGCAACCGCTGTGTCAGATTTCAGAAAAACTTTACGGAAAAAGCAAACCATGCAATAATCTGAGACGGCGCTCAGATAGAAACAACATTTCTCCACCATGTTGGAGTCAACAGAAATACGAATTTACATTATAAATATTCCCTTACCTTTGATGATCTTCATCTGAATGCTCTCCCAGGAATCCTAGTTCCACAATAAATTGTTGTTTTGTTCGATAATGTCCATTATTTATGTCCAAGTAGCTACTTTGTTAGCACATTTAGTACACATATCCAAACTCTCGTGCAGGTCCAGGCGAACTTCAGACAAACACTTCAAAAAGTTATATTACAGGTCAAATAAACTTGTCAAACTAAGTATAGAATCAATCTTTAGGATGTTGTTATCATAAATATTCAATAACGTTCCAACCTGAGAATTCCTTTGTGTCTATAGAAGTAATGGAACGCAAGTCAATATCATGTGGAATGCGCGTGACCAGGACCTGGCTCTCTGCCAGACCACTGACTCAAACAGCTCCCATCCGGCTCGACATGACAATAGAAGCTTCATTCAACATTCTACAAACTGTTGACATCTAGTGGAAGCCGTAGGAAGCGCAAACAGATCCATATCCTACAGTGTTTTCAATAGGGGCTGGGTTGAAAATCGACCAACCTCAAATTTCTCACTTCCTGGTTGGATTTCATCTCAGGTTTTTGCCTGCCATTTGAGTTATGTTATACTCACAGACATCATTCTAACAGTTTTAGGAACTTCAGAGTGTTTTCCATCCAATACTAATAATACTATGCCTATATTAGCAACTATGACTGAGGAGCAGGCCATTTACTCTGGGCACCTCTGTGCACCTTTCATGTCTTGAGATGTTGCTTCAATATATCCACATCCACATATCCCGCCTCATGATGCCATCTATTTTGTGAAGTGCAGCAGTCCCTCCTGCAGTAAAACACCCCCACAACATGTTGCTGCCTCCCCTGTGCTTCACTGTTGGGATGGTGTTCTTCGGCTTGCAAGCATCCCCCTTTTTCCTTCAAACATAACGATGGTCATTATGGCCCAACAGTTCTATTTTTGTTTCATCAGACCAGAGGACATTTCTCCAAAAAGTATGATCTTTGTCCCCATGTGCAGTTGCAAACCATAGTCTGGCTTCTTTATGGAGTGTTTGGAGCATTGGCTTCTTCCTTGCTGAGTGGCCTTTCAGGTTATGATGATATAGGACTCGTTTTACTGTGGATATAAATACTTTTGTAACTGTTTCCTCCAGGATCTTCACAATGTCCTTTGCTGTTGTTCTGGGATTGATTTGCACTTTTCGCATCAAAGTACGTTCATCTCTAGCAGACAGAACACGTCTCCTTCCTGAGCGGTATGACGGCTGCGTGGTCCCATGGTGTTTATACTTGTGTACTATTGTTTGTACAGATGAACGTGGTACCTTCAGGCGTTTGGGAATTGCTCCCAAGGATGAACCAGACTTGTGGAAGTCTACAATTTTCTTTCTGGCTTTTTTGACTGATTTCTTTTGATTTTCCCATGATGTCAAGCAAAGAGGCACTGAGTTTGAAGGTAGGCCTTGAAATACATCCACAGGTACACCTCCAATTGACTCAAATGATGTCATTTAGCCTATCAGAAGCTTCTAAAGCCATGACATCATTTTCTGGAATTCTCCAAGCTGTTTAAAGGCACAGTCAACTTAGTGTATATACATTTCTGACTCACTGGAGGTGTGATACAGTGCATTATAAGTTAAATAATCTGTATGTAAACAATTGTTGGAAAATGTATTTGTGTCATGCACAAAGTAGATGTCCTAACTGACTTGCCAAAACTATAGTTTGTTAACAAGAAATGGAGTGGTTGAAAAACGAGTTTAAAGGACTCCAACCTAAGTGTGTGTGTGTGTGTGTGTGTGTGTGTGTGTGTGTGTGTGTGTGTGTGTGTGTGTGTGTGCCTGCGTTAGTTATGTGCTGTATAGACAATACGGATAGTATATGTGTGATGGGCTGTATAGACAATATGGATAGTATATGGCTATAAATAGGTAGTATATCTGAAGAATACTATCTGTACAGCAATAGTTAAAGAGGATAGGCTTTGACTAGAATATAGTATATACATATGAAGTGGGGAAAACAGTATGTAAAGATGATTTAAAGTGGCAGTGTCCCATTATTAAAGTGACTAGTGCTTCATGACGATGTACATAGGGCAGCAGCCTCTAAGGTGCAGGGTAGAGTACAGGGTGGTAGCCGACTTGTAACAGTGACTAAAGTTGAGAGCAAGGTACTGAGTGGAGGCTGGCTCGTGGTGTCTATTTAATTAACAGTCTGATGGCCTTGAGGGAGAAGCTACTTTTCAGTCTCTCGGTCCCAGCTTTGTTGCACTTGTACTGACCTCGCATTCTGGATGGTAGCGGGGTGAACAGGGTCTTATGGACCAAGCCAAATTTCTTCAGCCTCAAATTCTTCACACACACTGTCTGTGTGGCTGGACTATTTCAGAAGGTCAGCCCATGCAAAGAAAGGGATATCTCTAGCTTAAATAGATGGATTTTGATGGTTCTTTTTTTATTATTCTGCTAATTTGATTCCCGTGTGGGTGCGAACATCGACACTAGTTAAGGGTTTTTTGTCTCCTAAATGTGCTTTTGTTTGTGTTTGGTGCAAAAAGATTTGAGTTTGGCTCCTGGTTCTGTTTGGTGTTGCAATGCTCTTTGAAAAGTGCTCTTACATACTTCCTGCAAAATATATATTTTTCCATCACACATTTTCTGTGACTCCTCCGTTGGTGACATTATAGTATATTATTTAACCTGTTAGGGAAGTCGAGAATTTAAGCAGCTTTTCGCAGCTTTTTGTTAATCGCGCAACATTTCAGCGCCCTGCTATTCATGCCAGGAATATAGTATATGCATATGATTAGTATGTGTGGATAGAAAACACTCAGACGTTTCTAAAACTGGTTAAATCACGGCTGTGACTATAACAGAACGTGCGTTTCATCGAAAAGTGCATGAAAATCTGATCACTGAAAATGGAAATAAATATCCATGCGCGACTTCAAGGAATTGTTCAAAGTGAACCGAATTAAATTAGGCCGAGGTTGCAGTCCCTACAGCTTCCACACGTTGTCTAGAGTCTTGTCATTTGATTCAGCTTTGATTCTTGGTCTAACCGAATCAAGGGAACCGATTCCCTCCGGTCTCTGACCGGATGTTTTGGTCGAGCTCTCTCCAAGACATTTTTTCGAGACGGACATCTATAGAATTTACATCGCCTCCTGATGAATTTTATCGCTTATTAACGTGTACTAATACCTAAAGTTGCATTACAAAAGTATTTCGAAGTGTTTTGTGAAAGTTTATCGTCGACTTTTTTAATTTTAAAAAATGACGTTACGTTAGAAAAAGCTATTTTTTTTCCGTTGTTCACACAGTATTCTTAGATCGATATCTAGGCTATATATGGACCGATTTAATTGAAAAAAGACCCTAAATGATGTTTATGGGACATCTAGGAGTGCCAAGAAAGAAGCTTGTCAAAGGTAATGAATGTTTTATATTTTATTTCTGCGTTTTGGTTTGCGCTGGCTAACGCAAAATCTGTCGTGTTAGGTGACGTTGCAGTATTTTGAGGGTGCATGGTATCAGATAATAGCTTCTCATGCTTTCACCGAAAAGCATTTTACAAATCTGACTTGGTGGATAGATTCACAACGAGTGTAGCTTTAATTCAGTACATTGTATGTCCATTTTAATGAAAGTTTGAGTTTTATCAACCTCTATAGGTGGCGCTCTTGAACATTTCCGCTGATTGATGTTCCCACCACGGGACCACGTCCCTAACAAGTAGAAGCCGTCACATGGCAGATTTACAGGAAGGAAAACTCCACACATACTACCAATATGTAATGCCTGTAAGTGTGATTGTGACTGTGTCTCTAATTCATTTTTTTTGTCCGCTCTGTGTTTCCGTAGGAATGACAGCGGCTGCCTCCCTTGTGTCTCTGGCCTGGGCCCTGGCATCCTATCAGAAAGCGCTGCGAGACTCCCGGGACGACAAGAAGCCAATCAGCTACCTGGCTGTCATCATCCAGTTCTGCTGGCATTTCTTCACCATCGCCGCCCGGGTCATCACCTTCGCCCTGTTCGCCTCCGTGTTCCAGCTCTACTTCGGCATCTTCATCGTCCTGCATTGGTGCTTCATGACCTTCTGGATAGTCCACTGCGAGACCGAGTTTTGCATCACCAAGTGGGAGGAGATTGTCTTCGACATGGTGGTGGGCATCATCTACATCTTCAGTTGGTTTAATGTGAAGGAGGGTCGTACTCGGTGTCGGCTCTTCATCTACTACTTTGTGATCCTGCTGGAGAACACTGCTCTGAGTGCCCTGTGGTACCTGTACCGCGTCCCTCAGAGCACCGATGCCTTCGCCGTCCCCGCCCTCTGTGTCATCTTCAGCAGCTTCCTCACTGGCATCGTCTTCATGCTCATGTACTACGCCTTCTTTCACCCCAACGGGCCCCGCTTCGGACACTCGCCTAGCCTCGTGCTGGACGACCCCACCGCTGCCTTCATGCTGCCCACCGAGGGGGCCACCAACTCGCTGAGGTCCAATCGGGGTGTGCCCCTCATCTCGGGGGATGGCACCATTGGCAGAGACGCCAAATACACAGAGAGGGACGGCTGTATGCCCGTGTTTCAGGTGAGACCCACCGCCCCCTCCACGCCATCCTCCCGTGCCCCACGCATTGAGGAGACAGTCATCAAAATAGACCTGTGTCGGAATCGCTATCCGGCCTGGGAGAGGCACGTACTGGACAGGAGTATACGCAAGGCCATCCTGGCCATCGACTGTTCCCCCACGCCACCCAGACTCCAGTACAAAGATGACACTACTGTTCAGGAGCATCTAGAGTACGAGACCACGTTGTAGCCCTGCACCGCTGCCTGGATGAAGGATCCATGGAAATGCTCAACTGTAATAAAGGATTACCATCAACTTGGATTTACAGCAGGACTGTGGCAATAATACGTTATGAACACTCTCTATATACATACTAGCATTGAACCATGATGTTGGTTGTCATGGTTACAACTTCAGAATAGAGAAAGTTGCACACTCCATGTATAATCTCCCAGCAATTCAATGGATACTTACCAGTGTTTTGGCATCACTGTGATTTCCTCAGGGGAAGGCACACTTCCTCACCCTGAGGAGGGCACAGTGACACTGAGGAGGGCACAGTGATGCCGAAACGTTGGTAAATACCCATTTAAATTGCTGGGAGATTATACATGGAGTGTGCAACTTTCTTTCTTTTAATAGTTTATAGTTTATTCGCCATTAGTCAGCACCTCCACACAAACTATTATTCGGGGTGTGCGTGCACCAGCTGTTTTTTTTGTGTGTTTTTTTGTTTTACAACTTCAGAATAGGCACAACTTACTAGTTGATGTGACAGAGGGATATCTTCATGTTTTCTAAACAGTTTTTTAAATTAATTTTTTATTTGGTTGATGTTGTTGTTATTGTTCCTGTAGTTTTTACTTACGTCTGTCAGGGAATCTCTTATTTAATAAAAGGCCATTACACACACAAATACAAATGTATCCCCATAGTCTATCATAATAACAGCAGCATTCCAATGAATGACATCATGCCCCTTCATAATAGGTGGGTTATGAAGGTTCATAATAGGTTATAACAGGTCATTATGAAGGTTGTCTGAGCTCTGCCAACCAGGTGGAACCAAGCAGAGGACCATACAAATCCTCATATGACAAAAGTACCAAAGTACTCAATATAGGGTCATTGCTGGTTCCTGTTTACCTACGGCATCTCAAATATCTACAATCATCTCTACTACCACCATCTTAGATCTGCAAAGATATACTGTACATTTACAGATACTAGTAGTATCCCCTGATATACAGTGGACGTGTTATTGATTTTTTTTAAAAGGTCATCAAATGGCCCTGATACATATTAGGATGGTTCTAGTTACAGTGGGGCAAAAAAGTATTTAGTCAGCCACCAATTGTGCAAGTTCTCCCACTTAAAAAGATGTGAGAGGCCTGTAATTTTCATCATAGGTGCACTTCAACTATGACAGACAAAATGAGAGAGAAAAAATCCAGAAAATCACATTGTATGATTTTTAATGAATTTATTGGCAAATTATGGTGGAACATAAGTATTTGGTCAATAACAAAAGTTTATCTCAATACTTTGTTATATACCCTTTGTTGGCAATGACAGAGGTCAAACGTTTTCTGTAAGTCTTCACAAGGTTTTTCAAGGTGGCTGACTAAATACTTTTTTGCCCCACTGTATTTCTGTGATGTAATGAGCAACATGACTAGAGAGTTGTCTGTCATACTGTACACGTGTACTGGTCCCAAGTTCTGATGTCATCAGCCATGTTGTGCTAGTGCCAAAAGGTCTGAAACTACTGTATTGTGTGAACTGAGTCTGCGGGTCGGTGGCTGTGACTGGACAGTACTAGATTGAGGCTGGGCAGAACTACTATTTACTTGAATACAATGTTGAAGAAAGAGTACTGTACCCGGGTATCATGCTGTTTATATGCTACATAAAACCGAAATGTTCATGTACTGTGGAGAGACTGAAGGACAAACCTCATCTTTGTTCTCGCCTGGATAAAAGGCAGCAGGCCAAATACCTTCCTGGCAGCTCCCATTTACAGTCCAGCCTCGTGCAGCTCTGGTCTGGGCTGCCGTGCGTCCATCCGGCTGATAAGGATCAGTCTACTAGCTGGGCCACACAGACCTGTTCTGTATGGGGAGGAGGAGAGGAGAGGAAGAGACAGGGACACAGACGAACAGCCACTTCAGCCAAACTACTCTCATACCTGAAGCACCTGCAGGATGTACTATCAGATTCAAGATGCAACATTCTTTTTAACGTTGTACGTAACTGATGTGAAAATTTTATTGCCGTGTGTGTGTGTGTGTGTGTGTGTGTGTGTGTGTGTGTGTGTGTGTGTGTGTGTGTGTGTGTGTGTGTGTGTGTGTGTGTGTGTGTGTGTGTGTGTGTGTGTGTGTGTGTGTGTGTGTGTGCGTGCGTGTAAGAGAGACAAAGCATGGCACAGGAGGGCATGCGTAGATGCTACAATCAGTAGTCATTTTGTCTGTAGCTATATATTGTAGTGCAAGGAACTAGAGATGTGCACTTCAGCCCTATGGTGCAAAATGCTGCTGTAGCCTATACTCAACACAAGATCAGTACCACACAGAGGAATTCTAGGGCGTATACCACTGATATCATTGTAACTGTCAACACCCAACATGAATGGTGTCAAGATGGTGTTTTGAGCAGGAAAAGAAAGTGTTTCACCTTTGTGCTCTGACTTAAGCCCCAGGCACTATGACTGTGGATGTGATATCTAAAAAAGAACATTGTATCTTTAAATCTTGAAAAGGCGTCTGCACAAAAATGAAAGTTTGTTCCTTCTTTTTCAGTTCTAGGTCACAAGTGCTTGTATTTTTTACGTCTTGTTCATTTGAAGTATGGAGAGAAGAGGGTGACAAAGAGGAGAGAAAAAAACAAGCTGAAAACTTGTCAGTGGAATTAAACAGAGCACATTGACAGAAGGAAATCGTGGCATTCAATGTGACAATTTGAGGGGAAAATCTCCTGATTAGTTCAGGAAGATGTGCCGGTTATGTTTGGCTAGAGCTAGATTTTTTTATCTCTTCTGAATGGTATAGATAATATTTTAGGTCAACTGTTTTTGTTGAAATGTCTTATTATTTGTAGTATTCATATACGTTAGTAGGTGGGTAATTCTTCATTTGAACATGGTTTACTTTGTTTTCACATAATTTGCCTTGTTGCCGCTCCATCACACAAATTGTCTTTGTTACAGTGTCTGTTCCATTGTGTTCTGTGGTATGTTTTAATCAACTCCATTAAATATTCAGAAGTCAATTCTGCTACAAGTTCAAGAGACTCTCTGAAAAGGTACTTTTTTGGTAATACATGCAGAAGCACTTGGTAAAATTATGTCCACAGCTCTGTTTACTTCAGAGTTGGATTCAGTGTGGAGCAGCATTCAGTAATTGATGCAGCACTCCTTATCAGAACAACTCTTATCTGTTCTTTTTCTCTCGTTAACCGATCTGTTTCCAGTTTCTTTTGAAATGAGATGCTTTGATTTATTTAGAATGAAGACAAACCAAATGGCTGCAGTGAAAATGAGGGAATCACAGGGTTCGAAATGAGCTAATTATCATCAATGGCACAACACTGTGGCTTTTGTCACTCACTGTGGCATGGAGGATGGTGGTTAAAGAGCAGGATTCAGTAGTGTGATGACGCACACACAACTTTGCAGATTTTATTAGATTTTTGGACAAAAGGCTTCTTTCTATACGCAGGACTAAACTAATTGACTAATTGGATCAGCACAAACTCATCACATAAACATTTTGTCTCATTTTAACCCAATTTAAAAACCAAAATGCAACAAATGGCCTCAATGTTTTGTTGACTTTCCACTGCAAATATCAATCAACGCTGAATGTTGAACTGACATCCGTGCCAAGTGGATTTGGGAGATTGGCTGCATATCCAGACCTATATTTGTCATCATTTGATACAACAGAATATCTTTTAATCAATGGGGAGAGGTTCTTTAATTCAGAGCACACTTTTTAAGTCAATAATTATAAAGCCTTTGTAAGAATAAGGAGGATATGAGCTACATATTTTGGGGAAGAAACAAAAAACAAGGCTAAATTGCGATTTAGGATCTCTTATTTAGGCCACTGATGATAAACTTATGGAGGTAAAATGAATTTCTCATCATCAACTAGTGAATTGTTGAAAGTCACTTGGCAAGGTTCCATCTCCTCATAAATAAAACATTTTGTATATAATTATCTTAATGTCACCCTGCACATGTCTCTCTTTCACTGTGCTTCCCTTCACTCAATCTGATCCGTTTTAACATGAGATTTGATCTTGTTTTGCTCATATCATGTTGTTTGCTTTCAACTGCTGTTTTCATTTTCAGTGGGGGTCCCAGTGTTGCTGATTTATTGTGGTCACTGCCTCAAAAAGACTAAACTGAAGTCATATTTTGCAGAATATTGGTGTAGATGTGTCCTCATACAGCGATATCCACATAGGCTTCCTCAGTATCAATGTATATTGAGAATAATTAACAGATACGAACAACTGCTGTTAGTCCCATCCACATTAGCACCCAGTGGCCTCCCCTATACATCACCCCTAAAAAGACAAGACTTACAATTTCACCTTTTCTAAATGTTGTTCTAATTTTAGGAAATAGTAGGGTTGAGCTTAGTGTCAAATATGAATATGTGTCAGTGACTTTTATAGGGTCAGATGAGGTCAAATGAGTCATTATCAGTACATTGAAAGTACTTTCCCTGTTGTCACAGAGAGAATTTAATTTGGTCTTGTGGGTGATAATGATGAAATTATTGTTACACCATCTGTAAAACACATCTATACAGAAACACTGAAACCTTTCAAAACGGTGTCTTATTCTTTTTCTTTTTGTTCGTTAGCACATCCAGGGTTGAATCTCAGACTACCATTGTTCATCATCATCTCTGAAATAGTGTGTAAATTGTACATATACCTACCTCAACTTGGTTTCTGAACAGAATACCCTCCTCTGACATCATTGATACATGATAATGTGTTGATCTTCTTACCAAGATCATACGTGGAAATGTGCAACAAATTATATGGTGTTGAGTGTTTTGATGGTGGAGGGTATTCTGCTTACTACTTGATTTAAGTGTATCAGACAGCAGACTGGAAAAGACACTTGTCAGCAAAACCACTTATTGTTTAAGAGGAATTGATGGTTGTGACGATTTAAGCTGCTTACATCTGTTTCGTTTGCCTTAAGAAAACATTTGTGCTTTTTGTCTTATTTCTTTCATTCTCATAAGGATTTGTTTTTGTGCACCATGTGTGGTTATGATGATCAAAATGGGCTCTAGGATGATCAAAGTTCTCTGTTCAGGGCCCAATAGCATTGTGTTTCGATAAAGTTACTGTGCTTATACTATGATATAATTCTCCATGATGCAAGATAAACCTATTAAGCTCACAGTTTAAATGGACACCCATGACTTTTACCCCAAAATGAACTACTATTATTTCCTGTCTGCGATTTGGGTCCATTATTGTTGTTTGAGTTTTGTTCTGAGGTATACATCAACATCAGATACTGGTAATGTAGATGAATAGCAGTGATATACTGAATGATACTACGCCACCCCTATAGCACATTAGTACAAGCACAGTAACGAATGAACATAGGAATAATGGCATTCCATTTTGTTTGACTTCTAAAGCATAATGTACAGATGTTCTTAGTGTCTCAGTTGCAAATGGAGGATCACAATAGTAATTGAAAAACAAAACTATCTAACTGTAAATAAATGTATGCAAATGTATATGTTAAAAGAACATTCCTCTTGGAGTCCTGATTGTGAAGGGTATCTGTTGACTGGAGGTCGCCGCCACAAGATGGCAGTTACATATGATGTAATACAGATTAAAATAGTGTGGTGTATGTGATGTATTAAATGACAAAAATGCAAAAAACTAAAAAACTGTTCATTATTGGTCTTTAAGTAAGTTGCATTGTGTGATGAAAGTCTGAAGTGCTTAAAATGCATTAAAATCAGATCAAAACTAATTTTATTGTAAATTGAAGAGTTAAAAAATAACCTGACATTTTTGTATATATTGGAATTTTGTAAATTTTTATTTGATTCTAATGCAACACAAAGTACCTAAATTAATTTAATAAAGTACACTGTGGTGATTTTGTCAGCCTCCACTTAGTTAATTTTGGTTTTGTTAGCACAGGTTGTCACATGATGTGTTTGCAACTCTAGAAGATATGGGTAGGCTATAATATGGTAATGTGTATTATACTAGGGTTAATATATTTTCACTAGAGCCACTGGTTATACAGCATTCCATCAGCATTGCTCTTGATATAATGCAGTGTTCGCAGAATGGGCAGAGACTGGAACAAAGAACAGCACATTTATAGACATTTGAGTGCATTGAGTATGCAAATAGGTAGGTGCAGGGAAATACATTTTCCAATATGACATACTAGATAATAGGTGCAATTTACCTCTTCATTCAGTATTGAAGAGGCTGTTTCTCTGCATAATGAACGTGTTGTGTGGGATATCAGTTATATACCAGCGGGGAACAGTTTAGGACAGAGTTCCTCAACTGCCCCCCTCAAGTTTTCTGAGCTCCCCAAAAAGACAAATGTTTATTCGTAGGCATAAAATAATGTAAAAACACCAGCAAATCAGCTCCAAGTGATTTTTATTTTGGAGATCTGTTCCAAAGTATTCCCATGCATAATAAAGAGATATACAGTGCATTCAGAAAGTATTCACACCCCTTGACTTTTTCCACATTTTGTTGTGTTACAGCCTGAATTTAAAATGGATTAAATTGAGATTTTGTGTCACTGGCCTACACACAATAACCCATCATGTCAAAGTAGAAAGTAGACATTTTTACAAATGACTAAAAAATGAAAAGCTGAAATGTCTTGAGTCAATAAGTATTCAACACCTTTGTCATGACAAGCCGAGATAAGTTTAGGAGTAAAAATGTGATTAAGTCACATAAGTTTCATGGACTCACTCTGTGCGCAGTAATAGTGTTTAATCTGTAAGGTCCCTTAGTCGAGCAGTGCGTGTCAAACAGATTCAACCACAAAGACCAAGGAGGTTGTCCAATGCCTCGCAAAGAAGGTCACCTATTGGTAGATGAACATGGTGAAGTTATTTAACCTTCGGATGGTTTATCAATACACCCAGTCACTACAAAGATACAGGTGTACTTCTTAACTCAGTTGCCTGAGAGGAAGGACATCGCTCAGGGATTTCACCATGAGGCCAATGGTGACTTTCAAACAGTTACAGAGTTGAATGGCTGTGAAAGGAGAAAACTGAGGCTGGATCAACAACATTGTAGTTACTCCACAATACTAACCTAAATTACAGTGAGAAGAAGGAAGCCTATAAAGAAAATAAATATTCAAAAACATGCATCCTGTTTGCAATAAGGCACTTAATACCTCAAAAAATGTGGCAAAACAATGTACTTTATGTCCCGAATAAAAAGTGTTATGTTTGGAGATAATCCAACACAACACATCACTGAGTACCACTCTTCATATTTTCAAGCATGGCAGTGGTTGCATCATGTTATGGGTATACTTGTCATCGGCAAGGACTAGGGAGTATTTTAGGATAAGAACAGAATAGAGCTACGCACAGGGAAACTGCTATTGGAGTTTTCTAACAGACACAGAGACAAGGTCACCTTTCAGCAGGACAATAACCTAAAACACAAAGCCAAATGTACACTGGAGTTGCTTACCAAGAAGACAGTGAATGTTCCTGAGTGGCCTAGTTACAGTTTTGACTTAAACCAGATAGTAAATCTATGGCAATACTTGAAAATGGCTGTCTAACAATGATCAACAAGCAACCTGACAGTGCTGGAAGAATGTTGTGTGCAAATATTGTACAATCCAGGTGTGCCAAGCTCTTAGAGAATGTAATCGCTGCCAAAGGTGATTCTAACATGTATTGACTCAGGGGTGTGAATATTTATGTAAATTGTTATTTCTGTTTTTGATTTTCAATAAATTTGCTAAAATGACTTAAAACATTTTTTCACATTGTCATTTTGAGGTATTGTGTAGATGGCTGAGACAAAACTTCTGACTGAATTCAGGCTGTAACACAACAAAATGTGGAACAAGTCAAGGGGTAGGAATACTTTCTGAAGGCTCTGTATGTATTTGTGTACAAATCTAAGCAAGATTTGAAATGATTATGTTCTGTCAAATATAATATGTTTGGGCTTCTTGTGGCCCCTTGACCATCCACCCAAGAAAAAAAATCTGCCTGCGGCTGAATCTAGTTGATGATCCCTGGTATAGGACATAAATATCAAACAGCAAGTCTTCTTCAGTGCCTGATTAAGGGGCTCAGTAGGCTACAACATGGCATACAGTACGATACCTAGATAATACAATTACAGAAACGAAACAATAGCTAATAGTCCCCACCATCCCAGAGGATGACTGAAGCACTCCAAGCCTCCACAGACAATGTGTGCAACCCAAATGGCACCCGAAAGGACTCCAGTCAAATGTAGTGCATTATAGGGAAGAGGGAGCCATTTAGGATACAGACAATGGCTATATCAGCCAACCAGAGGCTAATAGGTTGAACAGGACATCACACAGGACAGGCAGTGAGAGCTGTACAGGGGGCAAAGCCTAGACAGTACTGGACTGAGATAAGCTGTACAGGGGGCAAAGCCTAGACAGTACTGGACTGAGATAAGCTGTACAGGGGGCAAAGCCTAGACAGTACTGGACTGAGATAAGCTGTACAGGGGGCAAAGCCTAGACAGTACTGGACTGAGATAAGCTGTACAGGGGGCAAAGCCTAGACAGTACTGGACTGAGATAAGCTGTACAGGGGGCAAAGCCTAGACAGTACTGGACTGAGATAAGCTGTACAGGGGGCAAAGCCTAGACAGTACTGGACTGAGATAAGCTGTACAGGGGGCAAAGCCTAGACAGTACTGGACTGAGATAAGCTGTACAGGGGGCAAAGCCTAGACAGTACTGGACTGAAATAAGCTGTACAGGGGGCAAAGCCTAGACAGTACTGGACTGAAATAAGCTGTACAGGGGGCAAAGCCTAGACAGTACTGGACTGAGATAAGCTGTACAGTACTGTATGTGCTGTAGTGTGGATGCCAAGAATGTTTCATATCTCAGATCTCTTCAGGCTTGAGTTTAAGTTCCAAGCATCTCTTAGACAAACAAAAGAAGTTTCGCTCTGGTAACAATGTAGTATAACATTCTTTAAGCTTGTGTCGTGTGTGATGAAGTTTGTCTGTGCTGAGAAATAACCCCAAAAAAGCCATTGGAGAAATCCAATCATTCTTTATCAAAAATATTCTTTAATTCTCACTATTGGATTGCCTTCATTGGGCAGCAGTTTAAGTCAAGACAAGTTAGGTAAAAAAAGAAATATTGATGTGATTTATTTAAGTGTCATACACTGACCGGTTCCCAGCACACATGGTCTTACAATACGCTACTAAACACACTACCATTTTCCTTGTACTGAAAACCAAAATAACATTTAACAAAGTATACACAATAACCACGGAAATTACAGCTACCATCTAGCCACACTACAAAGTACATTTCTCCATCTCCTCCAGGAATTGTGAACAAACTGAGCAATCTCAAACAACATTCAAAACTCTGCTCATCCTGCAAGCAGAATACTTCAGAGTTAGCACAAAAACATTTTAGTACAGAGAAATACACTAAACGTGTTTTAGAATAAGCTACACATTAGTGAACTTTTGCACATTAGTTCAATTTGATTCACAGGCCATAAATAATTACTTGATTAAATTCATATTGAATCATTAAAACACTGAAAAACACTAGTGCAGAAAATGTACCAATGTTTATGGAAGAAAAACAAATATTTTATAAAATTTTCAAAACCACTTCAAATATCTTGGATATGTTGCTAAAAATTTTTTATACAAAATATTTGTAATAACAGAAATGACTTGTAAACACACAAAACTCATAATAAAATATATTTATTTTAACATTACAAATAATTTCTGTCCTGTTTCATAATGGACCTCAATAGATTTTAAAAAGGTGCATAAGCTACAACTACAGTACATACTTACATAATTCCACAATACATTTTTTGGGGGAAATGACAAAATTATTTAAATAAAATTTCAAACATTTTACCCAGGTGAAAGGAAATAAAGCTGCCCGGTCTTCATACCTATATTGCTTCTTATATAGCAATTGCTATATCGTTTCAATATTTGCAGTTATTAATCAAAATAAAGGCCTCTTAAATAGAAATTGTTGGCAGTGGTGGAACTTAGAACAATGTGTGCAAATCAATTGTGGAATCAAAGTATCTACATACTTGCACAGAAAACACTATACAATTTCAATATGCACACATTTGACATTAACCAATTACGGTGTATTATACCATAACAATTTACCTTCGGTACATATTGTTTTGTGACAAAATTTGAGTGCAAAGAGCTCCTGAAGGTACACCTGCAATAATAATGTATGGAAGGTGCAGGACCTTAATTTGATCAGCCTATTGTAGGAGAAGTTTGTAGTGTATTTGAGGTTAAAAAGGCTTCTGAAGTTTGTAATTTCCACTTTGAAATTTCAAACTTGATTTTCCTTATGAAAAATGTATCAACTGCTACAAAAATGTCCATTAATTATAAATCTACAGGATTATTTTCCTGCTATAGGAGACTGGCTCAAATTAAGATCCAAATCTGTAGTTAACCATTCAACTGATCACATGATAATACTTTCAATATGTAACAGTGTCTTAAAAATATGTAACTGCTTCATATAACAAAAACAAAATGATATTCCTTATGGCTATTTTTCTTTATGCCTGCTGTGGAATCGCTCTAGTAGTGCTCGAAGGACATTCCCAGGAATAATTTGGTGTCTGTCAATGAGTGCTTGAACTGCTTGATTGGTCTGAAAATCAGAAAGAAAGATTAGGAAAATTCACTCTGACCCCATCTTTCCCAATCATTTGACTTTTGTGTACTCTACATTTCAGAAAGTAAATAGCCATTGAATTACAGAAATGTGCCACAGTTGCATAATGTCTTACCTTTTCAGCTAACTCTGCTGCACTAATGTTAGGGTCATATGGGATGGGGTCACCTAAGTATGTACGAAACTTCACAGGAAAACCCCCATAGACGGGGGCCATCGGTACGCGGAATTTTTCATACGACCATCTGAAAAAGCCTGAGAAATAACATTTTCAAGTTCATTTATGCTCTTCTGTGAAGTTAAAACATGTTTTGTCACACTGCAATTAAAATGAATAGTTAAGCATACTTAACCCGCCGAGAGATCGGAATCCTTCCCTGACGTTTTGAGTAAACATGGGAATTATTGGCTAAAAAAATGTAAAGACAAACATGTAAGATGACTTCAGATAAAGTGATGCTTCTGTGTAAGAGGAAAGTGACATGCACTGTCTGTCTCCAAATGATACCCTATTACCTATAGGGCACCAGACAGCCATAGAGCTCTGGTTAAAAGTAGTCCACTGCATAGGGAATAGGGTGCCATTTGAGAACGAAGACAGAAGGAGACAAAAAACAACATGTACCACTTTGGAATCGATAGCCACTTGTGCGAAGCCCTTTCTCTTCCCCCAGAGCAGTTGATAGGTCTCGTCACTGAGGAGCGCCTCCCTCACGCCTCCAGGTGAGATGCCCAGGAGGTGGCCACTTTTCAGTGCCTTCACACACTCTTGCTGGGGCCCGTGGATCACACTAAACACCTCCAACAGCAGCTTGAACCCTACAGAGAAGAATACCAGGTCAGCTTTTAGTGCCCAATTCTGCTCTTTTTTCCCCCACTATTCAGATATGTCCCATCAGATCTCTGATTGGTCAAAAGACCAATTACTGGGGAAAAAAGAGGAGAATTGGGCTGCCTGCATAGACGCAGCCTTAGTAGCTCATGTTGTAAGAATGGACTAAGGCAGCTGTAGGCTATATACTGTACACTTAACTGTCCATCTACATACAGAGGCCACATACACTTAATAAAACATCTCCACCTTTATAATTAGATACTGGGAAATGGATCTGTGAAGATTTTACCTGGAACTTTGAACAGAAAGTGATCAGCGACTGAGTGAACTATCCGTCCCTTCTGAATGATGACATTTGCCAGAAAGTAATAATAGTCGATGGGAATAGCCCCATGATAATAGACGATAAGAGCTGCTCCTTCATCTGGAATCTTCTCCATACCATGGATTTCATATCCTGTCAAGAAAGGGAATATGGTAGCATCCACATTCATGTAGAAGCGTTTAGAAACATATTATATTCTTATTTACAATAGAAGTGACTCCAAAATGGCACAATACATTATTTTCCATTCATTTCCATTTGGCACAAAATAATCTGAAACACAACCAAAACAAACAAATGCATCCAACAATTTTGTAGAGTCACAAGCTTGATGTAATCATTGCAAGTTAGGAATATGGGACCAAATGCTAAACGGTTGACTATTTCAATAGACACAAGTGAATTTGTCACAATATTTTGCCCCTCCCCCCCTATAATAGGGGGACTGCGTACAAAAAAGTGTTGTAATTTCTAAACATTTCACCCGATATGGATAAAAAAAATACCCTCAAATTAAAGCTGACAGTCTGCACTTTACCCTCATAGTCATTGTATAATTTCCAATACAAAGTGCCGGAGTACAGAGCCAAAACAAAACAGATAACTGTCCCAATACCTTTGGAGCTCACTTTAAATATGGACCCATGACTGATTGAGAGGCAGGTGAGACTACAGAGGTGTGAGAATACAGAGATGAGGAAAAAAAGGACAAATATATACTTCTCTATTCCTAAACACTAACACACTCATCATGGCTTACATTGTGGCACTGTGGCACCTAGAGGCCCCGCCTGACAACCTTAGCCTCCCTCCCGGGCAGATCTGCGACTCGTGTTAAAGCTTCAAAGATGATGACATCTGTCATCATTAGCGGTGCAGGGGATGGAAATATCTTACACTCAAATTAAAGCTGACAGTCTGGACTTTAACCTCAGTCATTGTATCATTTCAAATCCAAAGTGCTGGAGTACAGAGCTAAAACAACAACAAAATTGTCACTGTCCCACCACTTTTGGAGCTCACTGCATATATATATATATATAAATACCGTGCCATATGAACCCATGGCCATCCCACAACGTTGCCAGAGTTTTCCTAGCACCATCCCACAGGTTGTTGGAGTAGGCCTCCCTGAGCTGGTTCTTGTGTTTGTACACATGGAGGAAGAGTATGGAGAGGTAGAGGAGGATCACAATGAGGAAGGGCAGGATGAAAACAACAACCAGAGGGGTGAAAACCCAGGCCAGGTACTCCAGATAGCTCAGATAGTCTTCCAGGGGTCCTAGTCCTGACCATTCCTCGAATGTGTGAAAGATGCAGGCCACAAACTCGGCTCCATCTCTGAACATGCAGGACTCGTTCCCATCTGACATACTGCCACACAGTTAGCCTCTCCAAGTCGAATAAGGATACCATCTGCCAATGGGCAGGCCTGGAATACAGAATAGAGAGAAGAGGGCTAACAAGGTGATATTTCAGTACAGTCTAATAAATTCATATTAATATTTGTTCTGCGAAGACAGAGAGCAAACATTGTTTAAGTGGGAATCGGATAGAAAAACAACTTTGCCATACAGTATCTATGAAAACTCAAGTATTAAATGTTTTACACACCATGCTGATTCTCAAATAAACAAATCAGCATGCATTTATAAACTGAGCAATCAAGTTAGCTAGATGAAGTGCAGCTACTTTAGAAGCAACACAAATTGCAAGTAATCAAATGGTTGCATTTGTATCATCACTGAATGAATGAAAATGTATATTTTTAGGCGGTAGGTAGCCTAGCAGTTAGAGATTTGGGACAGTAACTGAAAGGTTGCTGAAGGTAAAAAAATCTTTCGATGTGCTCTTGAGCAAGGCACTTAACCCTCATTTGCTCCAGGGGCGCCTTAATACTATGGCTGACCATTTAACATAACACATTTCACTGCAACTATTTATTAAAACATTTTAGTGATTTAGCACTTATCCAGGATGACTTACAGTTACATCATTTTGGTAGATGTTTCACAAACCTTTTTTCTTCCAGTGTAAATAGTACTGAGGACAGATCATACCAGGCTCACATGAAACACCTGAAAGACAAAAGTAAAAGGGCAAGCCATTGACACAATCAGAGACAGAAGAGAAAGCAAGACATCCAACGCCCACATTTTTTCTATCTAGACCAACGGCCAGCAGATGGCGATATTGAGACGTTTCATCTTACCGTCCAAAGGGAATCCATGCAGCCAGCTATACGTGGACTGGTTCGTACATAAAACATTCTCCATTCGGGCTGCAAAAGCGTACATTTCCTCCTTAACTGGATTTAATGGCGAGTAGGCTGGGGGGGGGGCTGACCGCGCAACTGCACGCAATGTTAGCAGAAAACAGTATAGTGTATTGAAAAACTGCGATCTTCGTGGTCAATCTTCACATAAATAAGAAAATGTTTTGAACCAATCATGGTACCAATAATTGTTTCTAATACAGCAGATGTACTTCCTGGAACTGATTATTTAAACATCAAAAACAGAACACAGAATAAGATAAGGATATTTGAGTTGCTAATGGCAGCCTGCAGTACCCAGGTGGCCTTCAACTTGAGTTACTTGATGGGGGGGGGGGGGTACTGAGCTAGCCTGCAATGTCACTTCCCGGAGTAGCTCGAACTGCGTATGTTGTCTACATGAGATGCCATCTTAAAAAGGTAGACTCAATGGTTGTCACGGGAGCAGCACCGCAGATGAGAGAGACGCAAGACTTCGCTCTCACACAGTATCTGCACATGTGCACGGATTCGCTTCACGCTGTTCACAGCATGGTAGCCAGAGCACCAAAACAGTGGAAAAATTGAGCCCCGAGCGCCAACGTAGAGCACAGAAAAGTCATGAATTTTAAGTCCTACCCATGCACACAATGTTCAGACCCTACCCAGGTATGATTGCTTCCGCCCAAATGTAAGGCCAGGCCCTGACCGAAACCCCAAATCAGAAATAACTTACTCTGTTAGAAACCCATTAGCTGCTCCTCTCTGTTTATCACTCGCTCCCTGCGCACAGCTCGCTCTGCATGCACTCCGCTGGCGGCTCTGAGTCTGTGTGTATCCATAGCAACGGCTCCACTTGGGCTGCTCTGCTCAATGAAGAGACATGAGAGCACTTAGCTACTTTGTCACTAAAATCTGACAAAACTTTTTTTTTCATAATCTCACCTGTTATATATTTGATGAGGTTGAGGCACCATGTTCATCACTCAATACCTAGGTTTACCTCCACTGTATTCACATCCTACCATACCTTTGTCTGTACATTATACCTTGATGCTATTTTATCGCCCCCAGAAACCTCCTTTTACTCTCTGTTCCAGACGTTCTAGACGACCAATTCTTATTGTTTTTAGCCATACCCTTATTCTTCTCCTCCTATGTTCCTCTGGCGATGTAGAGGTGAATCCAGGCCCTGCAGTGCCTAGCTCCACTCCTATTCCCCAGGCGCTCTCTTTTGATGACTTCTGTAACCGTAATAGCCTTGGTTTCATGCATGTTAACATTAGAAGCCTCCTCCCTAAGTTTGTTCTATTCACTGCTTTAGCACACTCTGCCAACCTGGATGTTCTAGCTGTGTCTGAATCCTGGCTTAGGAAGACCACCAAAATTCTGAAATTTTAATTCCAAATTACAACATTTTCAGACAAGATAGAACTGCCAAAAATCTACTGCAAAGATAGCCTGCAGAGTTCTGTCCTACTATCCAGGTCTGTACCCAAACAATTTGAACTTCTACTTTTAAAAATCCACCTCTCTAAAAACAAGTCTCTCACCGTTGCCGCCTGCTATAGACCACCCTCTGCCCCCAGCTGTGCTCTGGACACCATATGTGAACTGATTGCCCCCCATCTATCTTCAGAGCTCGTGCTGCTAGGCGACCTAAACTGGAACATGCTCAACACCCCAGCCATCCTACAATCTAAACTTGATGCCCTCAATCTCACTCAAATTATCAATGAACCTACCAGGTACCCTCCCAAAGCCTTAAACACGGGCACCCTCATAGATATCATCCTAACCAACTTCCCCTCTAAATACACCTCTGCTGTCTTCAACCAAGATCTCAGCGATCACTGCCTCATTGCCTGCATCCGTAATGGGTCAGCGGTCAAACGACCTCCACTCATCACTGTTAAACGCTCCCTGAAACACTTCAGCGAGCAGGCCTTTCTAATCGACCTGGCCGGGGTATCCTGGAAGGATATTGATCTCATCCCGTCAGTAGAGGATGCCTGGATATTTTTTTTAAATGCCTTCCTAACCATCTTAAATAAACATGCCCCATCCAAGAAATTTAGAACCAGGAACAGATATTTACATTTACATTTAAGTCATTTAGCAGACGCTCTTATCCAGAGCGACTTACAAATTGATATAGCCCTTGGTTCTCCCCAGACCTGACTGCCCTTAACCAACACAAAAACATCCTATGGCGTTCTGCATTAGCATCGAACAGCCCCCGTGATATGCAGCTGTTCAGGGAAGCTAGAAACCGTTGTACACAGGCAGTTAGAAAAGCCATGGCTAGCTTTTTCAAGCAGAAATTTGCTTCCTGCAACACTAACTCAAAAAAGTTCTGGGACACTGTAAAGTCCATGGAGAATAAAAACACCCCCTCCCAGCTGCCCACTGCACTGAAGATAGGAAACACTGTCACCACTGATAAATCCACCATAATTGATAATTTCAATAAGCATTTTTCTACGGCTGGCCATGCTTTCCACCTGGCTACTCCTACCCCGGTCAACAGCACTGCACCCCCAACAGCAACTCGCCCAAGCCTTCCCCATTTCTCCTTCTCCCAAATCCATTCAGCTGATGTTCTGAAAGAGCTGAAAAATCTGGACCCCTACAAATCAGCCGGGCTAGAAAATCTGGACCCTTTCTTTCTAAAATTATCTGCCGAAATTGTTGCCACCCCTATTACTAGCCTGTTCAACCTCTCTTTCGTGTCTTCTGAGATTCCCAAAGATTGGAAAGCAGCTGCGGTCATCCCCCTCTTCAAAGGGGGGGACACTCTTGACCCAAACTGCTACAGACCTATATCTATCCTATCATGCCTTTCTAAGGTCTTCGAAATCCAAGTCAACAAACAGATTACCGACCATTTCGAATCTCACCATACCTTCTCTGCTATGCAATCTGGTTTCAGAGCTGGTCATGGGTGCACCTCAGCCACGCTCAAGGTCCTAAACGATATCTTAACCGGCATCGATAAGAAACATTACTGTGCAGCCGTATTCATTGATCTGGCCAAGGCTTTCGACTCTGTCAACCACCACATCCTCATCGGCAGACTCGACAGCCTTGGTTTCTCAAATGATTGCCTCGCCTGGTTCACCAACTACTTCTCTGATAGAGTTCAGTGTGTCAAATCGGAGGGTCTGCTGTCCGGACCTCTGGCAGTCTCTATGGGGGTGCCACAGGGTTCAATTCTTGGACCGACTCTCTTCTCTGTATACATCAATGAGGTCGCTCTTGCTGCTGGTGAGTCCCTGATCCACCTCCGGCCCTTCTTTGGACACTGTGTTAACAACCCTCCAGGCAAGCTTCAATGCCATACAACTCTCCTTCCGTGGCCTCCAATTGCTCTTAAATACAAGTAAAACTAAATGCATGCTCTTCAACCGATCGCTACCTGCACCTACCCCGCCTGTCCAACATCACTACTCTGGACGGCTCTGACTTAGAATACGTGGACAACTACAAATACTTAGGTGTCTGGTTAGACTGTAAACTCTCCTTCCAGACCCATATCAAACATCTCCAATCCAAAGTTAAATCTAGAATTGGCTTCCTATTTCGCAACAAAGCATCCTTCACTCATGCTGCCAAACTTACCTGTGTAAAACTGACCATCCTACCAATCCTTGACTTTGGCGATGTCATTTACAAAATAGCCTCCAATACCCTACTCAACAAATTGGATGCAGTCTATCACAGTGCAATCCGTTTTGTCACCAAAGCCCCATATACTACCCACCATTGCGACCTGTACGCTCTCGTTGGCTGGCCCTCGCTTCATACTCGTCGCCAAACCCACTGGCTCCATGTCATCTACAAGACCCTGCTAGGTAAAGTCCCCCTTATCTCAGCTCGCTGGTCACCATAGCATCTCCCACCTGTAGCACACGCTCCAGCAGGTATATCTCTCTAGTCACCCCCAAAACTAATTCTTTCTTTGGCCGCCTCTCCTTCCAGTTCTCTGCTGCCAATGACTGGAACGAACTACAAAAATCTCTGAAACTGGAAACACTTATCTCCCTCACTAGCTTTAAGCACCAACTGTCAGAGCATCTTACAGATTACTGCACCTGTACATAGCCCACCTATAATTTAGCCCAAACAACTACCTCTTTCCCAACTGTATTTAATTTATTTATTTATTTTGCTCCTTTGCACCCCATTATTTTTATTTCTACTTTGCACATTCTTCCATTGCAAAACTACCATTCCAGTGTTTTACTTGCTATATTGTATTTACTTTGCCACCATGGCCTTTTTTGCCTTTACCTCCCTTCTCACCTAATTTGCTCACATTGTATATAGACTTGTTTATACTGTATTATTGACTGTATGTTTGTTTTACTCCATGTGTAACTCTGTGTCGTTGTATCTGTCGAACTGCTTTGGTTTATCTTGGCCAGGTCGCAATTGTAAATGAGAACTTGTTCTCAACTTGCCTACCTGGTTAAATAAAGGTGAAATAAAAAAATAAAAACATTTAAAAAAATGTTATGATCTTAGTCAGTAGTGCGCAGTAGAGAACAAGCAAATGGCTCAGCTTCAAAATGTTGGTGATCAATTTGGTGTTACCCGAGCTCGCCCATACCCTAGTTATTGATGGAAAAAAACAGGCCCTACCCGGCCCTAACCAGATGTGTAATGTCAGGGCCCGTTGGGCTCGGGTTGGGTAGCATAGTTCTATTTCAACGCGCTTAATTGTTGCGGAAACTGACCCACTATAATGTTTACTTTCTGCATCTGCGTCATATCGCTGAGTCTACCTTTTAACCGACTTAATTTGGTTTCAAAGAGTCTCCACAGAGGAATTAATGGTGTCACGTGATCATATAGTCATTTGTTCAGAGCAAACTAATAAATAAAAAAACAGATTGCTGCAACCTGATCAGCTGAACGCGATATGCCACATCCGGGACTAGCATTTAGCCACTCTAGCATAGTGGTGGAAAATTGTGTTTCATAAAGAAAGTATGCATATACTCCCAGTTTGTTTTCTGCCTTCTTGCTATTTAATGAAGTTAAGGAGGAACTCAACACCTTTGCAGCCTGAATGGTGAATGTTTTATGTATGGACTGGTCCACAGGGTATATGAGTATATAGCCGGTTGCATGGATTCCCTTTGGACTGTAATATTAACGCACGGCTTCTGGGCAACATCAATGCGGGCAGATCATTTTCGTAACGTTGTCAGCCAACCCTTTTATGAACTCATGCTGCCCCAGCTAGCAATGAGGAATCGACCCAGAAGCGGCCCTCTTCCAGGAGGCCAGGATCAAAATGAACGACTGCCCAGAATCGGCCCAGAATATGCTGAATATGAAGACATTTTTTGATATTCAATTGACATTGTAACGTGGTGATGTAAGTGTTATAATGGTCCTTAGCTGGTTATGTGATCACTTTGCAAGTACTATGGGCCGTTTCTGTCTACAGGAATTCAGCCAACATTGCCAGCATCTTACCAGAACCCTCCCCTAACTCGGACGACACTGGGCTAATTGTGCGTCGCCTTATGAGTCTCCTGGTCGCAGCCGGCACGGGTCCCGAACCAGCATCTGTAGCAAGCAGTTTGCACTGCGATGCAGTGTCTTAGACCGCTGCGCCACTCGGGAGGCTCCATCCACACTTTTTGCCTTGCAAAGTATCCAAATATTACACAGGACTCTTAAAGAATTTCATTTAAATGTTGATTGAATTATTTTTCACAGAAACAATTATAAAATATGGAAAAATAAATTAAATGTTAATTATATAAAGCAGCCCGTGTAATCATCTGCCAGAGAATAGCCCCAATCGGTCCGAGTCCCAAGTAATATATACATTTGAGCCAGATAACCCCGCATCCTTTCCATAAGTAACACTGTCAAAGGCGGCCCAGACTCGGGACATATGACGTCACCCGAGTCTGACTCTCAGCCAGAATCGGCCCAGATCCACTGTGCTAGCTGGGGCGTCCAAAACAACTGCCCAGACGATTTGCATTGCCCCCATCCTCTTTTTACGCCGCTGCTACTCTGTTATTATCTATGCATAGTCACTTTAATACCTCTACCTACATGTACATATTACCTCGACTAACCAGTGCCCCCGCACATTGACTCATTACCGGTACCCCCCTGTATATAGCCTCGCTATTGTTATTTTACTGCTGCTCTATAACTACTTGTTACTTTTATTTCTTATTTGTATTTTTAAACTGCATTGTTGGTTAGGGGCTTGTAAGTAAGCATTTCACTGTAAGGTCTACTACACCTGTTGTATCCAGCGCATGTGACGAAAACGTTTGCTTTGAATATGAAACGTCTCAATATCGCCACCTGCTGGCCTTTGGGCTAGCAAAAGAAAACGACCCCTGCACAACTATGAAGCAAAAAAGACAGGGTTGGCTGAGATTGTTGACATGTAAACTATGTTTAGTCTCCAAATGTTTATTGAAAACAAAACACATTTGCACAATGAGCACTTTTTGTATGTCAAATACATCGTTGGAGTTGTTGTTAAGCTAGCTAGTGAATATTATGCCATATTAGCATTGACATGAAAATCAGTCAAAACACCTAAAAACAAGACATGGTATCAACAACAAGTTAACACTTGCTGAAACGAGCCACTTACGATTCCCCACATGCCAGCTTCATTTCATTGTTACTAGCTATCTGACCACTCAGAATCATAACGCACGGTGGATGCGGGTGGATCATTTTCGTAACGTTGTCAGCCAACCCTTCTATGAGCTCATCAGGGGGGGTTGAGCTCCGGAAAAGAGTTTGGATACCGAGTTGGATGACCGTTCCAACTCGGAAACTCGGGCCTCTTTCTAGAGCTCCGACTTTCCGACCTGAAGATCACTGATGTCAGGATTTGACCTCGTATTTTTCCGAGTTCCCATTTGTCTTGAAAGCACCATCAGCAGACCACCAGACCCAGCTGCTATACATCAGAGCCACCCGGCTGGTTAAGCAGACCGAAACTGACACTTGATCGCAATTGTAAATGGAATGAGTGAACTATTTTAATGTATCCTCCATATTTAACACAATGTGACAGTTGACTGAGCTAGTTACAGCCTAACTGCTGTCTGACACCTGAGTGCTGGATAACTAAGTAGCTCCAACTTGAAATTAACTTTATACATAGACAGCCTAATAATAAAATATATATGTTTATTATATCGTATCAGAATTTCCCTAGATTAGCTAGCTGATTTGCTAATTTACAAAGTTAAAATATTAGCAAGATAGCTTGCTACTTCCTGAGACTAGCTATAATAAATTACCACAACTAGCCTTGACACGAGCAAAAGCTAAGAACATCCACTGCATAGACACCAATACTAGCATTGCATAAATAACAATACAATATTGTTATGAAATCATTACATACATTTTGATCCCTTTGGTAGGTCGAGGAGAGGAAGATTCTTGATATTTTTTGTCCTGGTTTACCCGGTTCCTTATTCATGTGACACAACCAGGAACGGATGTCATTGTAGCCAACACGTGTGTGTATCCGGATGAACTTCGATCGCAGTGAAAGAGCCTTTCTCTATTTACATTTCCCGCTAACGTTATCTAGCTAACAAGTGTGAACATGATGATTGATCATGGAAAATGGAATGTGGTTGCCGAAATTATTTTCAGCCAAAGGAGCTTGGCTGGAGATGATGGGACTATACACTGCTTGTGTTCGAGAGCTTTTGTACAGTAAGTGAGCTAGCTACCTATATAGTTACTATACAAGTACAACACACAATGTAAACTGTGTTGCATTGTTTTCACTTTGACTGTGTCCTCTTTTTCTCCCGGTGTAGGGATCGTGAGTTGTACAGATCTGACCGTAAAGACATCACTAACTTGGCCGAAGGTGGGCTGCAAGGTAGGACATAACTAATGTAGTATACGTCATTGCACATACCTAACTCTAGTCAAGTAAAGCTCAACGACACGATGTACTTCACATCAACGGCGTTGATCAGACTAGTGTGACCGACTGGAGCTCAGACATCTCATACAGGTTTTGATCATAAGTACGGATTTCGTCATCCAGTGAGTAGCCCGCAATTACACAGGTTATTGTCCCATGTAATTGCGGGCTATGGTTACTGAAATCCATAGTTTGACACAATCAATCATTTTGTGTGACGTGGAGCTCCAGTTTGCCACACTAGTTGCAGGTTAACTCCGTTGTTCTGTAGTATGTCTTGGAGTTGAGTTGCACTTGGCTAACCTAACCACTCCCAATAATTGACATGCATGTTGCCAACCTTTTCTGAAACCTGAAAGTTGTCTGTAACTCAGCCTATTGTTGCACTCAGAGGCAGAGGATGAGCATGGAGAGGACCAGGCAGAAGATGAAGAGACTGAGGAGGATGAACCAATCGATGAAGAAGCCCAGCTTATGGCCAGAATGGGACTGCCTGTGGAGTTTATAAGCTCCTCTGCACAGAGGAAATCTGTAAGTAGTAGCAAGTAAACATTGCCTGTTTATCCTTCACCAGAGAGTCCACCTAAAAGAAAGAAGAGGTCATGTTGCTCCGATTACTGATGTGCGGGTTGACCCATAACCCGCAGTCCCTACGGTTATATCCAAATAAAGAGGGAACAATACCACAAGTGGCGCAGCAGTCTAAGGTTATTTTCCCAGAGTTCCCAGTTGTCTTGAACTCACTGAAGTCAGACTTCCCAGTACTAAGTTAACAGTTGTTTTGAGCACGGCAGAAGTCGTGCTGGATTGATAGCATGCCCAATGTTGAATGTCTATCCTTTTAAGCTTGGAAAGAGACCCTTAAACCCAGACTTGGAACCACCCACCCACTCCAATGAATAGCAAGTTAGTGATTGCTCAGCAATCCTTGCAGTTAGCCTCTGTCACTGATTCCTTCCAAACCACTAATTTTTGAATTTGCAATTTCCAACTTATATTTTGTTTATGGCTGATGAGTACCGATACGTTTGATCTATTATTTATCTTCATATGACAAGGATTAAAAAGCATTTGCCAGTAGATCGAAGACCTCATGATGATGTCTGCTAGCTAAGATTTTGAAAGTAAGATGTTGACATGATCAGTCCAATTAAAGCTACGGTAGATAACGTGATTTGACATTTTCTGTGGCCAATGACCTTGATCCTTCTTGGATGGGCACTTCTAATGTAACTCTTTGGCATCACCCAAGGGGCTTGAATTTTCTAGCTCTACACTTAGATTTGGCGGTGATGTGGTGTCCCCATGAATGGCAGAACACTGAGCCAATCACGGCGTAACTAGAGAACATTACCAACCCCTACGCACATAATCCACTGAGCTAGGCTGAAACACCTGCATTGTGGAGCTACCTTACTCAAGAAAACAAAAAAAGAGACCAAGTTTGTATGCGGCTTTATTAACTCCATTTTATTTTTTACATTGTTTGCGAACTGATTTATTCTGGTGAGCAAGTTTTTTTTTAAAGTCTTCTAAGGCAACATATAGTGACGAAGAGAAGCAGCATGTATCTAATTATAGACAAGTTGACTAACACAGTTTACCAAAATGTCAGATATTCTAAGCAGAAGCATATCTAAATCAGGCAACAACAAAAACAATCCTGCACACGCTGTCAAAAAAATAATTCTACCATTTCTGACTGTAGCCTATAGTGTACAGTGCCTTGCGAAAGTATTCTGCCCCCTTGAACTTTGCGACCTTTTGCCACATTTCAGGCTTCAAACATAAAGATATAAAACTGTTTTTTTTTGTGAAGAATCAACAACAAGTGGGACACAATCATGAAGTGGAACGACATTTATTGGATATTTCAAACTTTTTTAACAAATCAAAAACTGAAAAATTGGCCGTGCAAAATTATTCAGTCCCCTTAAGTTAATACTTTGTAGCGCCACCTTTTGCTGCGATTACAGCTGTAAGTCGCTTGGGGTATGTCTCTATCAGAGAGACTGAAATGTTTTCCCATTCCTCCTTGCAAGACAGCTCGAGCTCAGTGAGGTTGGATGGAGAGCATTTGTGAACAGCAGTTTTCAGTTCTTTCCACAGATTCTCGATTGGATTCAGGTCTGGACTTTGACTTGGCCATTCTAACACCTGGATATGTTTATTTTTTAACCATTCCATTGTAGATTTTGCTTTATGTTTTGGATCATTGTCTTGTTGGAAGACAAATCTCCGTCCCAGTCTCAGGTGGACTCCATCAGGTTCTTCCAGAATGGTCCTGTATTTGGCTCCATCCATCTTTCCATCAATTTTAACCATCTTCCCTGTCCCTGCTGAAGAAAAGCAGGCCCAAACCATGATGCTGCCACCACCATGTTTGACAGTGGGGATGGTGTGTTCAGGGTGATGAGCTGTGTTGCTTTTACGCCAAACATAACGTTTTGCATTGTTGCCAAAAAGTTCAATTTTGGTTTCATCTGACCAGAGCACCTTCTTCCACATGTTTGGTGTGTCTCCCAGGTGGCTTGTGGCAAACTTTAAATTACACTTTTTATGGATATCTTTAAGAAATGGCTTTCTTCTTGCCACTCTTCCATAAAGGCCAGATTTGTGCAATATACGACTGATTGTTGTCCTATGGACAGAGTCTCCCACCATCCAGAGTGATCATGGGCCTCTTGGCTGCATCTCTGATCAGTCTTCTCCTTGTATGAGCTGAAAGTTTAGAGGGACGGCCAGGTCTTGGTAGATTTGCAGTGGTCTGATACTCCTTCCATTTCAATATTATCGCTTGCACAGTGCTCCTTGGGATGTTTAAAGCTTGGGAAATATTTTTGTATCCAAATCCGGCTTTAAACTTCTTCACAAGAGTATCTCGGATCTGCCTGGTGTGTTCCTTGTTCGTCATGATGCTCTCTGCCCTTTTAACGGACCTCTGAGACTATCACAGTGCAGGTGCATTTATACGGAGACTTGATTACACACAGGTGGATTGTATTTATCATCATTAGTCATTTAGGTCAACATTGGATCATTCATAGATCCTCACTGAACTTCTGGAGAGAGTTTGCTGCACTGAAAGTAAAGGGGCTGAATAATTTTGCACGCCCAATTTTTCAGTTTTTGATTTGTTAAAAAAGTTTGAAATATCCAATAAATGTCGGTCCACTTCATGATTGTGTCCCACTTGTTGTTGATTCTTCACAAAAAAATACAGTTTTATATCTTTATGTTTGAAGCCTGAAATGTGGCAAAAGGTCGCAAAGTTCAAGGGGGCCGAATAATTTCGCAAGGCACTGTATGTTCTATATTTGTGGGTTAGGGTCACTATCACATGTAGTCCTATGCTCTCTCACCTAGTGTCTTTGTGTCTCCTAAAAGGCGAGAAAGTTAAGGAGGAAGAATGCCAACCACTGGGAAGCAGCCCCTGAGAATCTGGATGAAGATGATCCACTCCAGTCACAGAAGGATGATCCCAGTGTTGAAAGCACCAAGCCAGCGTTTGATTGGTTTGATCTCAGTGAGAGGCCCGAAGGAGAGACTGAGGCAGAACCTCAACCCTCACAGGCCCAGGAGGGTTGGGAAGACTACTGGAGCCAGCAGGGAGAGGGGTTGTTGTGGCAGGGCTGGTTGGAGAAGCACCCTGAGACTTCCAGCTGTCCAGCCACAGCAGAGCCCCCCTGGGACTGCCCAGGCACTAAGGAGGCATGGGATAATCACACCAGCCACACCTTTCTCTACTACTGGGAGCAGTTCAACTATTGGGCAGCCCAGGGATGGACCATAGACTACTCAAGCAGTACACCCATTGAAACAAAGCAGCCTAGACATGAGGGTGAAGCCGAAGGAGAGCCGACTCATTGTTGTGACCCAGGGGATTTAGAGTTTGAAGGAAGGCTAGAGCAGAGTGAGGTAGGCACTAGTGAAGTGGTCGATCTGATTGGGCAGATGAGCCTTCTGTCAGAGGGAGTTGGTCAGTGTGATTTGAGCAAACAACAAGTGGACCATGTCTGTGGAAATGATGAACCTTGTGATGGTGGTAATCGTAAAAGAACTGCCTCGTCAACTAAGTCCACTGAATTAAGAGGTGAGACCTTTCACCCGCCTACAAACATGATATTTCTGTCTCTCAGTTCAGGAAACTATCCTATATCGTTGAGGAGACTGACACTATGTTGATATAGCAGTGATTCCCACAGTTCTTGCGCTCAAATCTATTAAAACCTAAATACCAGTATCGTGGTTTATTTTTCTCCATGGCAAAATGAAAACACTAGGCAGACCTCACTCTTTGGTCCTTTAGAAAACACTTAAAATATTGTGTGCTTTAGCTTGGAAAGTAAATATACGCGACTCTGGATGACAACATAATGATGTTTGTTTCCAACATTAGGGCTGTTTTCCTAAGTCATTTAAATCTGCTTCGTGTTTTGTTTCCTTGACACAATACTAAGGAGTATCGCGATACTGGTATCGTCCCGACCCTACTAAAGATGTCATTAGAGTAGCCTATTGCACTCAGAATGGGTAGGCGATAGCAATGTCCTACACACATCACTTTTAAAACATATATATTTTATTCCTTGTAATTTGGGGCTTTTTCCAAACTGTAGGTGACTGTCTGAATATTTTATGCATTGTACTATCAAAAGATGTGTTCCTTTGAATGAAAGGACCATGTGACACAGGTCCATGCATTTTTAATGGTTCCTCTAGTCAGAGCGAGCAAAGAACCACTGCCTGAATCAACGGCCGTCTCCTCTCTGTGACTTTGTAGACCGTGATGAATGCTCTGTAAAAATGGAACTTTCCATCTTGTCTGTGACTGATCCCACACAACACTGTTGTCATTTCTGTTTCATAGTATTTCTGTTTTTATCTGGCTTTGTAGCATTGTTTTACACCACATGCTGACTTCTCGTTCCCCGTTTTATCCTCTTGCAAGGAAAACATGCATGTAGAATGCAATGTTGTAGGGACAAATGATGTACACTTTTTTTTTCCCCTTCAGATTCCAAACAGGGCAGGTGTCACCAGGAAAACAACGGATCAGGTGAGAGAAGAGCGTCTAATAGTGATGAAGATGATGAACCACCAGATGGAAGAGTCCCAAAACTTAAGCGAAGGTAAGCTACATGGCAATTTATCTAAATGTTCATGTCTTGTAATATTTTACAGTATTGTCCTCTTCCTAATGTTGGCATAGCAATATAGTACCAAGAATAGTATAACTGGAAATCACTGTTTCAAGTGGCAAGAAAAAAGTATGTGAACCCTTTGGAATTACCTGGATTTCTGCATAAATTGGTCATCAAATTTGATCTGATCTTCATCTAAGTCATCAATAGACAGACATAGTGTGCTTAAAATAATACAAATTGTATTTCTCTTGTCTATATTAAATCAATAATTTAAACTGTGTAGGTTGGGAAAAGTATGTGAACCCAAAGGCTAATGACTTCTCCAAAAGCTAATTGGAGTCATGAGTCAGCTAACCTGGAGTCCAATGAATGAGACGAGATTGGAGAGGTTGGTTAGAGCTGCCTTGCCCTATAAAAAACACTTACAAAATTTGAGTTTCCTATTCACAAGAAGCATTGCTTGATGTAAACGATGCCTCGAACAAAAGATCTCAGAAGACCTAAGATGAAGAATTGTTGACTTGCATAAAGCTTGAAAGGCTTACAAAAGTATCTGTAAAATAAGTAAGACAAATTGTCTATAAATGGAGAAAGTTCAGCACTGTTGCTACTCTCCCTAGGAGTGACCGTCCTGCAAAGATGACTGCAAGAGCACAGTGCAGAATGCTCAATGAGGTTAAGAACAATCCTAGTGTCAGCTAAAGACTTACAGAATTCTCTGGAACATGCTAACATCTCTGTTGACGAGCCTACGATACGTAAAATAAGAATGATGTTCAAGGGAGGACACCATGGAAGAAGCCACTGCTGTCCAAAAAAAGCATTGCTGCACGTCTGAAGTTTTCAAACGTGCACCTGGATGTTCCACAGCGCTACTGGCAAAATATTGTGTGGACAGATGAAGCTACAGTTGAGTTGTTTGGAAGGAAGGAACACACAACACTATGTGGTGGAGAGGGAAAAAAGGCACAGCACACCAACATCATAACCTCATCCCAACTGTAAAGTCTGGTGGAGGGAGCATCATGATTTGGGGCTGCCTCAGGGCCTAGACAGCATGCTATCATATGGAAAAAATCATTCAAGTTTATCAAGACATTTTGCAGGAGAATGTGAGGCTATATGTTCGCCAATTGAAGCGCAACAGAAGTTGGGTGATGCAACAGGACAACAACCCAAAAAGACAAGTAAATCAACAACAGAATGACCTCAACCTGATTGAGATGCTGTGGAATGACCTCGAGAGCCGTTCACACCAGACATCCCAAGAATATTGCTGAACTGAAACAGTTTTGTAAAGAGGAATGGTCCAAAATTCCTCCTGACGGGTGTGCAGGTCTGATCCGCAACTACAGAAAACATTTGGTTGAGGTTATTGCTGCCAAAGGAGAGTCAACCAGTTATTAAATCCAAGGGTTCACATACTTTTTCTACCCTGGAAGGTGAATGTTTACACGGTGTTCAATAAAGACATGAAAACATATACATTGTTTGGGTGTTATTAGTAAAGCAAACTGTGTTTGTCTATTGTTGTGACCTAGATGAAGATCAGCTCAAAATGCATGACCAATTTATGCAGAAATCCAGGTATTTCCAAAGGGGTCACATGCTGTTTCTTGCCACTGTATATGCTGACAGTGACTGAAATATTTTTCATAGGGGATTGAATTGAACTACGATTCACCTTGTAAAGGCTTCCATTATTGTCTACGATTCACCTGTAAAGGCTTCCATTATTGTCTACGATTCACCTGTAAAGGCTTCCATTATTGTCTACGATTCACCTTGTAAAGGCTTCCATTATTGGCTACGATTCACCTTGTAAAGGCTTCCATTATTGGCTACGATTCACCTTGTAAAGGCTTCCATTATTGTCTACGATTCACCTTGTAAAGGCTTCCATTATTGGCTACGATTCACCTTGTAAAGGCTTCCATTATTGTCTATGATTCACCTTGTAAAGGCTTCCATTATTCTCTACGATTCACCTGTAAAGGCTTCCATTATTGGCTACGATTCACCTTGTAAAGGCTTCCATTATTGGCTACGATTCACCTTGTAAAGGCTTCCATTATTGGCTACGATTCACCTGTAAAGGCTTCCATTATTGGCTACGATTCACCTGTAAAGGCTTCCATTATTGGTTATGATGCAGTGCATGTAAAAGTGTCAGCCAGGTGAATGAATGGAAGTGCTTATCATCCGTCTTTTCAATTTCACTTTGATCGAAGGAGATGTTCATGTCCAAGACACAGATTTTGATGCTTCTCCATGTTTCAATAACCAATGATTCTGTAAATGGAATCTTTATGCATAAATCAGTAAACATCACGTGATGGCCCATTCCAACCCAGAGGCTGGTACTGGGGACTGATGTGATTTAGCCTACACAATGCTTTGTGAGACTATATAACAATATTTTTCTACATTTTCCTATTTTCTTGTCTATTGCATCTCATAAACGTTCTACTGTTGGCTACACATTCCCTATATAGTGTACTACTTTTGACCAGGGCCCTCCAGTCAAAAGTGTACACTATATAGGGAATATGGTACCAATTGGAATGCAGTCTTGTTCGATCATTGTGATGGTGTGTAAGGCTAATGCTGTGTATCGATCTATCATCTACTGATCTGTTGACCTAGCCATGAACTGGATGTGGAGGAGAACCCTCAGATGTCTGTGGATGAAGCCTGGGATAAACTTGGGTTAAAGCGCAGCCACGACCCCATGTAAGTCAGCATTACTCCCTCAGACTTGGGAACTGCATCCCAAATGAGAGCCTATTCCCTATAAAGTGCACTACTTTTGACCCAGCCTGGTCAAAAAGTAGTGCACTATTCAGTATGTAGGCAATAGGGTGACATTTTGAAAATAAACCAGGTATATGTACAAACGGTTGATTTGTCCTCTTAGAATATCAGCCTCTTTATGTTTATGTTTATGTGTTTTTTTTAGGATTGAGAGCGTGCTGAAGTTTAAGCCCAGCCCCAGTCACCACCATGGAAGTAGGGCTGGGAGGAATAGGAAGAAACATGGAGGGAGGAAAGCAGCCTGCCACAACACGCACACCTTCTTTACTGAAGAGAGAGATAACACAGAGCCCAAGTTGACTAAGACCTTTCAAAAAGTACAATTTTACAAATAATTTTCAAACAGTACGATTACTATTGATTGCGATACTAATAGAATCACTCTCGTTTTAATACTGCACACCCACATTTCATAGCAGCTCCTGACTGGATTAGCAGGTGGGTAAAATGCCCTGTGGTTGACACTGGGGAGCCTTTTCAGAGAGGTCTACCTCATTTCTTACTCTGCCTCAGTCTCCACTGGCAGAGAGAGGAGAGAATGGGAGCACAGCCAATACTCACGTCCTCCCTCCCCTCCTGTCAGTGTTGGCCTCCTCTGACACACCACATCTCTCTTATGCATGCAGCTGCTGTTTCAACCAACTGAATCTATTTACAATGAGCCGCCACGCTGCACTGGTACGGGGGTAGCCGCACTGTTTAAAGTTCACGGATCATCATTATTTGAGTCAGTCACATTTCATTGATAAGACTGACCTTGAGGAGTAAAGGAAGAGTGTTCAGCTGGTCGCTATGAACTCTAACATGCTTATTCAAACCATGGTAGAGAGGCTAGGAAAGGCCACTGTTCTGTTTTCTGACTCTGCGGGATTGTATTATCCCAGAGCAATTGAAACTTGTCAAGGTACTGCACTTCAGAAAGGTAATGACTTAGTGTGGCCTACGGGTATAGTGCCTACAGGTATAGTGGACATCGGTGTGTTTCTACGGTGTTGAGACATTATTTAGTCATGTGTCGCACTGTGAGAGGACTTAAACCAATTAAATGCAGTGCTTTTCCATTGATCTTTGTTTTGAGCTCACTGGATTGATCTTCTGGGCAAGACTTGCAGTATTTACTGTCTGCAGCAAATGGCACCATCATCAAGCAGGCACAGTAGAAATGACTTGAGCCCTGTTGAGGCCTACTTTAAAGTATGGTTTCGTTTTGATGCTTCTCTGTTCCTCTAGCGTTCATTGGTCATGCGTGTTTGTTGTATTCACGCACTCACTCACGTGCTGCTCTTGTTTTCAGGTTCAGAGTTTCCTCCAGAGGGTTCAGAAAGACAACGGCACACACACAGCCGTCCCGGACATGTCAAAAGGCCAGTCGCATGAGCACGGGGAGCATGCCGACAAGGAGAGGCCTGCTTGTCCACAGTCAGAGGGAGAAGAAGAGAGACTGGAGGAAGAGATGAAGGAAGATAGTCCTCAACTCTGTTTGGAGTTGGACTGTACTGAGCAGCTCCCTCAACCCTCCCAGCAGAACATCTTTACCAGAGTAGAGGAAGAAGAAGAGATTCAATTCAGAAGAGAGGTGTACTCACTGGACATACCAGACTACTTAGTTCCCAATGCACTTGAACATAATAACACAGGTTGGTTTGCCTCAGCCAGTTTAGACCTTTTTCTAACCCAGGGCTTTTTCATAAAGCGTTCCTGTCAGATCTATACTTGTTGAGGTGTATTTCTTGTTTGATTGTTGAAGTCTTGTACAATTTACTACTTTTGCACGGCCTATTTCCCAGAGTCTACTGGGAAGACTGGTAAGAAGAAGAACAAGAAGACAAAGAAAAGAGGAAAATGTGGAGTGATGCCAGCTGAGATTGCAGCGGAGCCCGAGCTGGCTAAGTACTGGGCCCAGCGCTACCGTCTCTTCTCCAGGTTCGATGAGGGCATCAAGCTGGACCATGGTGAGTCACAGAGCAAACAGAACACACACACTTTCAATTTGTTCATACAGGCTCCAGCAGAAAGGGTTAATCATATGGAGGAACTACCTGACCTCCATATTGTTGTTAATATTCCTCTAGTTTGAGAAGAACTATTCTCCTATTGTAGTCTCCCAACCACATCTATTAATGCAGCCCAAACGGAGGGTCAAATGTGATTCAGGAATGCACTTTATTCTGAAAAGGAATGGATTTTCTCAAGGTGACTGAATGTTAAGTATTTTTCTCTGGTTGAGAAACGAATGGCTGTATGTCCGAGGTATAAGATACAGTTTTGCTGCTCCTGAAGTCTAACATGTTGTCAAGAGGGGAAGAGAGTCAGGGATGTTGAGATGTGGTGGTGGGGATGTAGAGGGCACATGGATGAGCTGGCAGGCAGGGCCCACCTCTGTCTGTCTTTAGGGAGAAGTGCTGATGCCAGTGAAGCATACCTCACATTTCTCCCTCCTGCATCACATGACACCAGCAGGCTTCCTCCCTGTCTCCCAGCAGAGCAACTCTACTCTCTCTCTCGCCTCCTCCCTCCCTCCCGCTTCCTCGTTCCCTGCTCGTGCACATGTCCTCTCATTTAAGTGCACCAGACTATGACTCCGTTTTTAAACACGGATGCACTGATAAGAGACTAATGATTGGCACTCTGTATGCAGATTAGGTTCATTTAAGTAGAAGGACTAGTTTTCCATTTCCAACACAACGTGTAGATCCTGTAGCAGAAACAGAAGCAACCTTGTACTCTAGAAGGACAAATATTCATATGGTTAGTGATCAGGTATAAAAGCTATTTTTTTCACCTCCACTGAAATCCTCCAAATGCTTCCTTTTTGATTTATCATTTTAAACATTGATTTTAACATTGGTTCAAAACGTCAAGTAGTTCTCCAACCTTTTTCTGGCAAAGAGCTTATCTGTTATCAGAGGGCCAATCTCGTCCTGCCGAATCTCTCCCTATATTCTCCAAAGTAGTATGACTATGTTCCCCTCGCTCCAATCAGAGATCTTTCACAGTGCATTCGGAATTCTGTTTGAAAACGAGATCAGAGCCTTCGTAACCTCTCACTTATTCATGTCAACAGAGGAGAGCCAGGATACATACCACACCATGGCTGACTCTCAGTCCAAGTGATTTACACCTCGTCCTATCAGATTCATATGGTGTCTATTGCTCAATTAGGTACAGGAGGAAAGTCTCTATACAGCCTCATGTAGCAGTGCCTGGCTGATGATAGAGAGCAGAGTGTGAGGAGGGGTAATCTAGTATTTTGGGACTGAAGTCATATAGGTAATAAAAACTCTTTAACATGGTGTTAGAGGTTTCCTTCAGGAACAGCAATCAGGTTTTGAGAATCCACTACAAACTGAAATGAATATCTCCCATCTCAGTGAACATTTAGGAAAACAAACCAAATGTATCTACGGATACTCCCTTGAGCTCAATTGGAAAGTCCATCCATGTTTCTTTGTGAAACACCCTCTCCTCGGCCTCTTTTCTCAGAACAGAGGGAGGGATGAGGACTGTAATGAAAGAGAGTGAGTAACGTGAAGCGTTCCAAGAGAAGAGTGCACTCCCAGCAGTGTTTGCCTTAGCAGGTGTTTATACTCTGAGGAGGCTGTGAAAACAAGCAACTGAAAAGGAACCAGCAATGGCTGCTCGAGAATAAAGGCAGATGGTCTACGTGAGGAGAGACCGGAGGACGTGGTTGGTCTATGAAGCATCCCAGCCTCGCCACATAGTCTATCAAATATACCTCAATAATAACAGCATACTTATTCAATCGTTTTTGGGTTGTCTTGTATGATATATTCAGGCTATTCTCAATATAATTGAAAATACACACACACACCTACTTTATATTCCAGCAGGCCTAATATTTGCCTGTAGTAAAATGTTGTGAATGACAGCTGTTTTAAAATGTAATCGTCACTAATAGTGTTTTGGTTATTTTGGGGAACTCGCATGACTTATGAGCCCACAAAAATCAATCAATTAGATATCATATTTCTGGACAAATTTGATAAATCAATAATGAACTAAAATATTTGGCATTGTTCGGACAAAACCATTTTACATTTTACAGTTGACTGACCTCTGGTGGCTATGCTTTGCATTGGGGATCACCCCCTAATCCAATAAATTGTGATTTCTTAAAATATGAATCAATAAATTAAACAATTCTACACTGTGTATGTGTGTATATGTATGTATGTATATATATATGTGTATATATATATATATATAATATAGAATTTTAAAATGGTAAAATGAGAGAATATTAATTGCATCTTTGTATTCAGTTTGTTAAAGCCTGTCTGTCCGTTTGTCTGTCTGTACAGAGGGCTGGTTCTCTGTTACCCCAGAGAAGATAGCAGAGCACATTGCCCTGAGGGTCCAGGAGAGTTTCCACTCTGAACTCATCATAGACGCCTTCTGTGGAGTGGGAGGCAATGCCATCCAGTTTGCCCTCACTGGGAAGAGGGGTATAGTAGCATCATATTTGAGCCAAGCTTCAGAGGCTCCTTTGCTTTAATATCTTATAAAATGTAGATATTTTTGGTTACTGTGTCTGCCTTTATAAATAGGGCAAGAGTATTCCTGACCCTGTGACGTGACCAGGAAAACCTCTGGGGCCCATATTATATCCTATAGGTTAACAGTTGTGTGTCATATTGTCCTTAGTGGTTCTCCCTGTGTGTCTGACTCAAGTCTGCGTGTCTTTCCATATGTAGTGCAGTTATGGGCCCTGGTCAAAAGTAGTGCACTACATAGGGAATACGGTGCCATTTGAGATGCCGTCTGTCCCTTTCCCTTCCTCCAGACATTTAAACAGATAGAGCACGTTGTCCTGCGTGGTACTCCCTATGTGTCTGACTCTCTGTCCTCCATGTCCCTGCCCCCATGCAGTGCTAGCCATTGACATTGACCCAGTGCGTCTGGCCCTGGCACAGCACAACGCCCAGGTCTACAAGGTGGCCGAGCACATCGACTTTGTGCAGGGAGACTTCCTGCAGCTGGCACCTCGTCTGCGGGCGGACGTGGTGTTCCTCAGCCCCCCCTGGGGCGGCCCAGACTACCTCAGCGCAGACGTCTTCGATATCAAGACCATGATGGCGCCAAATGGATATCCTTTATTTCTCACAATGAAGCTGCTCTCAGGCTATTAGTTAGGCAACAGGCCAGACTCCGAGACGGACCCGGGTAGAGATACACGCAGATGGAGGCAGGGTGACAAGGCCAGCAGTTTGTTAGCTAGCTAAGGGGGAATGTGAAGACAGGAATTGTGGATGTAATGAAAAAAAGAGGGAACCCGCACAAAGCTCTTGATAGTATCACTGCTCTTTAATAAGCTTTACATATCAGCCTCACGTTCTGACGAGGGCCGTGAAGTTTATTAAAGAGGAGTGATACTATTAAGAGCAGTGTGCGAATTCTTTCTATTTTCTCATTTGATTCAACTGTTACCATGCACCTGTAAAAAAGATAGCTCAGATGTGCGAGTGCCTTTTGAATTGAGGAACTTGGGATGTGCAGTTAGTTTTGTTTGTGGGTTGGTCTTTGCTTGCCAATCTTGAGTTTGCCGTCTTTTTATATTCCACTAGTATTTACATGCATTGTAGCGTTCTATTACGTTGTTATAGAAGAGTTGAACACTGTTTTCCTTAACTGTTAATACTTTTGACATTTTCAGGTTGTCCAAAATGATATCTGATAATATTGTGTACTTCCTCCCACGAAATGCAGACATGGATCAGGTAGGTTACATGGACAAGTGGAGGAGTATTGGTGGATTGCAACTCATGTTTGGATGTTGAGTCTTTGTGCATGCTAGTCACGCTTGGCTACGATTGATTCAAGATACATTTATATTTGTTGATATTTCAGTGTAAATTAGAGTACAGCAGTACAGTCTGAAGGCCTATAGAAGTGTGAAGTTTCTGCAGGGCTCCTTTTATGGAAGAGGATCAAAGCTGCATCCCAATTCACCACCTTTATCCCAAAGTGTGTACTTGAAACATTCCTCGTCATTGGATTGGTATAAGGATTGGCTAGAGGGAGTTGCCACCATTTGATAAATCCAGGCAAGAAAATGTGCAAGTGCACACTTCAGGAAAGGTTAGGACATAGCTGTAGTCAGCGCTGATGATGCCAGGCGCCTGCCTGCCCAGCTGAGCCTCTACTGAGCATGTTTTGGGGAATGCCCATACTTCTCCTTTATTTACTTGGTTGCCCATCTCTGTGCTATCCCGTGGCTGTAAGTGTTCTCACTGTCTGATCAAAGGCTCCCAGAGCTGGGAAAGGCTACATAGGCCTTATGATGATTTCATTATGCCATCATGCATGTTATCAGCAGTCTAACAAAGCAGGCTGTCACCTAGTTGGTAACCTATTGACCTACTTATTTAGCAGTGGCATATCTAACTATTTTGAGTGCAGGTTTACTACTACTTGCTACTATAAAGCTACGTCCATGGTGGCTGTTATCAGAAGATAAGTATAATGAGTATAGAAGAAGCACACTCCACTCCGTATTTATTTGGTCAAGGAGGGTAAAATATTTAAATTTGGCTATATTCCCCAGGATTTGGGATTGTTTCATATGAAGCGACAGTACGGAATGTCACCTTTTTATTTTAGGGTATTTTTATACATCTGTTTTACCTGTATCTAGTCCCCCCTTTTGAAGAAGTCATAAGTATTTGGCCAAATTCACTTAGTGTATTAAAGTAGTCAAACGTTTACTATTTGGTCCCATAGTCCTTGTACACAATGACAACATCACTTGCCACTCTACAAACTTGTTGGATGCATTCACAGCTTGTTTTGGTTGTGTTTCCAGTTATGTTTTGCCCAATAGGAACTGAATGGTGAATAATGCATTGTCACTTATTTTAAGCTGGAATAGAAGATGTTTCTGAACACTTCTACATTAATGTTGATGGTACCATGGTTATGCATTAATTGTGAATGATGAGTGAGAAAGTTGAGGCAGAAAGACGTAGAAGAAAAAACTGTCCAAATAAATACAGAGGGGAGTGTATAGACCCAGTTGATCAAAATACTATTTGCACGAGGCCCCTATTTATTTTAGTCCGAGTTAGTGAGTATTGTTGTTTTTTTTGTTTCATTCTCTAGAGGTGTTTGATTGTGGTGGATCTGACTATGGTTAGTTAAATAAAAAATTAGTATTTAGGTCTGAGTCTGGCTCTGTTTGACCTTTACTGTTATTGTCAGAACTGTTACTGTGGTTTAGCAAACAGGGGGGAGTTTATAGGCACCCCAATTCTGATCTTTTTTTCCACTAATTGGGCTTTTGACCAATCACATCAGGCCTTTTTCAGAGCTGATCTGATTGGTCAAAAATACCAATTAGTGAAAAGAAATCTGAACTGGGCTGCCTCTGAAGGCAGCCTCTGTAAATAATAACTTGCCAGCTTTGTGCACCGAACAACAGACAGGGATGTTGAACCATACAGTGTACTAGATTTACATACAAATCTATTACATTACTTTTCATTGAAAAACTTTCCATTATAAATCAAGGTGCTGATTTTCTTTCTCTATATAAATGTTAATGTCAATGACTCGGACTTGTAATTAGTATAGTAACAATGTTTTATTTTTCTGGTTGGGTTCCAGATCGCCTCTCTTGCAGGGCTTGGTGGGAGAGTAGAGGTGGAACAGAACTTTCTCAACAACAAGTTAAAGACAATAACTGCATATTTTGGTAATTTGATTAAATCAGATTGCTAGTTTTATTTGACCTAATGCTAAACCTGATCTGTTTGAGGCCAGTTTTTGTTTAGTGCATGATGATGTGTACACATCCCATCAGATGTTTTGTGTTAAGTCTGGCCGTGTGGTTATACACGTTTTACTGCTTTTATTTTTCAAAAGACATATTTTGTTGCATTATCTATTTTTGTATTAAAGCTAACTATGCCGTTTTACATTGCCTGGTTCTCAACCTTGTCTTTTTTTGTGGAAATACATTCAAATGTTGTTATCTACACAATAGATATGCATATATAGATGGGCATCAGAGTATAGCCAGCCAGCACAGAGTGGTACTTGGGTCCACAGATGGGGCTCTCTCTGTGAGCTCAGCCCCCCCGCCCCGCACAGCAGTGACCACAAACGCAACCAGACCTGCTGTCATTCTGTGGCCTGGCCAACAGTTGAGCCCCATTTTTGATTCGGCTTCAGTTGAGCTGATGTGTTGATATCCTAGTAGCTCCCTCTGTCACACTGACACCCAAGCGTGGGCCTGCCTACCGAAGGATATATCTGGATGCATATCTAAGCAGACAATCAAAATGTTGGTGACGGTTATTCCCAAACTGGTGTACGGCTATTCCCCCCAGGGGTACGCCAAATGAAAATGTGATTAACATTTTCAAACAGTCCATTTAGATTTTCCTTTAAAAAACAAACATGTAAAAGGCACAAAAAGCTACAGACAATGTGCCTTCATCAAACAATACTGCTTCACGATGCATCAGTGACATGGCTGCTTCGCATACAAGCCAGTGAATTCTATGTGTTACAGCTGGATGAGTCAACAGACGTGGCAGGCCTGGCACAGCTCCTGGTATATGTCCGTTACATTTATGTGGGGTCAATTAAGGATCATCCTCTTCTACAAACCACTGGAAACCAGGACAACAGGAGAGGATATTTTTAAAGTACTGAACAGCTTTGTGACATCAAATGGACTTTGGTAGTCAAGATGTATTTGTATCTGTACTGATTGCGCAAAATCCATGACAGGGAGACAGGATGCCATTTGGGTACACTGCAACATCCACCGAGAGGCTCTTGCTGCCAAGGGAATGCCTGACAGCTTGAAAGACGTTTTGGACACTACAGTGAAAATGGTTAACTTTAAGGATCGGACCCTTTTTTTCCCCAATTTTTATCCTAAAATGACATACCCAAATCTAACCTCCTGTAGCTCAGGACCTGAAGCAAGGATCTGCATATTCTTGATACCATTTGAAAGGAAACACCTTGAAGTTTGTGGAAATGTGAAATTAAGGTAGGAGAATATAACACATTAGATGTGGTAAAATATATATTTTTTGTACCATCTTTGAAATGCAAGAGAAAGGCCATAATGTATTAATCCAGCCCAGTCACAATTTAGATTTTGGCCACTAGATGGCAGTGTACATGCAATGTTTAGACTGATCCATTGAACCATTGCATTTCTGTTCAAAATCTTGTATCAAGGCTGCCCAAATGTGCCTAATTGGTTTATTAACTTTAAGTTCACAAGGCCCCTGAACTCTCGTATTTTCTGCATTATGCAATGATATGGGCAACAACCATGTAACGCTTTTACAACATACAGAAGTGCGCTGGTTATCAAGGGGCAAATTATTGACACTTTTTTAAATTGAGAGAAGAGCTTAAAGATTTATTTACTGACCATAATTTTCACTTGTCTGACCACTTGCGTGATGAGTTTCTCACACGACTGGCTGATCTTCATGATTTTTCTCGCCTGAATGATCTGAATCTAGGATTGCAACTATTCAATGTGGGGGACAAAATTGAGGCTATGATTAAGAAGTTGGAGCTCTTTTTCTGCATTATCAAGGACACCACACAGGGTTTTTCATCATTGTATGATTTTAGTGTGTGCAAATGAACTCAAGCTTACAGACAATGTCAAATGTGATATAGCGAAGCACCTGAGTGAGCTGGGTGCGCAAATATGCAGGTACTTCTCCGAAACGGAAGACACAAACTGGATTCGTTATCCCTTTCATGACCTGTCTCCAGTGCACTTACCGATATCTGAACAAGAGAGCCTCATCAAAATTGCAACACGCGGTTCTGTGAAAATTGAATTTAATCAGAAGCCACTGCCAGATTTCTGGATTGGGCTACACTCAGAGTTTCTTGCCTTGGCAAATCGCGCCGTTAAGACACTGATGCCCTTTGCAACCACGTACCAATGTGAGAGTGGATTCTCAGCCCTCACTAGCATAAACTAAATACAGGCACAGACTGTGTGGAAAATGATTTAAGACAGACTCTCCAATACAACCCAACATTGCATTGAGTTATGTACATCCTTTCAAGTGTAACAGTATTGCTTCGGTCCCTCTCCTCGCCCCTACTTGGTCTCGAACCAGGGACCCTCTGCACACATCATCAACCGACACCCTCGAAGTATCGTTACCCATCGCTCCACAAAAGCCACAGGCCTTGCATAGCAAAGGGAACAACTACTTCATGGTCTCAGAGCGAGTGACGTCACCGATTGAAACGCTATTAGCGGGCACCCCTTTTTGATGAACAAATAAGGTTTATATTTAAGTTGACTAAATAAAGAGCAAAATGATTGATTATTATAGTATTATTTTTGCCCTGATTCTATAAGAGCTGTCACTTCCCACAAGACGGGTTGTGACAAACTCACTCATTCTTATGTTTAGTAAATGTATCGTATAGTATTTTTGTGGCAGGCTTACAATGATGGCAAAAAACAACATTTGAGAGTGCGCTGACCCTGGTGCTAGAGGGGGGACACAGCTGGAGGTTGAACGTTTTAAGGGGTACAGACTATAAAAAGTTTTGGAACCACTGTTCTGGGGAAATCAATAGGTTGTTTTGGCTGACTGTTCAGTTCCACAATGTCCCCTCAGTCCATTTCATACATTGTAGTACCTGTGATTTTTATAAAACAAAAAATCCAGTGTACATAAAGATAATGTAATAAATATGACTTTGACCTCAAATGACCTCGACTTTCAAATGTGTTCAGTTGGTAAGCAATTATGCAAATACATTGGACAAAACGGAACATTGTACCAGGAAGTTACAGTAAAAAAAAAAAATCCCAACCATTTAGCATATGAAGTTCCTCATTCTGTTGAATTTCACAGTCCATTGGCAGCTCTAATAACGAGCAAGACATACGAAAGTTGAGGATTACTAACATTTGTCTTTATTTGAATTAGCCGCTCAGTCGCTTCTCCAACTAGTGAAATTTGACAGGTAACTCTAGCCTATATTATTATGTGTTCTATATTATTTATTTTTTTTGTCTATAGTTTTTTTTAATCAAACAAGTCTTAATTGTATTTCTATAAACATTACGCTAGTCAATTTGTTTGGGAACGTTGTCCACATTTCGCTATACATTTTTTTTTTTTTAATACGGTCCACTGAGCCGAATGCACAAGTTAAAATTGTTCTTAAACATCTGTCTAAAGAAATTGGTCTGTCTGTACAAACCAGGGTGTTGCCTATGTTTAAAATGTTGCATGTTTTAGGAAGTGACACATTATTTCCGAAAAATATGGGGTTTTAAAAGCAGGTTCCCATCACCTCCTCCAGCCGGCTCAGATTTCCCGATGGTGTGGTCTGTGACCACGTTTACATGCGCACAGCATTCTGAATAGTAGCTCATATCCCGCTTAACGTCTTATTCGGGATAAACGGTTTACATGCAACTTTGATATCTCGCTCATGAGTATCCCTGTCCCATGAATAAACAGAATATTCATAATTTAAGTTCATATGGGTTAAATGGAATAGTAATTAAAATATGAACACTGATTAAGCCTAACTCCTGCAGAATTATGCATTTCTTGCAGTAAATTTATATAATAAATGTTAATGTCTCAGGAACAGGAGTGGAGAATGATTTTTCATCATCTCTTGAGAAAATGCTGAATGCACTTGTAATGTGTTATCTTTGACAATGCTGTGCAAGCAGACAGTATTTCAAACACATAAAATATGCACCAAAGACAAACTGAAGTCTTATCAGAAACGTGTTTAATTGTAGGTTATATGGTCCAGTAAGGAGTATCAGCAAAATTAATTGTAATGGAATTATGGTGGATCAAACTGTGCAGGTAGCCTACTTTTTGAAGTAATTTGTTTGACAATCAGATGAAACATCACATAACACCCATGATATGTGTAACTAAGCCTGCGTAAGATGTCTAAGATCAGAATATCCCAGGCATTTTATCCAGGTTTCTCATAACCGGGATACAAGCTTTTTGGGGTAATTGTTTATGACTACTTTTACTTCACTACATTCCTAATTCACTTTATACATTTTCCCTGACACCCAAAAATACTCATTACATTTTGAATGCTTAGGAGGACAGGAAAATAGCCTAATTCACACACTTATCAAGAGAACATCCCTAGTCATCCCAACTGCCTCTGATTTGGCAGACTCACTAAACACACATTCTTCATTTGTAAATAATGTCAGTGTTGGCGCTTGCCCCTGGCTTTCTGTAAATTATGTCTGAGTGTTGGAGTCTGCCCCTGGCTTTCTGTAAATTATGTCTGAGTGTTGGAGTCTAACTCCTGCATATTAACTCCTGTAAATTATGTCTGAGTGTTGGAGTCTAACTCCTGCATATTAACTCCTGTAAATTATGTCTGAGTGTTGGAGTCTAACTCCTGCATATTAACTCCTGTAAATTATGTCTGAGTGTTGGAGTCTAACTCCTGCATATTAACTCCTGTAAATGATGTCAGTGTTGGAGCATGCCCCTGGCTTTCTGTAAATTATGTCTGAGTGTTGGAGTCTAACTCCTGCATATTAACTCCTGTAAATTATGTCTGAGTGTTGGAGTCTAACTCCTGCATATTAACTCCTGTAAATGATGTCAGTGTTGGAGCATGCCCCTGGCTTTCTGTAAATGATGTCTGAGTGTTGGAGTCTGCCCCTGGCTTTCTGTAAATGATGTCTGAGTGTTGGAGCATGCCCCTGGCTTTCTGTAAATGATGTCTGAGTGTTGGAGCATGCCCCTGGCTTTCTGTAAATGATGTCTGAGTGTTGGAGCATGCCCCTGGCTTTCTGTAAATGATGTCTGAGTGTTGGAGCATGCCCCTGGCTTTCTGTAAATTATGTCTGAGTGTTGGAGCATGCCCCTGGCTTTCTGTAAATGATGTCTGAGTGTTGGAGCATGCCCCTGGCTTTCTGTAAATGATGTCTGAGTGTTGGAGCATGCCCCTGGCTTTCTGTAAATGATGTCTGAGTGTTGGAGTCTGCCCCTGGCTTTCTGTAAATGATGTCTGAGTGTTGGAGCATGCCCCTGGCTTTCTGTAAATGATGTCTGAGTGTTGGAGTCTGCCCCTGGCTTTCTGTAAATGATGTCTGAGTGTTGGAGCATGCCCTTGGCTTTCTGTAAATGATGTCTGAGTGTTGGAGCATGCCCCTGGCTTTCTGTAAATGATGTCTGAGTGTTGGAGCATACCCCTGGCTTTCTGTAAATGATGTCTGAGTGTTGGAGCATGCCCCTGGCTTTCTGTAAATGATGTCTGAGTGTTGGAGCATGCCCCTGGCTTTCTGTAAATGATGTCTGAGTGTTGGAGCATGCCCCTGGCTTTCTGTAAATGATGTCTGAGTGTTGGAGCATGCCCCTGGCTTTCTGTAAATGATGTCTGAGTGTTGGAGCATGCCCCTGGCTTTCTGTAAATGATGTCTGAGTGTTGGAGCATGCCCCTGGCTTTCTGTAAATGATGTCTGAGTGTTGGAGCATGCCCCTGGCTTTCTGTAAATGATGTCTGAGTGTTGGAGTCTGCCCCTGGCTTTCTGTAAATGATGTCTGAGTGTTGGAGCATGCCCCTGGCTTTCTGTAAATGATGTCTGAGTGTTGGAGCATGCCCCTGGCTTTCTGTAAATGATGTCTGAGTGTTGGAGCATGCCCCTGGCTTTCTGTAAATGATGTCTGAGTGTTGGAGCATGCCCCTGGCTCTCTGTAAATAAAATAAAAACTAGAATGGTGGCATCAGGTTCTCTTAATATAAGGAATTTGAAATGATTTACACTTTTACTATACTTTTAGTATATTTTTGCAATTACATTTACTTTTGATACTCAAATTATTTTAGACTTTTAATCAAGTAGTATTTTCCTGGATGAATTTCACCTTTACTTGAATAATTTTCTTTTAAGGTATCTTTACTTTTACTCAAGTATGACAATTGGGTACTTTTTTCCACTAGTGTGCACATGTAAACATGGTTATCGAGATAGATATGGGTTACGGAAGGGTCACATAATTCCATCCAGGTCACCAGAAGGGATCAGCAAATTAATTATACTCATGAGCAAACATTTCATAACTGCAATTGCCAGTAAATCTCCAAAATTGGCTTTATACTTGTTCAAACAACCCACTCCAGGTGACAGTATACAACCTTTCAGTTTGTTTGCCAACTCAGAAGTAGTAGAAGAAAATGGACTACTTCAAAATGGAGATGGCCTCAGTGGTGATGCCTGTGCTCTCATGAACACCATATTGGAACAGGTACAAGGATGCGAAGTCTATGGGTGTGATTGACACACCTGCTGTGCACAGGCCCACACGCACTGTGCCCTCCACTAATCTAGACCTATCCAAGTGTGTGAGGCATGGTTTACAGCTGGAATCCTTCATGGTGAAACAGCCACGTCCGTTTGCAATATTAAAACAACAAAAGAAGTTACTGCAAACAACAAACACTGTTTTTTTTCCCCCTCAGACATCATTGCTCGCGCGATAGAGTACAGTAAGTGCTGCGTTTGTTTTACCTGCTGTGTAATGCTCCTCAGATCGGCAGCAAAGGCAACAGTGGTGGTGGTGGTGGTGGTGGTGGTGGGGCGGCCAGTTGTGCTGTTTCCGCCAACTGTGGATTCCATCTTTACGTTTATTTTCATCAATATATGCATTTATTCAACATTATTCAATGTAATTCAAATTTTTGCATGTTTAACTAAATTAATTCCTAAAGAAAATAGAATAATAGTTGTCATGAAACCAAAACCCCAGACTTGGTTGAGAAATACATTATGCAGAGAGGGTTTTTCCTTGCAAAAGGCAGTTGCTTGTCAAATGAGGAAGTGTGCAGAAGCCACAGTAGCACGTAGCCTCTGTATAGTTATTTTAATCTGTCTGGAGCTTTAACCTGTATCCTGTCCATCATCTAGAAATACAGCCACAGCACTGTGGCACCTAACAGAGATCGGGTTTGTTTTTCAGCATTTGATTCAGAGCACTAGAGGTGTTGAATGATTTTTTTTAGTCATAGATATATATTTGCTCAATGGTCTAATGCATTGTCCTCATCATTCAACAACAGTGCATTCGTACAACCAAATGCCATAGTTCGCAAATCAGATGTTCATTATTGGATAACAATGCAAAACAAGGACATTTCTAATTTGAAAGGTACATCTAGTTTCTGATTTAGTTTCCATTTGGGGTACATAAAAGACAAGATTAGGTCAAATGAATGTTGTGCCTTGTTTTAGTGGTCCAAAGTTTGAGGAAACATCAAATGTGTTCAGTTTCGTCAAGGAAGAAGAATACCTTACACCAGTCTAATTTTGACTGGCCTAGTTAATAAATCCATATTTCTCTCTCCCTCTGTGTTAGTAACACAATAGTTTAGGATCAAGCAATAGGCCTACTGTGTTAATAATATTATTTTGTAGCTCATGATGTGGCTTCCCCTGGACACGGAGCATTGTCATTGGAATGTGTGAACGTGTTGTGACAGAAAATCATGCGATACCCCTGGCCTCAGTGAGCTGGCTGTACAACCCTGTTTTCTGCTGTTAGATAGACAACCGCTACCTGTATCTTATGTCTATGGTATTAATCTACACAGCAGACAATGTAACATATATTAGATTGTGACCTTTACAGTATAGTGCTCCAAACTCCACTGTGTGAGTGAGTGAGATTCTGTACACGACCACTGCTGCTCAAAACCCACTTGCTTCTATATTGCGGTGTAAATTCATTTGCAGACACCGCTGCATCAAGTGGTGTAGTACAGGAGAGGTTAACTCCCGAGAGACCACGTCTAACTGAGCCCAGTTGTTCAGACGAAGAGCCTAAATCAAAGATCCATACTTAGTTTATACAGGCTTGTTGCTCAGATTCTGTATGTGCACTGTCTGAAAATCAAATAATTTGTCATCTCCAAGCCTAACAATGCAGAAGGACATTTTTTTTAAACATGTAAAAACACTTGATAATGCCTGTTAATGTTTGTGAATGAATAAACGTTAAATGAGTGAGTGAGGCTTTGATCTGTGCTAGGTTGTGTGCTATCAATACTACAGCAAATAAATAGTTAGATATTTTACAGTGTATTGGCACAGTTGACTCCCGATCAGTGCACTGTCAGAAACTCTGCTGTCATAGTAACTTAGTCCCAAACTACTGCAGTTCTACTTTACTTAATAACAAGTAATCTGTATTTATGAGCAGTGGTCATTTGTGTACAGTCGGTCATGAATACTTCTAACACACACACACACACACACACACACACACACACACACACACACACACACACACACACACACACACACACACACACACACACACACACACACACACACACACACACACACACACACACACACACACACACACACACACACACACACACACACAGTGTTAATCTTCTGTTTGATGTATGAGTCTTTATAGTCATCTTCGTTGTTTCCCATCCCCCTTTCCTTATGGGCCTTTTGCAGGAATATAGAGATCATGAATAGTTAAGCCTTGTTCCGAATGTTGTGTGTCTGTGATATGAACCAATGAGAAAGATGAGGTCAATACATTAAAGTTAGCTTCTGTGTCTATCCCAATAGGCAATATGGGTTGTAAAAAATCCAAGCTGAATGCCGGTCTGAATGGAGATGTGCTTGATGGCAAGAACCGACAGCCAGTACGTCCCGATCAAACTATAAATTTGAGAGATCGCACCTCCATTAAAGCAAGTGCTACAGTAAGTAGTAGTTTCAGGGGAAACAGTATTTTTGTAATCACTACCAAAAATCCCTGACCTGGAAACAACTGACAAAATTGGTTCAAGTGTGTTGTTGATGAATATTCAAATATTGAAAGGTGTACCAAGTTATTATTATTAATTTTTAAAAATTTAAATGGGTGAAATAGCACACATTTCTATCTTTCACCATCTCTTCACCTTAGATGCAAACTATTTTTCATAGATTAGCACAATAACGCCATAACATTTTGTCAAACTACTGTCCAGAAGTTCTGATACGAAATGATATCTTGATACAGCGTAACTCACCTCCTGGAGGTCTCCTGCCTGGTCAGGTATTCATGAAAATGGAAGGTATGCTTGTTGCATTTCTTTATCACACATTGTTACAGTAATGATGCAGAGCAAATATTGTATGATGGTTCCATTTCTTTTGCAGTGCATTGCAATATTCCAATAACATTTGATTGCAAGAGAAGTGTGTTCCCACTGTCTCTCTTTTCTAACACAGAGCAAAGCGAGTCTGGTAAAATAGCTATTGCAATATACCCATATGATGCAATACATGCAGACGATTTGGGATTCAAGAAGGGCGAAAGGCTTAAGGTTCTTGAAGAGTAAGTGCCTGTTCTCCATATATTACATTTCAGTGTGTTGGATTTTATACCTAAACCAACACAATGTTGGACTAAGAGGAATATTGTTTGCGCAAGCATTTTATACAAAGATGATTTACAGTGTCATCATTGAATAGTAGAACCTAGAACCTTTGGATGTCCCCATAGGAGGACCCTTTTTGGTTCCAGGTAGAACCCTTTGGGGGTCCATGTAGCACTCTTTCCACAGAGAGTTCTACATGGAACCCAAAAGGGTTCTCATCGGAACCAAATAGGGTTCTCCTATGGGGGCATCCGAATAACCCTTTTGGAACCCTTTTTTCCCCTAAGAGTAGATTGTTGTGTCCCTTCCTTCATTGACATCATGAATCATAACTGTTTTCAGGCATGGTGAATGGTGGAAGGCTAGGTCTCTGACCACTAAGAAAGAAGGGTTCATACCCTCCAATTATGTTGCCGAGGCCAACACCATGGAGACAGAGGAGTGAGTGTCGTTATCATAATGACTTTTGCACATTTCTCTCAGAGCCAACAAGGCTTTCTATGAACTGTTAATAGAAGCACATAGCTGTTATTTCATTCATTTCAGGGGAAGATTGGATGTATAAATTGTGTCACTATAATATTGTCTTCCGCGTAGATGGTTTTTCAAAGATATTACAAGGAAGGACGCAGAAAGACAACTTTTGGCCCCTGCTAACAAAGCAGGCTCTTACCTCATTCGTGAGAGTGAGACATCAAAAGGTAAGGACCCACTGGATAAACTATGTCTCTCTAATGAAAATAACTTGTCCATAGTTCCTATACGTCAAATAATTTATGCACGCTTGACTAAGTCATTTTGGATAAAAGCTGCTAAATTTAGCAGCTGCTAAATGGAAAATATTATTATTTTATATATTATTCACTGTATTGCATTTGGATGTCTGAATGTATGAGTGTGATAGTGATTGTGTTTCTCTTCATCAGGAAGTTATTCCATGTCTATCAGAGATGTGGATGCCCAGGGAATAAACGCTGTAAAACATTATAAGATCCGCACGCTGGATAACGGAGGCTTCTACATCTCTCCTAAAATCACATTCCCTGACATTGGTAGCATGATAAAACATTATTACAGTGAGTACCACTGTATTTGAGCCCACCTGTAATGTTGCACAAAACTAAGACATTTAATTTTCTCTTGGCTTCCTTCAACTTCTCTATTTACTAATAGAATATAATGTCTAAATAATATAGTAAGGCCATGCTGCTATGTCTCAACATCAGTTTGTGGTGTGATTGTCAGAACAATCAGATGGTCTGTGTCGAAAGCTGGAGAAGCCGTGTGATAAACCCGAAGCTCAGAAGCCATGGGACAAAGATGCCTGGGAGATCTCCAAGGAGTCCATCAAGATGGTGAAGAAGCTGGGAGCAGGACAGTTTGGAGAAGTGTGGATGGGTGAGTCAATGAAAGATACACTATATATACACAAAAGTATGCGAACACACCTTTAAATTAGTGGATTCGGCTATTTAAACCACACCCGTTGCTGACAGGTGTATAAAATCGAGCACACCGCCATGCAATCTCCATAGACAAACACTGGCAGTAGAAGTGCCTTACTGAAGAGCTCAGTGACTTTCAACATGGCACTGTCGTAGGATGCCACTTCTCCAACAAGTCAGTTTGTCAAATTTCTGCCCTGCTAGAGCTGCCCCGGTCAACTCTAAGTGCTGTGTAGTGGAAACGTCTAGGAGCAACAACGGCTCGGCCAAGAAGTGGTAAACCACACAAGCTCACAGAACGGAATTGCAGAGTGCTGAAGTGCGTAGCGCATAAAAATAATCTGTTCTTGGTTGCAACACTCTCGACCGAGTTCCAAACTGCCTGGGGAAGCAACGTCAGCACAATAACTGACAAACTAACTGTTTGTAAGGGAGCTTCATGAAATGGGTTTCCATGGCCGAGCAGCCGCACACAAGCCTAAGATCACCGTGCCCAATGCCAATCGTCGGCTGGAGTGGTGTAAAGCACAACTCCATTGGACTCTGGAACAGTGTAAACGTGTTCGCTGGAGTGATGAATAACGCACCACCATCTGGCAGTCCAACGGACAAATCTGGGTTTGGAGGATGCCAGGAGAATGCTACCTATCCCAATGCATAGTGCCAACTGTAAAGTTTGGTGAAGAAAGAATAATGGTCTGGGGCTGTTTTTCATGGTTCGGGCTAGGCCCCTTAGTTCCAGTGAAGGGAAATCTTAATGCTACAGCATACAATGACATTTTAGACGATTCTGTCCTTCCAACTTTGTGGCAACAGTTTGGGGGAAGGCCCTTTCCTGTTTCAGCATGACAATGCCCCCGTGCACAAAGCGAGGTCCATTCAGAAATGGTTTGTCGAGATCCACATGTAAGAACTTGACTGGCTTGCACATTTTTTTTCTCCCCAATTTCAATCTTGTCTCATCGCTGCAACTCCCCAACGGGCATGGGAGGCGAAGGTCAAGTCATGCGTCCTCCGAAACATGACCGGCCAAACTGCGCTTTGTAACCCAGAAGCCAGCTGCACCAATGTGTAGGAGGAAACACTGTTCCCCTTACGACCGAGGTCAGCCTGCAGGTGCCCGGCCCACCACAAGGAGTCGTTACAGCACGATGAGCCACGTAAAGCCCCCCCTCCCCCGGTCAAACCCTCCCCTAACCCGGATGATGGTGGGCCAATTGTGCGCCGCCCTATGGGACTCCCGGTCATGGCCATTTGTGATTCAGCCCAGGATCATACCCAGATCTGTAGTGATGCCTATAGCACTGTGATGCAGTACCTTAGACCGCTGCGCCACTCGGGAGGCCCACTCCATTGCTTTTTTTAATACAATTAAAACACATTAAAGTGATAGTATCAGGGGTTGGGCAGCTGAGACAGACAGCTATAGTCAAATGTTGATCTTTCTGTCTCTATGAGATTGTTAGCAGCCTTAGAGAGAGGAGGGATGGTACTGGTACTAGGAACTGTTGGCGCTGTTATCAGAGGCATCTGTAGAGGAAATGAGTGTGTCTGACTTCCAATTTGCATTGGATTTCGTTATTATTCATGTGTTACCTTCCCGCACCTCGGCCTTGATGAATTGCAGGAAATTGTTGGCATTTCAAATATACAAATGGACTGTAGGGCCTCCTGTACTGCGCGAAGATGTTTGCTTCGTTTTCTTTGACCTCTTTGGCATTAAGGGTTTTTCCTATGGCACAGTGAGCCAGCCAGCCAGATGGAGCCGTCGAAAGTCCCGTTTCCTCTCATTCACCTCCTTGCATTTGTTAGGTCTCTGGAGAGTTTAGTCTCCTCTTCTCTATAAAAAACAAGGTGGAATTAAAAGAGGCTTAGATGGGGGTGTTCAGGGCTTGTTCAGCTAGCACGGTGGAAACACAGAGTTGAAGGAGAATTATGTGATAAAGAAATGCTATTCTGGATGGAGGGTTCAAAATGCTCAAACTTGGACTGAACTCCACTGGTTAGTCAGAAATATACTAACTTTATTAGGATGCATCCCAAATGGCACCCTATTCCCTACACAGTGCACTACTTTTGACCAGAGCTCTATGATCACTGGTCAGCAGTAGTACACTATATAGGGAATATGGTGCCATTTGGGATGTAAACTTAAACAACTCTTCAGCAAAAATCGAATAAAAATGTATTGGTCATGTGCCGAATACAACAGATGTAGACTTTACAGTGAAATGCTTACTTACGAGCCCATTCCCAACAATGCAGAGTTAAAAAGTAAGAAAATGTTTCTTTTTTTTATGATTAGGCCTACGTTTGAATGTTTTTATTAACCTACCATTATTATAATCAAACTCCCCTTCCCCACAAACGAACAATAAGAACAGAAGTTGAGCACGGAGAAACAATTTGAACTTCATGGGAAAGTGTGTGTATAAATACCCACGTTTTTATACTCATTGATAAATTAGTCCTCGCTGTCTACTTTTAGCTCTGTCAAAAAAACTGTTTTGTGAACTGTTACAGCTTAAGTCCTCAATTATATTTATTGAGCATTTACTATGTGCACTACTCGAGTCGCGTCCAAAAGTCCCTAGTCTTCGAGTCCGAGTCCTTTATACTCAAGTCATGAGTTGAGTCACAAGTTCCTTGGTAGTCCCATACGTTGCTGTCCAACCATTTTATACAGCTACATTTCATTATACTGTTGCACATTTGTAAGGCTAAAATATATAATACAGCTCTCTAACATTTGCTGTTGTAGCTAGTATGTAGCAAGTCGAGTTACGAGTCATAAAAATCTGGACTTGAGTCCAACAACACTGCTTAGTACTGGCATTGGTTCCCTTGTTGCTAAATCACGTGAGACAGTATGCATTCAATGTCACCAGTTTATGTCAAATCTTCCAATCAAAATGTCATTCAAATAAAAAAGACAAAAAGATACAGCAGGTGGCCCTAGAGGTCAGAAAACAGTACAATTTCTATCGAGCTACACTTCATACTGAGCAAATCCCTCCTGCAGCGTTCTACAACAACACGACCACGGTGGCAGTGAAGACGCTGAAGCCAGGCACCATGTCAGCGGAGGCGTTCATGGAGGAGGCTAACCTCATGAAGACCCTGCAACACGACAGACTGGTGCGCCTCTACGCCGTCGTCACCAAGATCGAGCCCATCTACATCATCACAGAGTACATGTCCAATGGTAACACACACACACACACACACACACACACACACACACACACACACACACACACACACACACACACACACACACACACACACACACACACACCAATTCCTACAAGACAGACCTCTTGGTTTCAAACACTGTTTATGTGGCCAGCATGGACTGTTTTCATCAATACATACCATTTGATGTTACATAAGTTACATAAGTGTTCTGTAATCACCTATATTTTCATTGGTTTGGTTTCTGTCCCTCAATTTTGTTTCTTTACCTTTTGTAGGTAGCCTCTTAGATTTCTTAAAAAGTGAGACGGGCTGCAAAGTACAGCTACCGAAGCTAATCGATTTTTCTGCACAGGTAATGCATGTTCTTCTTACATCTCTCGGTCTCAGTGATTAAGCACATTGCTCTTTATAGACCGTTTCCTTTTAAGAAATAGATGCGATGTCACTTTTTCCATTGGTCAACCAGAAAGAGGAACAGAACACCATGGTTTTTGTTTCACTTAACAAATGAGTTGCAACAAACTTAGAACATCCAGTGGTCCCTCACACACACCGATCAGAGTCTCTCATGGAAGAAGAAGAAATGTGCTTCAATCAAAGTCAATACACAAAATGATGATTAACATGTATCATTGATAACGTGCCTCCCCAAAGAAGTAAAAAAAAAAAAGAAAAATAAACCAAAATTCCTCATGCCATGTCAGTACACCGGTTGTGGTAAATTCAGAATAAACTTTAAATTAGATCATTGACAGAGGTATGGTCAGTTCTGGGGAAAACTGCATCAAACCACAGTTGCATATCCTCTTAGACAAAGTGAAAGAGGATGCCAATTATTAAATTAAACAGTCGTCCCTTTCCGCAATTGGACAACCACTCAGCTCAGCTCACTTAAAATTGTTGAGTACTAACCAAGTCAAATGGTTGGTAGCTAATTCAATTCTAACCAGACGTAAAACACATACATTAACTATGTTATGCAGCATTGCAAATTACCATACTGAATTTTTGTCAGAAGAGGAGGAGTCTAGTTAATAACCATTTTTCAGTATTGTTTTATGGGAACAACAACACAAGTCAGTCAGAGAGTCTGAAAACTCTACAGAGATGGGTAGAGTGCTCAATTGAGTTCCATTTTAGGTACTTCATTAATCCCTGGGGGGAAATGTCATCCTTTTTCAGATTGCAGAGGGCATGGCGTACATTGAGAAAAAGAACTACATCCACCGTGACCTGAGAACAGCCAACGTCCTGGTGTCTGAGAGTTTGCTTTGTAAAATAGCTGACTTTGGTCTGGCCAGAGTCATCGAGGATGACCAGTATACAGCCAGAGAGGGTAAGCTTCCAGTCTGTGTATGCTAGAATTAGTCAGTACAGTATTACACTGGCCAAAATGTTTTTATGATAGCCAGTGTTAACTTCGTGGCTGTGGTAAAAAAAAAAAAAAAATCATGCCAATCAGGAAGCAGAGGTCAATATCAGCAATGTCAGAAGTAAAACTGCTATCAGCGCATATTGCATAGTTAATACAGGCCTGGTTTGTACAAGAACGTTTCTGTCAGCAATCCAAGCATGTAACGTTACTTTGTTTTTCCTCCTATATCAGTGTCAGAAACTCTTTCGCCACTCTGAAACTCTGTTTGTCCATTACAGGAGCTAAGTTTCCCATCAAGTGGACAGCACCAGAGGCCATCAACTTTGGCTCCTTCACTATCAAATCAGACATGTGGTCCTTCGGAGTCCTCCTGTATGAAATCATTACCTATGGAAAAATACCTTATCCAGGTAATTACATGCAACCTTACACACAAACACGTTCATATTTAAGACTAACTACTCAAGACTGATTTCCCCACATGCTGCAAAATTTGGAGCTTGAATGCACTCAATAATAGGTGAGCACAGATATTTATCGCCATCTTCTGGTTTATGAAAGATGTTGCAAGAGATCATAGAGATTTTTTCTCCAGAAAAAGACCTCCGTCTTTGCTGTGATGGCATTTATTTTGATGCCTTAACAAATACCAAAAATCTGACTATTGCTCAACCATATTCCCCACATAAGAATCGGTCATGTTTGCTTCTTTCAATTTAGGTCGACCTGCTATTCAGAGTTACTGCTTCTTCTCACTTCTGATTCTTTCTGTTCCTGTTTTCCTTTTTCAGGGATGAGCAATGGTGAAGTGATGACATCAGTGCAGAAAGGTTATAGAATGCCCCGCCCTGAGAACTGTCCCAACGAGCTCTATGACATCATGACCACCTGCTGGAAGAGCAAGCCAGACGACAGGCCCACATTTGACTACATCCAGAGTGTCCTGGATGACTTTTATACCGCCACTGAGGGACAGTACCAACAACAGCAGTAGGAAGTCAATGTCTGAGTCCCAAATGGCACCCCATTCCCTTAATAGTGCACTACTGTTGGGCTCTATGGTCAAAAGTAGTGGACTGTATAGGGAATAGAGTGCAGTTTGGGGTGTAAAATGTCTGCTAATGTTCCGGTTTCTTCAATCCACCAGCAAAACAAATCGGTTATTCCGCAGAGAGAGATATTGTCGGACACGTTTACTGCTTACTTACTTGTTAAGCAAGCTAAAGATTCACCTTTGAGTTCAACTTCATATTGAAGTATAAACCTACTAATGTACTGCAGGCTTTTTACAGAGAATGATCACATTAATAAAATGTACTGAATCTGTTGCAAACACGAAAAAGAATCAGCACATTGAACAGCACAACATGTACAATTTACCACATATTTATTATAACTTTAGCCATAGCTTGTTGAATTCAATCAGCAGATTGACCAGTACTATTAAAGGTCTATTTTTATTTGAGCTGTTACATTAAGGTACATTCATTGATATTAAGCAGCTTGTCTTTTGGACTATGTTCATGTTTCTGTTTAATCGTATTAATATTAAGGCTGTCACAAGAGTCTAACAAGTTACTAATGTGACGTATATTTGTTGTGTTGTTTTTTACAATGAGATTGATGTGAGTGACATGACCATGTGTGTGATTACTGTGCTCTGAATAAATGCAAAAAGACCTAAATCAATAAAATATCAACCATTTTTGTCCAGGTCGTGGTTTAAGTAGTAGAGCGTGTCAGCCGTTTCAAAAGGTCTCCAGGGGTTGTGTGTGATGTCATTTGAAGATGGAATTGATTTCCGGAGCAGATCATTAAGAGTTGATGGACTTCAAAAACACGGAAGATGATATTGATACCAGGGCGTTCAGTGCTGAGAAGAAAAAAAACAGATAGTTAGACGACGCAACATTGTATCTGTCCCATTATGACGTCTGTGTGTGCATGGGCAGCACCATCGACCTCGCCAGCTTGTAGTCCTAAGAAATGGAAATGAATACCTCTGGTTCGTTCAGCCATTCCTATGTGGGAAATGAATGGGGTTTTGGAATAAAAAGCCAAAAATAAGGTTAACACAGACTTAGGAGATCTGATTCACTGAGTATACAAAACATTAAGAACACCTGCTCTAGACTGACCTTGTGAATCAAGGTGGAAGCTACTTGTTATTTCCACTTCAAATCAATGTAGATGAAAGGGAGGGGTCAAGTTAAAGAAGGATTGTGTATGTGTGCCATTCAGAGGGTGAATGGGTAAAACCAAATACTTAAGTGCCTTTGAACAACGCATTGAGGCGGTTCTGGGGAGGGGTGCAACTCAATATTTGGGGCGGCAGCGGCGGCAAGGTAGCCTAGTGGTTAGAGCGTGACTAGTAACCGGAAGGTTTCAAACCCCCGAGCTGACAAGGTACAAATCTGTCGTTCTGCCCCTGAACAGGCAGTTAACCTACTGTTCCTAGGCCGTCATTGAAAATAAGAATTTGTTCTTAACGGACTTGCCTGGTTAAATAAAGGTAAAAGGTAAAATAAAAAATATAAGGAAGGTGTTCCTAATGTTTTGTACACTCAGTGTACGTTTTGTTTTATGAGATCATATCAGTCAGTTAACATGACCTTTATGAATTATGAAGACTGTGCGCTTTGTGTGCTTGTTTTGATTACATAAATGAAGATCATTTCATAGAACAAAATATATAAGATTTCCTAAGCCTGTCTTTACCACAGACCTTTTTTCCTGAGTTTAAATGAAACCATGCAACAAAAAACATTTCCCCATAGGCTTTGGCCAACGAGCCATGGCGAAGTCAGCTTCTGTTAGTGCCCACAAAAAGACGCCATTTCTATTGCTCTCTCTAGAGGCCATCTTCATTTTTAAGAAGTCAATGTTATTTTCTACTGCTTCTATGAGTTGGTAAACAAACTGAAAGGTTGTATACTGCCCCCTGGAGTGTGTTGTTTGAACAGGTATAAAGCCAAGGTCGGAGATTTACTGCCCCCTGGAGTGTGTTGTTTGAACAGGTATAAAGCCAAGGTCGGAGATTTACTGCCACCTGCAGTTATGGAATGTTTGCTCAAACTAGTATAATTAATTGTCGGATTCCTCCTGATGACCTGGATGGAATCATGTGTTCCTTCCATAACCCATAGGAAGTCCCACCCAGTTGACTACTTCAAAATGGTCAAAGTCCTTAATGGTGCTGCCCATGCTAAAATAGGCTTTTGGGCAATAATGCCCTCTATTATTCTCTATGGGAAAAAAAGTAGGGTGAATTCGGAATAAGGGGGACACTTTTGCATTTTCTTTTGTAGTCTCTTGACATCTAACCAACATATTAGTCAAACACATGATACATTTCTGAAATCGTCAAGATGTTTTCCTAATCACACACAAAACATTTATATCATATTCACAGGAGGCATGACATGTCCACTGAGTCAAAACCAGATTTTCAGTTTGCATTTGGTAGACTGGGACAGCAGGTTAGATAAACTGGAACACCATTATTACAGTCCTAATTGTACCCCAATGACAATTATATTCAATTTTGTGTGATTAGGAAACATCTGAGAATTTCAGAATTGTATCATGTGTTGGGCTAATATGTTGGATAGATGTCTGAAGAGGTTACAGGAGACCGAAATATAAAGAGTGTCCCACTTTTTCTGAATTCACTCCAATAACAGTACTACGATCACAAATGTATGGGATATAGTACTACAATAACCAGAGCCCTGTCTTACCTAAGAGGAGAGGGAGGGCCCCTATTGTAAACTGGATCTCTTTCCTCCACTGGAAAAGCCTCTAAGACTGTCCCATTTTAGCTGCTCCATGCTGTCCTACTTTAGCTATCAGCTTTGGTTGGTAAAGCGGGACAAACAAAAAGAAACTGAATTTCAAAATTGAAACATAATATTGGCAACTTTTTAGGTATTTTGATGCACCAGTACATAGTATGCACATTTACATCACATTATTTATGACAGTTTCATAACCTCAACCACAGATGTTCCATTATACTGACCAGATATTCCATTGGCCACTATGACAATGAAAATCAATGTTTTCAAAAAGGCAGTTGGGGGGTGCAAGATCAGCTGGGACCATTCTAGCCAACGAGAAGCCAGAGACGCGTGTGAACAATCACAACGGTCAATGGTATCCGGGATCCTTTGGACTTCTCTACCCCCATTAAGGCTGACATTTAAAATGGTTAGCCAGTTAAGGTGACAACCGCTTTGCACTGGACCGTTTGTTTCCGTTTGTTTCCGATACCTGGAGGGGGTCGTAAGAAGAGCGGACCGGGCTCTCTTCCAGGTATGCTGACAGCGGCAGACGAACATCTGGGCCGAGGGTATGCTGACTTCCTCTTGCTCAGGGAAGAGCAGAGGCTCGTAACCCAGGGAACACTCAAAAGGGCAAGAGACCAGTGGCCGAGCAAGGAAGTGTGTTGCGGGTGTACTCCACCCACACGAGTTGCTGGCTCCAGGTGGTGGGGGTTGGCAGAGACAAGGCAACGAATAGTCATCTCCAGGTCCTGATTGGCTCGCTCCGACTGGCCGTTAGATTGGGTATGAAATCCGGAGGACAGGCTGGCCGATGACCCAATGAGGGTGCAGAACGCCTTCCAGAATTGGGACGTGAACTGAAGACCACGATCGGAGACCATGTTGACCGGAAGTCCATGGATCCGGTAGACATGCTGTACCATGAACTGGACCGTTTCCTTGGCTGAGGGTAACTTGGGAAGGGGAATGAAAAGGGCGGCTTTGGAAAACCTATCCACTCCGTAAGGATGGTGGTGTTGCTATCGGACGGAGGGAGACCAGTGACAAAGTTCAGGTATATATGGGACCAAGGGTGGAACAGAGAGTGGTTGAAGGAGGCCTGCTGCAACTTGCTGCAGAGTCTTACTCTGTGAGCACACAGTGCAGGCGGCGATGAACGTGGAGATATCAGGAACCATAATGGGCCACTAAAACAGTTGTCGGAGGAAAGCCACGGTCTGGTGGGAGCCGGGATGGCAGATAAGGATAGAGGAATGAGCCCATTCCAGGACCGGGGACCGGGCAGATTCTGGGACAACCGGTTAGCAGCCCCCCTCCCCCCCGGTGCCCAGTCGATCAGGGGGTTGTGACTTTGGAGCCATGACAATCCCAAAACCACAAGACTCAATGAGCAGAAACTTAATTGATTCACTGTGCTTACCTGACACTCACTGGGGTTACCTGACACTCGCAGGTTGATGGGAACCGTATTGTGACCCTACCAATAGATTGTCCGTCCAATGCTCTGGCATCCATGTGAATGGAGAGGGGTTGTGTGGAGATGCCCAGCTCCGGCACCAGGGTAGCATCCATAAAGCTCCCATTGGCCCCAGAGTCCATGAGCACCCAGAGAGATTTAAACAGGTCACCCCACAGCAGGATAGCATGGAGAGGAGTGTGAGTAATAGGAGATGGGAGCCTGGTATTTTACTGGACAGGTGGATATGTAATGTCCTGAAGTACCACAATACAGACAACTTTTGGAGCTCAGTTTGCGTAAACGTTCCTCAGGAGATAATCTAGCCCTGCATGGGCTCCGGAAAAGGCGAGGCGACAGTCTTCAATGATTCCCGGGGGAACTCGGGTGACATCAGATTCTCTCTGGAGTGCAGGCGCCGGGGACTTCCTGGATTCTTTGGAGGCGAGGGGGAACCTGTGGACGAGTGCGTGTCTCCGGGAACAGACCTCTCTCTCCCTGCTGCGTTCCCGTAACCGCCGATCGATCCTTATGGTCAGGGCTATGAGGGAGTCGAGGTCCACGTTCAGCTCCCGGGCTGCGAGCTCATCTTTAATTTCCTCAGATAATCGATGAAGGAAGGTGTCAAACACTAATTGAGTTGTTTAAATGTAATGTTGAGCGCTCTTTGTGTTTTTGTGCATACCCATTAACAAGAGTTATGTCCGTGGTGCTGAATGCACAGTGTACTTTTCCCTCCGTGTAGTTCATTGAATGTTTAATAATGAAAATACCTACCAAAATGAGAACATGGATGTGGTTTATTTCTGTGCATCTTAAAAAAAGTAAAATAAGTATCATATCTGGACATGATTTACAGTAGATATATCTGTCGCTCATACACATGATGTATAATCCTGTAATATGATTCTGGCCCGCGAAGGAAAATATATATTCTAACGTGGTCCACCATGGAAAATAATTGCCCAGGCCTGCTATAGAAGAACAGACTTATCGCCATGCACCTTTCTTTGCATTATAAATTACTTTCCTAGCCAGCACTGTTATGCTTACCAATTCTTCAAAGTTTTAAAAACATTATCACGATCATTCATGGCCTTATTACATGCTTCAGTCCACCAAGGAACTATCCCTCACTGGAGTAGCCAATAAGGCAGCATCTAACATAAATGAATTCACAGTCAGCACAGTCTTCTACTGACACCTCGATTGACAATTTATGATTCTCCTTCTCACACAAAGTGTAAAAAGTTTCCCAGTATGCCTGGTCAAATCACCAATTTATAATCAGTTCCCTTTTCTGAAAACATACGTCAAGATCTATGTTGCACATGACTGGGAAATGATCACTACCTATTGTGGATTCTATCTTCACATTCCACTCACATATTCCAGCAATGGAGGAGGACACTAACGTAAAAATCTAAAAATGACGAAGTACCTCTAGTCACATTTAACCTTAATTTATACTAGCTAGTCCCCTTCGCTCCATAAAACTTTCAACCACTAAACCATTGGCATCTGTGGTATTGCTGCTCCAAAAGCTGAAATCCCCACACCATATCTCCTCATCACCTTCACTGAATTTCACAACTATATCTAATTCAGATACAGAGTTGGGTTTACAAGGATTATAGTAAAAAACAATGTGATATTACCCCGTTCTCTCCACTGCCACACGCTTATGTTCTTTGAAACCATGTCCTACACCTTCTTTGATAAATGTAGCACACCCACACCCAGAGATAAAACCAGGAATAATATAATCCAATTTAGTTTAAGCATTTTTCTTGTATACACACCACGTCCGGTAAAACATCTAAATCACGTTTAAACTTCTTATATTCTTGTCAATTGGCTATCAAACTCCTAGCATTCAATTTAAGTGATAATGCCCTTGAATTGACCCAAAACAAATCTAGGGTTGCTACCCAAGCCGGCTAGTCGTTTGTTCTATCGGTTCGGTTGCCAGAGTCGTTCAGTCTTTTTATTCTGCATCTATGTACGCGACACGTTCCATTGCCATACTGCCTGGCAACTGTGTGTGTGTGTGTGTGTGTGTGTGTGTGTGTGTGTTTGCGTGCGTGCGTGCGTGCGTGTGTGTGTGTGTATATATCTAAAAAATGCCAGGTGATTTATGATTTTGACTAGCTGAGAAACACTGCCTGCCTGTCTGTCTCATCTCGACACGTTCATTATGGGAGAGATGGAGATCAAATTGTAATATTGAAACAATGTTTCAAATGTCAGACAGCAAGGTATATTCAAATCTCTGCTGTTGAAAACTACATTTCATTCTAAAAGCTATGTGAGATCATGTCTAGATGCTTCTTATAGTGGAGATCAAGTTTCTAAATTACCTGGCTGGGCTGATGCCACAGATTGTAGTCAGATGGAACAGAGTAAATAGGCATCTTAACATCATAGATTCAGCCGGTGGTAACTTGTGGCATGGCAGAATGCATTTATTTAGTAAAACAACATTTTTAATTTAGATGTGTAGTTCCTTGCCTTACTGTGTTGGTAACCGGTTTATAAAATAAACAAGTCACCTCGGGGTTAGTGGTATATGGCCCATATAAATGAGATGTTCTTAACGCACAACCCTTAGCGAGGTATATTGGCCATATACCACAGCCCCTCGGGCCTTATTGCTTAAACACGGAACACCATAATACTATTTATTATCCTGATCATCATGTAAACTTTGGTTCAGCATCCAATGTATTAATTCTACTGTAACTTCAGAAATCTCCAGAATGTCTTTGGCTGCCTTCACTACTTATTATATTTGTGCAGCCCTGCTCTTATCCGGAGCAGTCATATTGATTGCCCTACACATGAAGGCCAAGAAGTCTACATGATCTACTACCATGGTTCTCTCTAATCAAGCATTTATGCTCGCATATCACATTAACAATCGGCTGAGGTTCCACTGCCATCCTCTGAGCAGCCACTAAGTTGTCTGGAGTATTTTGTATACTTGTTATTCACTTTCCGAACAGCCTCAGCATAGCATACATTGTCATTTTGTACTTCTGCACTTCCGTGGCTTTGTTGTACTTCACACCCTCCATACGCAGCACTACATTTACATTTACATTTAAGTCATTTAGCAGACGCTCTTATCCAGAGCGACTTACAAATGTTCTCAGTCACAACATTTAACTTTAGAGTCAGTCCCACAACTCCCATACTCATGATCCCCACCACACTCTGCACATCTCATTTTACCTTTGCACACATTAGCAACATGCCCCATCCGTTGGCACTTAAAGCACCGAAGTGGAGGCGGCACGTAATCTCTAACCTGATAAGTGAGTGACCCGAGCTGCACCCTATTCGGTCGATTCACCTCAAATTGTAAGAACACAGTTTTAGTGTCCACTTGGACTGCCACTCTTCTTGCTTTTCATCCTCTTCACATCGATAACTTTTCCTCCTTTAGGGCAAGCCTTAACGTCTTCCATGGTAATTTCTAATGGCATCCAATCAATTACTCCTGTCATTTTAATCATAGCACCTTGATTGTGACATTTCACCCGACCCCCATTTAGTGTGTTCAATTTCAAGACATTCTCCTGCTGAATTGTACTATTTGCAATGATCAGGACCTTCCCATGATCCATTGGTTTGGCATCCTTAGATCAACCCAATCTCTTCCCTAATTGCTTTTGTCAAATGCAAAGGATGGAAGTTACTTACTGGTTCTGGGAACACTACCATGACTGTATAACCATCTTCTCCAACCTCTTTGTCAAAGAGTGGTCCTGTTCTTTACTGGTCTAGTCTCAACACTACTCATGGTTTCCCCAGAAGTATTCATCAGGAGCACAACTTTCACTTGGGCCTTTCTGAAATTACATTTTAATTTCCACCCACTTTTATAATTGGAATGTGATACAAAATGGGGCAACTGTGTGCTTTAGGACCATGCGGGGGTAGGCTGTTTGGAGTGTTTATCCAACTGAAGAAAAAAATAAAAAAGTTCCCAAACCAAAGTTGCGCCCCTGGTATTAATTTCTCTGTCATGTCATTGCGATCTCTTACTCATGTTACTCCTATTTACAACATATGTAAATAGCTGATCGTCACTGGTTTTATCATTATCAATAACCCTAATGCTACCATCTGCCTTTTTTAAAACCTTTATTTAACTAAGCAAATCAGTTAAGAACAAATTGTTATTTTCAATGACGGCCTCGGAGCAAGTAACTGCCTTGTTCAGGGGCAGAACGACACATTTTTACCTTGTCAGCTCAGGGATTCGATCTTTCGGTTACTAGTCTAACGCTCTAACCACCTGTCGTCCCGAACCAAGTACAGTTATGCCAAATAACTAACTAACTAACGAACTAACAAACAAACAAACAAATTACAACTTCTTCACACTTTCGGGATACAACACCCGGCTGAGGAACGCTCCGCTGTCCTTTAAATATGTCACTCATTGCTTCAAGCCACACCCGGCCACACCCAGCAAACGAACCTCAATGTCTGTTCAAGAACGTTGAAGAACGTTTTGGGGTAACGTGTCGTTCAGAACAATCCGTCACTCAACGTTGCAGACGTTTAATCGAATATAACGCACCCCAGGATGACCGATGACATTGCGCAAAATATGAACGCGAGTTGAGAAGACTACCTGCTCTGGAACGTACCAAAAGTATAGCTGTCAGTGGTCGGTCACATGACTTTCTGAAGCTGGCCGCGCCCTGTAGGGGGCTCGTACAACATTCTGGATGACAGTCAATAAGGAACCAGGCAGCAGTGTGCCACTGACGTCTAGGACAAGTGAACAGCATCTCTGAACTTATTCTTCCATTATAACATCAGCCCCATCATGGACAAGGACGATTTAATACTGTATGTATATTATCTGACTGTATACCTCGCTAGCTACTACTGTCTATGTAGCTAACGTTAAACCGACTAGCTAGCTAACTATTTAGTTCGTAACGTTACAAAAAAATGTAATCTACCATGAGGACGCGTGTATTGTGTTGTTTGTGAATATCATGCTTGATATGTGATATGAGCTAGTTAGTTACCTACCAATGACCACGAGCAGCGGCATTTCTGTCAAATTAAAGTATTGACAAGTGATGAAGATTATGTCAGGGTTCATAAATGGAAGCTACTACATAAAGCATTTATGTGACTGGCACCATGATGTTGCTTGAGAAAGATCTCACGATCATTTCACCAGCATCTCATTCAACCGTTGTTCCACTGTGTGCAGCTGATAACAGAAAGAGGGACTTATCTTCTGTGATCACCTGCTCCTGTACAGAACACTGTAGTGTGCCCAACATGATACCGTGGGAGGGGAGGAGTAGCCCTACCCCTGATAAGAACTAATTGTTAAAATTAGGAAGAATGTTACCTACTTAATGTGTCATTATGTGGGTTATGGCTTTTGTTTATATCAATTTCTAAAACATCAATCTTTACCATTTCATTTCAATTTTAGCCCTAAAGACTTCCCCAAGCTGAAGAATGATGCATTCCTTCTTGCATGCCGAGGACAAGAAACCCCTCATGTGCCTGTGTGGTGTATGAGACAGGCTGGACGTTACCTGCCAGGTGGGCCTCACACTCTCATTAGTCTCTGTAGACACCCGGGTTGCCTCCCACCATTTTCAAATGGTCTGGCTTAATAAGTCTGTATGTAATAGAATGTCAGTTTGGCATACAGGAACTACATCACTGCCTGGTTTTCTATGTTTACCAATGACCTGCCACTGGCATTAAACAAAGCATGTGTGTCCATGTATGCTGATGATTCAACCATATATACATCAACAACCACAGATAATGAAGTCACTGAAACCCTTAACAAAGAGTTTCAGTCTGTTTAGGAATGGGTGGCCAGTAATAAACCGTCCCTGAACATCTCTAAAACTAGTAGCATTGTATTTGGTTCAAATCATTCCATAAATTCTAGGCCTCAGTTGAATCTGGTAATGAATGGTGTGGCTGTTGAACAAGTTGAGGAGACTAAATTACTTGGTGTTACCTTAGACTGTAAACTGTCATGGTCAAAATATATAGATGAAATGGTTGGAAATATGGGAAGAGGTCTCTAAGTTCTGCAGGTTCTAGTTCTGTCTAATCTTGATTATTGTCCAGTCGTGTGGTCCAGTGCTGCAAGGAAAGACCTAGTTAAGCTGCAACTGGCCCAGAACAGAGCGGCATGTCTTGCTCTTCATTGTAATCAGAGGGCTGATATAAATACTATGCCTGCCAGTCTCTCTTGGCTTAGAATTGAGGAGAGACTGACTGCATCACTTCTTCTTTTTATAGGAAACGTGTTGAAAATCCCAAATTGCTCACCAGACATGCCATCAGGTGTCTTTTCACATTCCCCAATGTACAGTATTATATAGAGCCATTATTGCATGGAACTCCGTTCCACCTCACATTTCTCAAATGAACAGCAAACCTGGTTTCAAAAACAGATAAAGCAACACCTCACGGCACAACGCCTCTCCCCTATTTGACCTAGATATTGTGTGTATGTATTGATATGTAGGCTACGTGTGCCTTTCCATTTTTTTGAAAAATGTAGTTCTGTTCTTGTCTTAATGTTCTGTATTATGTCCTGTTTCATGTTGTTTGGACCCCAGGAAGAGTAGCTGCTGCTTTTGCAAAAGCTAATGTGGATCCTAATAAAATACCAAATCCGTCTTTATCCGCTTCAATAAAATACATAATTGTAGCTAGCGAGATGGAGATCAGAGGTTGTTTTTGCATTAGTTAGTTTGCATCAACTACCTTGACTTAAACCACTTTGAATTGGAATTGCAACATTCTGGCATGTCTGCCTCGTGAGTCGTCTGTCTGAGGTGGACCCACCCCTGATTTATTTATATTTTTTATTGAAGTTGCCGAAAGGGTTTGTCATAGAAACCGGATCCTCGTCACTACTGTTGCCTAGGGTCGTATCTTCGAGATTACACTCATGTACTTCACAGGCCTAAGAAACACACATTGAACTAACACTACAAATATCAGTAGGTTTTTGTTGTTGAATGGACCTATCCATCTCTTCGTCTGTTGGTATTCACATGTAAGCTAACCTATTTGTTTGTAGAGTTCCGTGAGTCCAGAGCGGGAAAGGACTTCTTTGCAACATGTCGATCACCTTCAGCCTGCTGTGAACTCACTCTCCAGGTAATCATTGCCTATGTTAAACCAGCGCGTTTTACTACTAAACATCTTAGCATAGATTGAGAACACTCACTTCATTTTTTTCTCCTTACAGCCATTGAGACGTTTCCCATTTGATGCTGCCATCATCTTCTCAGACATCCTGGTTATCCCACAGGTAAGAGATGTCCTGTCTGAGGCAGATCTTTCTTTGCCTTTAGTTCAATCACAAGTGTTGTGCTTCCTCTCTGCATACTAAACAAAGAGATAACCTGCTGGCAAGAAGGTCATCTATTTGTGTAGTATATTGATAGGAGGAAGCACATAACTCAGAGACCGTATACGTTATGCTTTTAACCGGTTAATGACTCTGTGTGTGTGTGTGTACCTGCTCCCAGGCCATGGGTATGGATGTCCAGATGGTGGCAGGAAAGGGCCCTACTTTCCCAGAGCCCTTAAAGGAGCCAGAGGACCTGCTGCTCCTGCAGTCCAAGGTGGATGTCAACAAGGAGCTGGATTACGTCTTCAAGGCCATTACACTGACGCGCCACAAACTGGAAGGCAAGGTCCCTCTCATCGGCTTCACTGGTGCCCCGGTGAGATGGAACACACACACACACACACACACACACACACACACACACACACACACACACACACACACACACACACATGGTGAGAGAGAACACTTTTCAATACAGATTGTATTGGTTACTTCAATAGTCAAAATACACTTTTTTTCGGCCTTGTGTCATATCTTGGTGTTCTTAGACTAGAGGCTTCAGTAAAGTGACCCATATCATCATCTGTTTCTCCTGTAGTGGACCCTGATGGCCTATATGATTGAGGGGGGAGGCTCGACAACCCAATCCAAGGCTAAGCGCTGGCTGTACCGTCACCCTGAAGCCAGCCACCAGCTGTTAAAGATGCTGACTGACATCATAGTGGAGTACCTGCTGGGACAGGTGGCTGCTGGAGCACAGGTAAGCAAGGCACCATGGGAGATTGTGTTCCAGCTGTATCTTACTGCTAGCCCAGAGTGCTTGCTCATGGGGAAATGATCAGGTGAATAGAGGGTAGATCAGTTTATTTACAGCACTTAATTGGACAAGGAGAAGATGTTCATGAATGGCATGAATGATCTAGGAACTGCTAGAATGTTGATTTATTCATGTAGGTATCTTTTAGGGCCCCTATCATAGACACATTATACAGGAGACACAGTCCTGTCTAGATACATGGCACATTATTGTCCAGTCTGTTCCACCTTCCCTGTGTTTCCCCAGGCCTTGCAGGTGTTTGAGTCCCATGCTGGCTGTCTGGGCCCAGCGGAGTTCCAGGAGTTCTCACTGCCCTACCTTCGAGACATCGCCCGTAAGGTCAAGGACCAGCTGAAGGAGTCAGGCCAGGATGTCCCCATGGTGAGCCCACATAGACTGTCCCTTCTTCATGTTCACACAACACCGACATCCTCATCCTTTTGTTTGTGGATTTCATGTCACTAGATTTTCAAGACAAGCTTTTGTTCATCATTATGCTTAAAAAAAGCTTACTTGTCTTGTGGTGTGATAACATGTGGCCAGTGTATTGTGATATTTTTCACCAGTAGATGGCACTATACTGTCAAATATTTTCCTCTACAGACTTGTCATCTGGAGTAGTCAGAAATACATTTGAGGTTTTTTTTTATGCCTTGAATCATTGTATGGCGTGTCATCGGTCTCCAATGTTGACATCGGTCAATATTTAACAATTGTTTTGTAATTAGTTTTTCACTGCAGCGTGTCTTTAAAGTTCCCTGGACTGTATCTCCCTCATGTCCTTTATGCTCTGTCACAGATTGTGTTTGCCAAGGACGGCCACTATGGTCTGGAGGACCTCTCTCAGTCCCACTATGAGGTTGTTGGTTTGGATTGGACCATTGACCCTCGCTCAGCGCGGTAACGAACATTAACCCTTTTCACAGAAATCAGATCATGAGCCATTTCCCTAGACAGTCAGTGACCGAGCCAACATTTGCTAAAGGTATTGTGTCATATGTTGAAATTGGATTGGATTCACACTCTTTTGTGAAAGGTTATATTTATCTTGTCAACAATAAAAACAGGTGGTTCGGTCCACTGTTGATTGAACTCCAGGTTAATACACCTTTGGGAATAAAGCCCTTGTCTCTGTGGTTTCAGGGAGCGAACTGGAGGAAAGGTTAGCCTCCAGGGGAACATGGACCCCTGTGCGCTATATGCCCCCAAAGTACGTTTTTTTTGCGATCCAAGAAATAAATATTATATATATATATATATATATATAATGTTTCAGTACAAAGGTACTGTACAGTAAAAGCACATTAACCAGCAACTGTTGTTGTTGTGCCAGGCACTTGCTGCTATAACTTACACACGATACAGTGCCTTCAGAAAGTATTCAGACCACTTGACCTCTTCCACAATTTGTTATGTTACAGACTTATTCTAAATTGGATTAAATAAAACAATTTCCTTAGCAATCTACACACAGTACCCCATAATGACAAAGCGAAAATCGGCTTTTAGAAATGTTTGCAAATGTATTAGAAATACAAAACAGATACCTTATTGATATAAGTATTCAGACCCTTTGCTATGAGACTTGAAATTGAGCTCAGATGCATCCTGTTTCCATTGATCATCCTTGGGATGTTTCTACAACTTGATTGGAGTCTACCTGTGGTCAATTCAATTGATTGGACATGATTTGGAAAGGCACACACCTGTCTATATAAGGTCCCACAGTTGACAGTGCATATCAGAGCAAAAACCAAGCCATGAGGTTGGAGGAATTGTCCGTCGAGCTCCGAGACAAGATGGTGACGAGGCACAGATCTGGGGAAGAGTACCAAAAAATGTCCACAGCCTTGAAGGTCCCCAAGAACACAGTGGCCTCCATCATTCTTAAATGGAAGAAGTTTGGTACCACCAACACAATTCCAAGAGCTGGCCGCCCGGCCAAACTGAACAGTCGTGGCGAGAAGAGCCTTGATCAGGGAGGTGAACAAGAACCTGATGGTCACTTTGACAGAGCTCTATTGTTCCTCTGTGGAGATGGGAGAACCTTCCAGAAGGACAACCATCTCTGCAGCACTCCACCAATCAGGCCTTCATGGTAGAGTGGCCAGACGGAAGCCACTCCTCTGTAAAATGCACATGACAGCCCGCTTGGAGTTTGCCAAAAGGCACCTAAAGACTCTCATACCATGAGAAACAAGATTCTCTGGTCTGATGAAACCAAGATTCAACTCTTTGGCATGAATGCCAAGCGGGACGTCTCGAGGAAACCTGGCACCATCCCTACGGTGAAGCATGGTGGTGGCAGCATCATGCTGTGGGGATGTTTTTCAGTGGCATGGACTGGGAGACTAGTCAGGATCGAGGCAAGAGATGAGCGGAGCAAAGTACAGAGAGATCCTTGAAAACCTGCTCCAGAGTGCTTAGGACCTCAGACTGGGGTGAAGGTTCACCTTCCAACAAGACAACGACCCTAAGCACACAGCCAAGACAACACATGAGTGGCTTCGGGCAAGTCTCTGAATTTCCTTGAGTGGCCCAGCCAGAGCCAGGACTTGAACCCGATCGAACATCTCTGGAGACCTGAAAATAGCTGTGCAGCGACGCTCCACATCCAACCTGACAGAGTTTGAGTGGATCTGCAGAGAAGAATGAGAGAAACTCCCCAAATACAGGTGTGCCAAGCTTGTAGCGTCATACCCAAGAAGACTCAATGCTGTTATTTTTACCTTTATTTAACCAGGCAAGTCAGTTAAGAACAAATTCTTATTTTCAATGACGGCCTAGGAACAGTGGGTTAACTATATTGCTGCCTGTTCAGGGGCAGAACCACAGATTTGTACCTTGTCAGCTCTGGGATTTGAACTTGCAACCTTTCGGTTACTAGTCCAACACTCTAACCACTAGGCTACTCTGCCACCCCATTGCCGCCCTATTGATGCCAAAGGTGCTTCAACAAAGTACTGAGTAAAGACTGAATACCTATCAAAATATGTTATTTCAGGATTATTTTGTTGATAAATTAGTGTTTTTGTCTTATCATTATGGGGTATTGTGTGTTGATTAATGAGGGAAAACATCTATTTAATCAATTTTGGAATAAGGCTGTAACATAACAAAATGTGTAAAAAGTCAAGGGGTCTGAATACTTTCCGAAGGCACCATACTTTCAAAAGTGATGCTTATTTGTCTCTGTCTATCTCTACCTATGCAGGAGCGTATATATGAGATAGTGAAAAAGATGCTGGAAGGCTTTGGCACCAGAGGGTACATTGCCAACCTGGGCCACGGGCTGTACCCTGACATGGACCCGGAGAACGTGGGTGCCTTCGTAGAAGCTGTCCACGCTCACTCTCGCCAACTCCTCAACCTCAAGTAACACCCCCGTCATCTGGAAACATTGACCACAATCATCAAACTAGCAGCGAAGCAGCACCCAAAAACCAAAGCAACATTGGCTTGGATTGTAGAGACTATATAATGTATTCACAGTAATCTGATAAACCACCAGGTCTTATCAAGTATGGAATCCCAGGACAGATGAAGACGGATCTTGTCCAATTCTGGATGTTTTTCTCTTTCTGAAGAGAATACTTCATGATGTTCTATAGATAATCCTAAAACAAACAAAACACATTGCCACAGTGCAAGACCTTGTAATATTTCATATTATTCATGTGTACCACTGATCTGTTTTATTCAGATGTAATGCACCTAAAATTGAAGAAACAAGTGTACCTTATCAAAACAACACTAGTGAAGGAGATTCAATGTGATTATCCTCAATGGTTGTGAGATAGCCTCAGTCCAATCGTTGTTGTTTAGGCTGTTGTACTGCAATTATGACTGTGACTGATGTACTAAAGCCTAAGCATTAGTGTGTATATTTTGCTCTTAGTTTTTTATTCAGTCAAATAAAAATACAAATATATTTTAGTTGGACCTGTATTTCAAATTAATAAAATAAATTATATTGGATTTCTATTGGATGTGTTTTGCCTCTAACACACCCTAATCGGGAACTATTGGCTCATCTTATTGTGCCCTCTAGATATTGCGCTCTGCAGTTCACTCCAGGTTTTCTCTAACCAGCAATCTTCCATCTACACATCGACGGCAATACCACTGGTGCTTGCGATTACTATGGAAACCCTTCAATTACAAATGAGATGTAGTGAGGGAGTGAGGGTCAGGTGTGGCTGGCATACTGTACATGATTTTGTTCAAACCAGTTTAGTGCCAGAACTAATCTGTCCGGACTTAATTTGTTTCCACGTTGAACAAACACATAGTTGAAATTGGGAAAAGGCTCTATTTTATTACTGCTTTTGGCTTAAAGGGAAGTGATTATCATTACAGACTGCATTTTACACAAGGCATAAAAGTAGTTAATCCCCATGGGTGTTTTTCTATGAAAGGCAGCTAAGTAGTAGAGAGAAGTAGATCCGTACAAATCCATTTGTTTTTGTTGTTGGAATGGTGGGAATAGGATTCCACAAAAACATTTCGTCACGTGATGTTTTGAGTATTGGACTGTTTTTCTCCTTGTACGTATGCTCCTCTGTGGTAGGTTGAATTTAGCATTTTCCCTACGTATGGTTAAGGTCAGGATTGGGAGAAGGGAAGCTGATCCTCCATCTGAACCTAGAGGAAACTTGTGTGAAACATGGCTTGGGGAAGCGGTTCAGGAGGCTCCTGGTTGGAAGGACGACACTCAGCAGCTGTCGTGGCGGCGGTGCTCTCCTTCTCATTTGGACACAGACGACACGTTGTTTTCAAAAATGCAGGATTAGACTGACTTTGATTGTGTTGTGAGGGGCTGTTGCCTGTAAACCGCTGGGAAAGTAAAGACAAATAAAATATATATTAAGGCCATAGGACTCGAGATGCTGTCACTCAACGCTTCGTTGTTTAAGGACAAATAGCAAGGCTATGGTTTCTTGTTTCTTCTAGAAGTGTGTATATGTTTTGTATGTATTTGTATAAAGGTGTGTATATGTTTTTGTGTGTGTGTTACCTCATGGGGTTTTCAGGCATTATTTTTAATTGCAACAATGAATCTTGTGCTCAAAAAAAAAAGCTCAATCCCCCAAGGTCTCCTTACGAAGAGGACCGGGGGGATGGGTTGAGGTGGGGGGACTCAGGCTCAATCTCACAGCAAATCAGCAGACCTGAAAATCCAATCTTCTCCTGGAGACAGCTGGCTTTACATCATTTGTCAGGGACTGGTACTATCAGAGCTTTATCAGATGGGAGGGTATGGGCTGCCTTTGTGATTGATTTGAAATATTAACATAAGGCAATGGAGAAACTCAAACCAGACTTCTGACTGTATGTAGGTGAGGAGTCGCAGGCTGGCACCAATGTTACTGTAGCCGCTGTAGAAAAAGTGAAGACAGCATTTCGTGGCAATGCAATGGGATGGTGACACTGCCTCTGTACTGCCCTGTGGATTCCATCTTGGGACCAGTGCTTTTGAAAATCCACTGACATGTATAGTTCATTGTGTCAAGGTCACTGTGCCTTGTAAACGGTAGACTAATGAGTAATATACCAAGCAGTGTCAGAGGAAGCCCCCAAAAATTGTCAAAGACTTCAGCCACCCAAGTCATAGACTGTTCTCTCTGCTACCGCAAGCGGTACCGGAGCGCCAAGTATGGGACCAAAAGGATCCTGAACAGCTTCTACGCCCAAGTCATAAGAATGCTGAACAATTCATCAAATGGCCACCCGGACTATTTACATTGACACCCTTTTGTTGTTGTTGCACCCACCCTATACACACTCACTGGACTGATACCCCAACACACACAACAGTCACACACACACACAAAACACACACATGCATATTGATGCCAGACACACACACTTTCACTCTTCACACATGCTGCTGTTAGTCTGTTTATTATATATCCTCATTGCCTAGTTACTTTTACCCCTACCCACATGTACATACTGAATTACCTCGACTACCTCGTACCCCTGCACATTGACTCCTTACTGGTACTCCTTGTATACAGCCTCGTTGTTACCTCGACTACCTCGTACCCCTGCACATTGACTCCTTACTGGTACTCCTTGTATACAGCCTCGTTGTTACCTCGACTACCTCGGACCCCTGCACATTGACTCCTTACTGGTACTCCTTGTATACAGCCTCGTTATTGTTTTTATTGTGTCACTATTTCCTTTTTTATTTCTATTTTTCTTACTTTTTAACTCTGCATAGTTGGGAAAGGGCTCGTAAGTCTACACCTGTTGTATTCAATGACAAATATAATCCGATTTGAATAGATCCACACTGTTTGAATCGTGCCGTTACACAAAGTGGGTGATGAAAAAAAATATGCTTGTCAGTCAGTCACCCTAGCTTTAGAGACCAGAAAGCCCGAAATAGGTCAGAGTGTATATGTGCTGTTTGCTCCAGTCACATTATCAGTACATGGAGGTAGATGTGTCTGTGGAATCCATCTCCACTATCACAGGGAGCCTAACTCCCTGTGCTCCAGCCTTGACTCATCCATCACCATCATCTCTATTGTTCGGAAGACACATTTCAGTTGAATGAATTCAGTTGAACAACTGACTAGGTAACCCTCATTCCCTTTCCACAGCTGAGACCACAGGGATCTCCCCCCACACCCCGACATTTCTCATTATAGAATTCAATCCAATCCAAAATGATGCAAAGAATAGTCTGGAATGGATGGAATCACAGGGCTATTGCAGTTCCTCCCCCCTTTCTGTTAGCTCTCCCCCAAACTCCCCCCAAACCTTTCCTCACCCCACTAATCCTCCCTGCCCAGCTCCTCACACACCCAAATGACTGAGGGATTCTGGGAAGTCAGAGTGGCAGAACAAAGCTCTCCAAATCAGCTCCCTGAAGAACGAGATGTCTGATAACGCTGACAGCACAACCTGCCATCCAAGGTGCAGAGAGATAACTTTTTAACAGACAACTGCCAACCAGTTGGTACACAGAGTGCTCTCAGGGCATGAGTTTGTGCATATTTGGAGGTGGACTTGACCATCGGGGCAATTTCCTCACCCTGTCGGTCCTTGCTGGGGTCGACCAATTGTCTACTAATGAACATACAGCTCAGCCCTATTGTTCGAACGAAGCACCTGCCTTCAGGACCACATAAGCAATCTGGTGCTCTGTCTGTGCAGTCCAGTGTTCGTCTCACCTCAATGCCTGCTCTCTCTCTCCCCCAGCTGACAGCCTCAGCAGTAACCACACAGCAAGGTGGGGAAGCCAATTACTCATCTGTCTCTTCCATACATGCCACTTCAGCTAAATCAGCCCCCTCTACAGGAACACAAATACTCCCCAATGGAGCCAGGCCCATCCGCTCCACATTTCATCCACTCTGCTGTGCTGGCCTGCCAGGCAAGGCAGCCGCTCTCTTCCTCTCGCTCTCTGGCTGCTTCTCTCAAGAGTGAACCCGCTCTGTGCTCCCTGTCCAAAACACAACGACGGAGCCCATCTGTGAAGCACTGCCCCCTGGATAATGCAGGGGAGAAGCTGTGTAGTTTGGTCTTCATGGTGTTTGCAGTGTAACAGATTGGCTCCTACAGCAGCAGAAAGCCAGAGGAGAAAAAAACACAATCCTCTAGAATAGATTGTTAGGTTAACAGTAGAGCTATACGAACCGGTCAGTCATCACGTTCAATATCAGTCCGGATAAACCTAAAAGGGATTAATGGAATTCAGTCAGTCCTATTCCATATGTAGGAGGGGGGGCGTGAGGTGCAGTAATTGAACAGATTGTGGTAGTGTTGGGGTGTTATATTGAGAATAGAATGTGAATCAGACAGTGGTGAGCCGTCTGCTGCGATAATTAATAAGCTCATTTACGGAGGCAATCAATCTGGGCTGGAGATGTGCTGCCTGTCTCTCACATGCACACTTAGGATTCTTTATGACCTGATTCACAGGTTTAGCTCTGTGAATTCCCTAACGATTGAGAATTGCAATGAGCTGAGAAAGTGTCTTAGAGAAATCAGAGCGACACATAAACAGTGATAATTGTATCTGATCCCTTCTCAGAACAGTGTTGTTGTGAAGTCTGGTAAACTACATGTGTGGCATTACTAATTGGATAACCTACCTGAAGTGATCCCTTCTTATGCATTATTGATATACTAATTGAGCAACATCTAAGAGAAGCCAGTTCTCAGAGAGCAGGAGTCAATATACGTGTTTCACACTTTATTCATAGAAAAGCACTGAGATTCCAACACAAATGATATAAAATGGTAGTAGCGTTACATAAATAGTCATACATTTTTGTTTGAAAGACATTTGCTCAAGAGGTTGCACAAACAAAAAGTGTTGATGAACTATACTTTTGTGGCAACAAATACTGGATACCTTTTATATAAATCAGTAGCACAAAGAGGCAACAAACACTTTCCCTTAAATCAAAATCAAACAGTAGATGAACTAGCGAACAAGCTCTACCAGCGATTATTATTTCCTTCTAAATTCTAGGGACAGGTGAAAACACTGGTACAGTTAACACATATAGACAACGAGTATGGGAAAGAAAGAAATTAAGCCAGAGGAGTTTTTTCTCCATTTTTTTTCTTATTTTTTTTTGCAATGCCGTAGGACCAACTACTTCAGCGATAGGACAATGCTTGTTGTTTGAAGTGTGTATATAAACAGGCAGCTTTACATTAACCTGCAATAGTCTGTAAAAATGCAAGCATCTCCATCACATTTGAAAAACAAATGCTTGTTTTGTCCTCTCCTGTCCTCTCAGGTTCAAGTAGTGTGGTAGCTAGTGAATGAAAAAACAGAGGATGCTGCAAAAGCGAGAGAAAAATATATTTTAAAAAGGAATTAAGACCAGAAATGGAAGCAAGGATGGAGCAGAATAACTTGACTGCTCAATAGGCTTAAAATCATGAAGAAATATAAGAGAGGATGTTTTGGGGGGGGCACACAGACACCCATTCATATTATCTGCCAGTTCCTTCCTTGGTGTAGGGCATGCAGGGTTTTTATTTTCATTTCTTTTGGACTGTTGTTCTCCCTAAACTCTCATTGCCGTGTCAGGCCCTGACACAGGTACTGTGAGAAGACACTAAAGGCTTAAGTCCAAAGAAAGTCATCGTACATTGATCGGTCAAAGGCAAAGTCTGTCCCAAATTGCAGCATGTGCAGGCTCGGTACAAATACAAACATGCCGTGTCGTGCCTTGTCTGTCCCCTCTAGGATAGTGGCTAGCCCCCCTCAGACATTCGTCTGGGTGACTCCGGAGAAGGGGACCAAACCATCAAGTGGTTTCTGCATAGTCAGGTTGCTTTCTGTACACAATGGTATGCCTTCTTTTTTTCCCCAAATTTAGAAATGACGTGCTTCCTCTTAGAAAACACGTTGCAAAAACTAAACCAAACATACAAATAAAACATTGAAACAAAAATTCTGAAAAATGTACACAGGAGCACCTGAGAAATGTCTTGAAGTCTTTTAGTCTTACTGTCATCACATTCCCAGCCCACAACAAATTCAAGTATCCCAAAAAACTAAAACATACAGTTATCATAAATAATTATAACTTTACAATTTTCTGAATTGACACCTTTATATTTACAATATCTTAAATGCTTATGCTACTACTTTTTTGTTTTTGTTTCTTGAAGTGATTCCCTGAGAACTGAGTTTAGCATCTCGTCTCTTTTATTTAGTTTTTCCTCATCCTTTCTTGACCATATTACTTCCAACCCCAGCTCCAGACAGACAGTGCATCTGCGGCCCCAGACCACCTGCCGAGCTTTGTAGAGGTGGCAACAATGGAATGTGGAAGCTGACATGGAACGGCTTTCATAGTCTCAAAATGTGTCTTCTGTCTAATAATCCTATTTTTGTATATTAAATATAATTATATGCTGTCTATGTCTGTATTAATAGTATTCATTCACACACAGATTATTTTAATGATCGATAAATAATTGCTCAAGCAGACAGAATGGTGTTGAGTACATGAAATGTGTCAATTGCTTGTATAACAATAGTACTACTGCTAAATGTCAAGCGGTCACTGCCATATCAAAAGCACTTTCCCACAGGGTCTGAGAGGTTGATACGTATAGTTAAGGTTGTATGTGGAATACTAAACACCAACTGTCTACACCAACACATGTTGTTTAAAAGCACGCGTTCATACACGCTTTGCTATGAAAGATACAGGATGTTTTTCAGCAATGGTATTTCAACATGTATGTTACAACCCCAAATCCCGACAACACCAGGCACTCCACCTCACAGTCTAAGATCCACAGTGGCCGTATCGTTCTCAGGCAACAAGGCCAGTCAATCAATCTCGCCATGATCTAATACCAATCTGAAGCAACACGGCTCTCTCTCTCGCTCTGTACGCTTCGCTCTTTTTGAAAGGTACCTTCGCTAGAAATAATACAAGATACCAGACAAATCGATCAGGCTACACCCAAGGAAAGAGGAGAATACATGTGGGGGAGGGTGGAGAGGCTTGGTCAAGTCTGAGGACTCTGTATGTGCCTGATGAATCTGGTAGATTTAGACTTAGGGCACTGAGCCATGGGATACACATTCCACCTCCTCCAAACATAGTGCCTTGAAACGAGGCCTTTTAACAGGGAAAGTTTAAAGCTGGTCCTTGGAATACGATCGAGGTATGACAGTAAGTTAACACTATGTGCTTCAGTGTTTCTGGCAGAGATGGGACCAAGTCACAAGTCCTAAGCAAGTCTCAAGTCTTAACCTTAGAGTCAAGTCACAAATAATAATGGGCAAGTTCCACAGCTCAGGTCCCCAATTTGGGGTTTTGAGTCTTTTAATCAATTATTAAGTGGTTTATCCCAATTTCATTGCAACTGCATCAGTGAGATTGGACCCACATGCAATGATGTTTGTGACCTATTAGGCCCTGATGCAGAGGCGCACCACAGGTCCCAGAGTGGTGGGGCAGATTATTTTCCCTGGGGCTTGGAGTTTTTCCTAATCTGGTCATCTAACCAGGTATAAACCAGGACCCTGACAGTGGCTGAAAGTGATTCATTAGTAGTTGTAAAAAGGTATTCATATGGAAGTGGGACCATTTCTGTCATTTAGCAGACCATCTTATACAGAGCAATTAGGGTTAAGTGCCTTGTTGAAGGGCACATCAACAGATTTTTCACCTAGTCAGCTCAGGGATTCAAACCAATGACCTTTCAGTTTATGGCCCAACGCGCTTAACCACTAGGCTACCTGCCACCTAGTTATACAGATATGTTCTAAACAGGCCACAGGGTTTGAACATTTCTGGAAAAACACCTGGCTCTAGGGAGGATGAAAACCCTGTCAAACTGCAGCAACCTTGTACTTGTTTGATTTGACAATGTTCCTTTACACAGACACAACCACTGCAATTGGACACTAGAATATCACAGGCCTGAGCTTGCTTTATGCAGGTTTGCATCGTATAGGCCTAAGCAACTGCAATTAAAAAGTAACTCACGCAGTATATTTATGTAATCAGTATTGTGTTGTTTGATTCATTTCAGGTAATCCTTTTGGATTGAAAAGGTCAAGGTAGCCTAGCCAGCCAACCCAAGTTTGAATATAGCCTAAACCAAATTTGATCACATTCACATTTTCTTTTAACATAAATAAGCAGGCTATACATAGGCTACATAACTTAACCACTTTGTTTACCCTGGCCAGAGGGCAAAGGGGTAGAGGGCACATTGGCTGTAGCCTATGCAGCTGCGCTTGTTATCAGTAGCCAAGTTGATCAGGCTCATTTTCATCCCATACAGTTTAGGTGTAGGCTGCAGCAACATTTCTGTGAAGAGTTCTTGCTTGTGTATGTCAGGAGTGATGCGTTGTCACGTTTGCTAAATAAATATCGGAGGACAGAGGAGCGGCGCGAGCTTTGCTAGAGGAAGTGCTTCGTGCCCGGCCTACGCAACCTGTGATTTCCGTGAATCTGATTGGTCAAGACACAGAACCTGCAGCACTCCGATATAAAGGACAGAGAGCCTAACATAGGGGGTGAGATGACAAATCTAGCCTCTCGAGTCACGAGTCATAGACGTTCCAGTCGAAGTCGAGTGGCAAGTATTTTTTCTTTTTGTCAAGTCTCAAGTCGCAAAATGTGTGACTAGAGTAGTACAACAGTCCCAAGTCCTGTGACTCAAGTCCACATCTCTAGTTTTTGGAATGACAAGTTATCTCTCCTTCAAACCCCACTAGTAACTCCCCACAGCAGACAGCAGACATTCCCTGGCTCAAAACACCCCGTACATCATTTGGTTTTTCATTATGTGCCACCTCAACGATTTTATCATCATCATCATCATCACAATCTTTTTCATACTAAAACAAACAGTGGTTGCTGCTCACGAGAAAATAAAAAGATATAAACAAAAACAGACATACAGAATTTGCCACAAGAATTACAAAAAAAGAGAAAATGTATGAAAACTTAAATAAATGAGTAAGTAGTGCTAAAAGTAGATCCTATATTGCCCGTCCTGTTGGGGTTCAGCCGAAGCGTTCTCGTACCAACATCATGAGTTTCTTCTTGCCCTTGTAGATCTGTTTGAGGTTGTCTATAAACTGGGCAAACTGGATGTGTCCGTCCTGGGCCAGTAGGAAGGTCTCTCTGGCCTTACTGAGGAACTCTATGAACTCTCCGTAGTGTCTGGGGCTGATGTGAGTGAGCCGGGAGTGGGTTGTGTTGATGTAGGCGCTGATAGTGGCGTCCAGCAGCTGCCGGAGCGGAGCCTTGTCCGTGGACATGAGCTTCCCAGAGTTCCGTCGCCCGGGGATACCGGCCAGGCCCGGGGCCGTCATGGTGCAGCGACGCAGGATGTCCGAGAGCACGGTGGCGCAGTGCACGCTCTTCACCACCAGGGGGATGATGGCAGCCAGCTCATTCTTGCCCAGCGAGTGGGACAGGGCGCAGGCCCAGAGCACGTCATTAATGGCCGGGTGGGTGTCCTGGTTGTAAGCCAGGTTGAGGTGGGTCATGGCCAGCGAGGCCAGCTTGAAGGCTCGGAGTGGGTAGCCGCGGTGCTCCATGTAGCGGGCGATGGTGAACAGCTGAGAGTACGTCATGCCTGTGGAGGCGGCGTCGATGACGATCTGGTAGGCCGTCTCGAAGGCGATGTGGTCCTTCTCGCAGAGCGTGAGGGCCGAGAGGGCACAGTTCTGGGGGTCCTTCATGGAACACTGCAGGGCCAGGGTCCGGGCGCAGCTTGCCAGCTCCTCTCTCTGGGGGTAGTCCAGGCTGAGGCGCAGGATGGTGTTGTGGGACATGACGGTGGCTGCTACGATGCTGGTGGCCTCGGTGGGAGTGAACAGGGTGTACCAGCTCTGGAGGATGCTCACCAGCGCTCGCAGACCCACCTCTGTAGCACAGGTGACCAGCCAGCGCACCATCTCCCTGCGTCTCCAGTTCAGAGTGGAGAGGGTCATCCTCATCACCTGCAGAGAGAGAGAGCATGTTAGAAAAGGCAGACCGCACAGCAATTCAACACGTACCCACCAGCACATTTCATCCAAGACATCCCTGCGCACATGCACACCCCCCCACGCCCCACACCCCAGACCCTACTAGCTATCCCTCAGTACCTGCAAGCCCAGCTCCAGAGCTACATTGAGCAGGGTGATGTCTGGGGGGTTGTCAGCCGGAGTGGCAATCTTGAAGGCATCCTGGGCCAGTTTAAAGATGAGGGAGGAGGAGTGGATGTTCTTCTGGATGGCCTCCAGCACCGTCCGCAATCTCAACATATCTCCTGGAGGTACAAACAACACAACATTAGGTCCAAAAACATTTCTCATCCAACAGTTTGTATGTGGTGTTCTGTAGTGGTGGAGAAGGGCATAGGGGCGTTTCTCTGATAGTGGTGTGGTTGTGCGTTTCGGCTGATGGGGTGTGTCTGTGTTTATGTAAGTAGAGCTGACCTTTGGCTGCGGTGAGCATGGTAGAGGCCAGTTCACACTGCTGAGACTCCAGGTGGCCCAGGGTGAACCAGCGGGGATATCGGCTGGGCACGATGCTGATGCCATGGTGGGGGTGACCCAAGTCTCCCGAGGGCGCCATCGACTCTAACACAGGGAGCCTAGAGGGTACAGACAGACAATGAGAGAAGAGATACAGAGTTATGACTACTAAGAAAATGTTTTCTATTCAAAATGGGCAACTGGTGGCCCGCACCCCTTTCGTAGGCCCACGGATCAACCCCGACTGAGTTTTTTTTAGGAACTCAGTCAGGGTCTCAACTTACCGCTGAGTTAGAATAGCAGAATACACAATTTGATTGTGCATCAGCAGTTTTTCTCTTGCTATCTCAGTCACTGACAGTCATTAATTAGCCCATGCCAGATTGCATTTTTTTTGTTATTATTGAATAAATGAGTCTAGCCAGCTATCAACATTTCAATTTATGCCCCCCAAAAGGCTAGGGCTGGCTCTGACTGCACGTGTGTGTATGGATGTGGGTACCCGCGAGGCACTGCACCCCCCCCATGATGACTTCAGTTTTGTTGTGGCCCCCACCCTCGTCACAGTTGCCCATCCCTGGTCTACAGCATGATTATAGGTATCATCCTCAGATTAACGCTGGCTCATCCAATCTCAAGGCTGTATAGCTGCATTAGTTCTCTGCTCGCGAAGTCTACATGTGCAGCTCCGAGCCGTGTTATCGATTGTGTATTAGCCGGGACCCTGAGGAGCCTCAGTGGGATAATGACTCTGCAAGGCAAATGGGGATTATGCAGTCATAGGGATTCATCCTTCAAAACAAGGTACAAATAGAGCCTTTTCTCAGACACACACTGTTGCAGCAAGATAGGAGGATCACACTATTTTGATCATAAAATGTGATAAAAGCCTGAATGTTGTAAAATTATATTCAATTCAATATTATTTTACAACTTACAGTACGTTCAACCTTCAGGATTCATATGTTCTGTTTTTGGAATACATGCTAGAAGGGTTTTATGGGATCTCACCTCATGGCCTTCAATGCTAGTTTGTAGGCCAGGTCTGCGTCGTGGGGCAGCAAGGCTGAGAACAGGTACTTGGCAAAGGTGTGCATGGGAACACTCTCCCTGTGGATGACATCACCAAGGCCACTGAAGGGACCTCCTGAACAGAGACGGGCGGACAGACACGATACATCAGAATTGTCCAGCTCCATACACACACCGGAACAGGGAATCTTCCCTTTCTGATTTGGCTCCGTTTCTTGGTGAATAGTCAAAGTCTACCGGTTTCAACAAACCATGCCTCAAAGTAACAGCAAAATATACCTCTCTCAACCTGATGGGGGCGAGAGCAAACCGGAAACCACACACTCACTGCCCATTGGGCATTAACCAAATCTCTCGTCCCTAGCAGCGAGACAGATGTCTGCTCTAGGGTTACACAGCTAACGTTCCCCAAAGCCCAAGATGGGGGTGGGCTATAGCATAGCTACCATGGGGAAAGGGGCGGAAGGGGATAGACATGGTAAAGGCCAGGGTTGAGATCCATTTTCAGCCGAGTGTTGCGAGGCAGGATCTGTGGAAGGGAGAGAGGTGGGAGAGAGGGATGGGATGGGAGAGCTAAAGAGATAGGGTGAGAGGAAAAGGGAGAAAGGGAGGCAGCAAGCAGGGCAGATAGAGAGAGGGAGACGGAGGGTGAAAGAAGAGAACAGGAGAGTGAGGGAGGATAAGTGAGACAAAGAGGGGGGGGTGCGATTGAAGGGAACAGAAAGGGGATAGAGGATGAAATGAGATGAGCAGAGGACAATAATAAAATTAAACTAGTCTTCATACCTTCCAGTAGGAGGATAGCCTGTTTCCTCAGCGTCTGGACCAGCAGATCATCCAGCTCCATCTCCTGCAGCTTGGCCACGATCTGCTCCTCATTCCGACACACCTTGTCCTGGGCATAGAGGCCTTCGGGCATCACCCTCTGCTGCCCCATGCCCATCAGGGCCACCTCCAGGGCCAGCGCCAGGTAGGACTCCCCACCATCTGGGCAACCCCACACAGGCACGTGGTGGTATACCGGGGGCTTGTGCTCTCCAGAGTCTGATGAAGAGAGGTTTTTAAGTTTACAGGGATGGTCATGGAAGTGAGATTCCATTCCATTTTATTAAACCTTATTAAAACTTTATTCAAACGGTTTGCAATGGCGGTCGAGCAGGATTATGAGATATTGCTAGATGCTAACAATAATCCAAAATGGCTGCCTAGTTTATTTTCATTGGGGGTGGGGCTGAAAGGTGCTGGTTATGGAGAGCAGCTGACACAGACAGGAGCCTCTCTCTCTAGCTCCCAGTCTCCCACACAGGCAGCTGTGGATGCCAGGCAGCACCAGAGAGAGAGAAGTGTCCCTGAGGTCCCGGAAAAACACTAACATCTGCTGACAAGGACTCAGACCCAACCCACGGGAGGCTCACACTTAAATCCCCCTGGCAAATTATTCCTCCCTCTCTACAACAATCCTGTTTATTACGGGGGCGTCCATTGGATGTAAGCCTTGGGCTTCTAGGCTTTTTGGCATGTGTGAGATCAGCTCCAAGGTGGATTTAACCATGTGGAATCCTTTTGCTGCCCGGGTTAGTTCTCATACTGTAACCATGATTGCCTCCATGTTTTCCCCTTTCCACTGTTATGGCTCTGGCTCTTCTGACCAGCTGCAGCTGCTGCTGTTGGTTCTGATGTGTAAAGACCCCTGATTGGTCAGAATTCAAGCTAAACCCTGCCCCCTACCAGATGTTTCCAGCTGCTCACCAGAGTCAAACAAAGGACTGTGAGGATGACCCTATAAATTATAATCCACACACACTCTCCCTCTCTCTCTGTGTCTCTCTAACACACCCTCTCTCTCTGTCTCTCTCTCTCTAGCCCCCTCACCGTACCACTCGCCAGTATTGTTTTCGGCACACAATGCCTCCCTGTAGGTTTGTAAGTATAGGCGGTACCAAATTCCTGATCTGTGTTTGGCTGGGCTATTGGACGTATGGGATGCAAATGGTGATTGATTTTAGTCATGTTAAGAGTGAAAGAGTGAAATCGGTGCGTGTTGCCGTGGCCTCTACCAAATTGTATGGGACTGTTCTATATGGGTGACTTTGCCAGGGGACGGCCTTGATCAGCGGTGGTTGTTGGAATGACCTAATTTTTACCAGTTTGATTGACGAGGACTGTAAATGTTGCCTAGACAGGGCTTGTCCAGATGCGTACCTCCAGTGTCCATAGCGTTGTCGTCCTCCACCCGGCAGGTCTCAGTGAGGGTGGTGAAGAGACAGCCGATGGGATCCAGGGGGTGTCCCACCCAGCCCTCCAGGTTAGTTGTGCTGGTTGTCCCCCTCTGAAGCAGCTCTGACACACACAGGAACACAGCAGGGTTACAACAAGATCAAACACTGTATTAAAAAATTGAACGTATTCGTTCTGTTACGTAGGGCTCAGAGTTTTTCCCTCATCAGGTCACATAACCAGGAAAAACACTGGGCCCTACTAATGAGAACAGTGAACTGCCTCCAGGCAGACAGGGGGCGCTACCTTTCTTCTGGTGCTTGTAGATGTCCAGCTGGCGGTGCTGCTGCAGCCGGAGGGTGTTGATGATGGCCACGCCCAACCGCAGCGCCTCGCGGGGGTAACCATGGGAACGCAGGGCATCGACCCGCGCACACGCTGTGGGGACGTGATCTACGACACAAGGCACATGACATTGGCTCAGCAACACCACACCCATGCCGGCAGCCTCAGCAGAAGACACCCACTCCCTCTATCCGGGCTTAAGTTGTGCAGAATGAGGACAAATCTTCCCCCAGAAGATGTTTACTCCAGCTCCAGGGTTCAGTGGAAGTGGAATTAAAGGAGGCTTATGACACAAATAATGTGGTGGTGTTACAGATAGGAAAACACACCAGCATCATGGCTTTAACTCCTGCCAGGAGCTGGGCCAGCGTGTGTGCGTGCGTCCGTATATGCGTCTGTGTACGTGGTGTTAATAAATATACTGAGATGGCCTCCCGATATCATCTTGAATTAATATAATATCTAGTGCTGAGAGTGTGTACTGAGCAGGCCATTTCATTCTCACCTAGCCATAGAGGCAGGCCCTGGGGGTTGAAGAGCAGACTCTCTCCCTCTCTCTGGTAGGCTGGGGACATGTAGTAGTCACAGCTGATGATCCTCTGCAGGTGGCTGTCCTGCCAGTGGAGATCACAGGCCTCCATGGCCCGCGTGAACACTGTCCGTCTGGGCCGGGCCAGGGAGTCTGGAGGGGGACACACAGGGAGGGACAGAAGGGGAAATTAGACCTCAGTCCGTTGGACATACTGTATAGTATCACTCAGCAATGGAGATCTATCGATGAGTACTTTGAGTACAATATACTCAGGATTACTACGATAACTACAGTCAACTTTCACCACTGTATCAGAATCATGGTTTGGGAAATAACATTTTACAGGCCCAGTGTGTGTATATAACAGTATACATGTGTATTCTATATGTATGTGACTCCAGACTGCGACTGACCCTGGGCGAAGTTGCTCTGTGGCAGAGCGTTGGTAATGTTGGGCAACTCACTGCCGTAGTTGCCGTCCTCCAGGGGACAGATGTCCATGTCGCCCCACTTCTTCAGCTGCTTCAGCCAGCCGCTCTTCTCCTCGCTCTTACAGTGCGGGTTCAGCACGATGCACACCCACAGGGCACCTGGGGAAGGATAAAGGTCCAGGGGTAAAGGTCAATGGGCGGAATAACCAATAACGTTAGACTATTTAGGTGTGGAGGAGAGGGTCCATAGAAAGATCATGTCCTTCTATGGAAATATTGTGAACGTGTCATAAAAGTTAACCGTGTATGTTGTGGTCCGGGTTGGACTGTATTAAAGTCACATCTTTAAAACAAAGGCACTGGGTCGACAGATCCTTAGTAGTAAAGACTCGGGGAACTGAACTAGTTTACCCCTCACATCCCTTCCTATCATAAAGGTAACAAATTACCAGTATTCACCCCCTGCTTCTCACTACCTTTTAAACCCTCGTTTCAGAGCACTTTGTTAGCTCACTTCTGACCACACGGACAGCTTCTGGTACTAACAGCCTACGAGAGTGCAGCACGGTTGCTTTAAAGCACCCCCCCAACAATAGCACATTTGATTGGCCGCTTTGGTGATCATCCTGTGGCAGTCCTAGCCAATCAGAGAGCCCTGTCCTGTCGCTCCCCGGTAACTAAACATTACCCCTGAGCCAGGGTTCTGCTGTTCTGTTGTGTGTCCCTGAAGAGGGAGAGAGGCACAGCAAACCTCTCGCTGCTCTGCTGTTGCTCTCCAATGAACCTCCTCAGGATCTGCAGTCATCGACCCCTTTTAAATGCTCCGATCAATACCGGGGAGGTTGAAAACCCCATTGATCCCGGGCCCGTTTCATGCAATCCCAATAGAGGTGAGTGCCTGACCCTAATGTATGCACTGCTGGACTGCTGCACAATCACACCCACTGGCTCCAGCACTGACTGATCCACTGCTATGGCAGCATGCATGGGGCGAGAGAGATCCCTCACACTACGCGTATCATGGTGGCTTTCCAGTTAGGTAACAGTTACATAGCTGTGCTGACTGAAGTGGTGAGGCCACATTCTGTTTGGAATTGCTCTTGGAGCCGAAAGGTTTTTCAGATGTACCTTTACTACCTGCTACCTAAGCGACTGACCAACTGTGAACGACACACACTGCTTTGGACAAGGGCATCTTTTTTTTCAACTGACCCAAATCAATAACATCCAAGCAGCAATGAGACAGTTGGTCAGAAACAGTTCCTATCAATACCCTGTTCATAATGCATTATGTATGCATTTATAGCCTTCTGCAATGCATTATAATCCACAACATACACGCTAATAGCAACTCACAATCAACAGTGTTACCTCATATTACCCCGACTAACCGTTGCCCCCACACATTAACTCTGTACCGGTACCCCCTGTATATAGTGTCCTCTATTGTTATTTTACTGCTGCTCTTTAATTATTTTGTTTACTTTTTTTGTTACTTTTATTTCTTATTTTTACACATATTTTTCTTAAAACTGCATTGTTGGTTAAGGGCTTGAAAGTAAGCATTTTACTGTATTCGGCGCATGTGATAAATCAAAATTGATTTGTTTTGTGCAAATTGGTGCTCTACGCTGTATATTTAAGGAAGTGAGAGGGACTTACCCAGTTCGTCCCATAGCTGCCGACACTTGTCCGTCATGCCAGTCCCCTGCTGCCGCCACAGAGAGAGGCGAGGGTCGGCCATGAACTGTTCCGTGATCAGTGTCAACATCCTGGCACCGTTAGAGTCACGCATCCGCAGCATTTCTCGCACCTACAGAAAACATTCATTAACTTCTTCCAGATAGGGGGCGCTCTTTTAATTTTTGGATAAAAAACGTTCCCGTTTTAACCTGTTAGTCCACTAGGGGCATTATTTCATTTTTGGATAAAAACACGTGCCCGTTTTAAGCGCAATATTTTGTCACGAAAAGATGCTCGACTATGCTTGGAATTTTCCAGAAGTTTCCAGAACTGCAAAGATTTTCACTGTGAGTGCCATATAACTAAAGCTACAGGCAAAACCAAGATGTTTGAGCGACCAGGAAATGAACTGGATTTTTGAGGGTACGTTTTCCATGATCGCCTTATATGGCTGTGAATGCGACAGGAATGAACGGACACTTTCTAGCGTTTCCCCAAGGTGTCTGCAGCATTGTGACGTATTTGTAGGCATATCATTGGAAGATTGACCATAAGAGACTACATTTACCAGGGGTCCCGCACGGTGTCTGTGTGGAAATTGGTGCGCAAAAGTCCCCTACCAGTATTTTTCCATCCGAATCAGAGAAGAATGCAGGCTTCTAGGACTGGCATTTCAATGAAGAGATATATGACAAAACACCTTGAGGATTGATTCAAACAACGTTTTCCATGTTTCAGTCGATATTATGGAGTTAATTCGGAAAAAAGTTTGACGTGTAGGTGACTGAATTTTCGGTTAGTTTCGGTAGCCAAATGCATAGTAACAAACGGAACGTTGTGTCCTACACAAGATTCTTTCAGGAAAAACTGGACATCTGCTATGTAACTGAGAGTCTCCTCATTGAAACATCTGAAGTTCTTCAAAGGTAAATTATTTTATTTGATCCCTTTGCTGGTTTTTGTGAATATGTTGCGTGCTAAATGCTAACGCTAAATGCTAAGCTAGCTATCACCACTCTTACACAAATTATTGATTTTCTCTGGTTCTAAAGCATATTTTGAAAATCTGAGACGACAGGATTGTTAAGAAAAGGATAAGCTTGAGAGCAGGCATATTTATTTAATTTCATTTGCAATTTTTAGAAATCGCTAATGTTGCGTTATGGTAATGAGCTTGAGGCTGTAGTCACGATCCCGCATGCGGGATGGGGCGGACTAAGAGGTTTTAAACAAGATATTTGGTCACGAAAAGATGCTCGACTATGCATGTAATTGACAGCTTTGGAAAGAAAAAACTCTGACCTTTCCAAAACTGCAAAGATATTATCTGTGAGTGCCCCAGAACTAATGCTACAGGCGAAACCAAGATGAAATTTCATACAGGAAATGGTCCAGATTTTGAATGCGCTGTGTTCCAATGTCGCCTTATATGGCTGTGAATGCGCCAGGAATGAGCCTGCACTTTCTGTCGTTTCCCCAAGGTGTCTGCAGCATTGTGACGTATTTGTAGGTATATCATTGGAAGATTGACCATAAGAGACTACATTTACCAGGTGTCCGCCCGGTGTCCTCCGTCAAAATTATTGCGTAATCTCCAGCTCCATGCGCGTTTCCATTTTCTTCAGAGGAGAAAGTCAACTGCCACGAATGATTTATCATCGATAGATGTGAAAAACACCTTGAGGATTGATTCTAAACAATGTTTGCCATGTTTCTGTCGATATTATGGAGTTAATTTGGAAAAAAGTAAGCGTTGTAATGACTTAATTTTCGGGGTTTTTCTTACCCAAACGTGATGAACAAAACGGAGCGATTTGTCCTACACAAATAATCTTTTTGGAAAAACTGAACATTTGCTATCTAACTGAGAGTCTCCTCATTGAAAGCATCTGAAGTTCTTCAAAGGTAAATGCTTTTATTTGAATGCTTTTCTTGTTTTTGTGAAAATGTTGCATGCTGAATGCTAGGCTTAATGCTATGCTAGCTATCAATACTCTTACACAAATGCTTGTTTAGCTATGGTTCAAAAGCATATTTTGAAAATCTGAGATGACAGTGTTGTTAACAAAAGGCTAAGCTTGAGAGCAAATATATGTATTTCATTTCATTTGCGATTTTCATGAATAGTTAACGTTGCGTTATGGTAATGAGCTTGAGGCTATAAATAGGATCCCGGATACGGGATTGCTCGTCGCAACAGGTAAGTACAGTAAGTCATCCGGGATGGATTTTGATACTGAACATTCATGTATGCAGAGACAGACAGACAGGCAGACAGGGCAGACAGGGCAGACAGACAGACAGACAGGCAGGCAGACAGGGCAGACAGAGAGACAGACAGACAGGCAGACAGGGCAGACAGAGAGACAGACAGACAGGACAGACAGGTAGACAGGACAGACAGGGTAGACAGGGCAGACGTATGTACCTTGGCAAACATGGAGTTGAGCTGCTTCCCGGAGCCGTAGTACCCTCCCTGGGACAGGAACAGTTTGACCTGCTCCCTGACCTGCTCCTCATCCAGGTGCCAGCAGTTGTCGTCATCAATGCTGGCCCCTGCCGTGGGGTCCGGGGCCCCTGGGAACACAAACAGAAAGAGACTATGTCAGACCAAGGATGAATTAAAAACCACAACTAAAGCTAGCAGGCCCCAAAACATGCATTATATCAATAATCACTGCCAGACACACCTCAAATCTAACCTCATAATACGTTTGTTCCTTAAATATTTTTCTAATTAAGCAAACAGCTAAAAAAACTTAAACAATGTGTGACCCCAGGTATGTAAACCCAGGTATGTAAACCCAGGTATGTAAACCCAGGTATGTAAACCCAGGTATGTAAACCCAGGTAGGTGTCCTTTAGGAATCACCAACACCCAGTAGAACCAACTGAAGTCCTGCCATGTCACTGTTGTATCCGAACGTTCACATTCCACAATCAAACCCTCAAACAAATCCTGCTTCTTCATTGTTAAGGGGGCTCCCACTTCAACACACCGACAGCAAACACCAGGAGACTGGGCGATGGACTTCCTTGTTAAGGGGGCTCCCACTTCAACACACCGACAGCAAACACCAGGAGACTGGGCGATGGACTTCCTTGTCAAGGGGGCTCCCACTTCAACACACCGACAGCAAACACCAGGAGACTGGGCGATGGACTTCCTTGTTAAGGGGGCTCCCACTTCAACACACCGACAGCAAACACCAGGAGACTGGGCGATGGACTTCCTTGTCAAGGGGGCTCCCACTTCAACACACCGACAGCAAACACCAGGAGACTGGGCGATGGACTTCCTTGTTAAGGGGGCTCCCACTTCAACACACCGACAGCAAACACCAGGAGACTGGGCGATGGACTTCCTTGTTAAGGGGGCTCCCACTTCAACACACCGACAGCAAACACCAGGAGACTGGGCGATGGACTTCCTTGTTAAGCGGCTGGGGTGGATAAATATTTTGATAGTGATGTGGACAGATAAGAAGCTGCAGAGTTCCCCTGTATTCATCCAAAACTGCACCTATTTCTTATATAGTGTACTACTTTTGCCCAGAGTATGGGCCCTGGTCAAAAGTAGTGCACTATATAGGGAATAGGGTGCCATTGAAGACACAAACTCTGTTTTCCAGACTAGAGGGATAACTGCCTGCTCTGGTGCCGAGCAGTTAGAAACGTTTGAACGCTGACGTCTGACTTTCTTTTTTACTTTCAGAAATGGAAAGCACCAACAGGCCGGGAGACTGGCATCAAACGAGTTGTTTAATGCCTCCGAGTCCAGGCTGCTGCTTTGGTACCGCAATCAGTACTCTGTCAGGACTCAACATCACACCTTGCTCTTCAAGCCCACCAAAGGAAGATTGGGGTAGAAACTAAGGAATGTAAGGGACTGGCAGAGGCTCTGGGTAAAGCACAATACCTGGTCATCTGGTGGCAGGTATAGAATGTAAAAGCTTGTTCTGTGCTAAACATGAATCAACTGTTCACCAAATGCAAACTTTATGTGAACATGGGGACCTTACGTTATGTCCAGCAACTGAAGTCCTGGTGTTGTGTGTCTTTCTTACCATGGACCTGGTTGATCTCAGAATTGGACGAAAGGATCTCGTCGGCTAGTTTCTGGGCTGTGGGCAGCACCTCTGTGTGGTGTGCTGTGATGAGGTACTGGACCAGCTTCTGTAGCTGGTCTCTGTTCATCTGGAACAGGGTCTCTGAGATGGGCAGCCGCAGCTTGACCTGCTCTGGCTTCCTGATGCGGTACAGGGACAGTGCCACCACGTGGGCGCAGTAGAAGATGTCTCGGTTGCCGCAGCCGCAGGTGACCGAGGTGATCTTGCAGCGGTCGAAGCTGATGGCCACCTTGTGGGTGACCTCGGGCTCCGACTGGGAGGCGGGCTCCGTGACTGTGCCACTGAGGTGGAAACCTGGAGAGACAGAGAGAGGGAGAGAAGACCGGTGTCAGCAGACTTAATCAACATTGAAATTACTGCTGTGATTTTACATCTTCCCCTTTAGCAGTACATTCAGCTGAAGAATAGTTGGGACTCAGCACTATAAAAGTCACAAGTCACACAACTAATGAAGGGGCTGTCAAAACATACTGGCAATGTACACACAAAGAATCCTGCAAACTAACATGTGATTAAGTTAACCTTTACAAAGAGAGCACCAGTTTGCAAAAGAAAAAAGGTAATCTACTCCCAAAGCACTCTGGGATTGAGCTAGCAGTATCATAATCAGTTCAAGGGAAGCTATAAGTTCGAGCCACGTAGTACACGGTCTTAAAATAATACAACTGAGGGCAGGCTTCAGCTCATATAAACCACGTTTGTAGATTAGTTAGCTGATAAGATGTGTAATACAAAAGGAGTAGATAAGATAGTGAAGGAAAAAGTGGATACTGGTTAAATACGTCTGGACCAGATGAAACTGTTTCTTCACAGGAAATGCTCCTGCCTGCTTGCGAGGTTCTGGCATATTTGAGGTTTTGGAAGTCAGTCAGTCAGTTGTTGAGGGGCAAAGGGTGTGGGGAGAGGAGAGAGCGCATGCAGCAAGAGGGATGGTAAAGGGGTGTGGGGAGAGGAGAGAGCGCATGCAGCAAGAGGGATGGTAAAGGGGTGTGGGGAGAGGAGAGAGCGCATGCAGCAAGAGGGATGGTAAAGGGGGGTGGGGAGAGGAGAGAGCGCATGCAGCAAGAGGGATGGCAAAGGGGGGTGGGAGAGGAGAGATCGCATGCAGTAAGAGGGATGGTAAAGGGGGCTGGGGAGAGGAGAGAGCGCATGCAGCAAGAGGGATGGTAAAGGGGTGTGGGGAGAGGAGAGAGTGCATGCAGCAAGAGGGATGGTAAAGGGGGTGGGGAGAGGAGAGAGCGCATGCAGCAAGAGGGATGGCAAAGGGGGGTGGGAGAGGAGAGATCGCATGCAGCAAGAGGGATGGTAAAGGGGGCTGGGGAGAGGAGAGAGCGCATGCAGCAAGAGGGATGGTAAAGGGGGTGGGGAGAGGAGAGAGCGCATGCAGCAAGAGGGATGGTAAAGGGGTGTGGGGAGAGGAGAGAGCGCATGCAGCAAGAGGGATGGTAAAGGGGGGTGGGGAGAGGAGAGAGCGCATGCAGCAAGAGGGATGGTAAAGGGGGGTGGGGAGAGGAGAGAGCGCATGCAGCAAGAGGGATGGTAAAGGGGGGTGGGGAGAGGAGAGAGCGCATGCAGCAAGAGGGATGGTAAAGGGGGCTGGGGAGAGGAGAGAGCGCATGCAGCAAGAGGGATGGTAAAGGGGTGTGGGGAGAGGAGAGAGCGCATGCAGCAAGAGGGATGGTAAAGGGGGTGGGGAGAGGAGAGAGCGCATGCAGCAAGAGGGATGGTAAAGGGGGGTGGGGAGAGGAGAGAGCGCATGCAGCAAGAGGGATGGTAAAGGGGGTGGGGAGAGGAGAGAGCGCATGCAGCAAGAGGGATGGTAAAGGGGGGTGGGGAGAGGAGAGAGCGCATGCAGCAAGAGGGATGGTAAAGGGGGGTGGGGAGAGGAGAGAGCGCATGTAGCAAGAGGGATGGTAAAGGGGGGTGGGGAGAGGAGAGAGCGCATGCAGCAAGAGGGATGGTAAAGGGGGGTGGGGAGAGGAGAGAGCGCATGCAGCAAGAGGGATGGTAAAGGGGTGTGGGGAGAGGAGAGAGCGCATGCAGCAAGAGGGATGGTAAAGGGGGGTGTGTGTGTCTGATAGAAAGTCTGGCAGCTCACTTTGACTGGTAAATTATTAATGCTGGAGGGAGGCTCAGAGAGGGGGCTGGGAGAACAGAACTAAATGACTATATCACAGTACCCCACCAAACCATAGCAACCAGGCCTGCTCCCTGAACTTAAACACATTCTATTTATTTCATTTCTATGCTCCCTGGCTGCCAGGTGACCCATGATAGCAGATTGAATGTGAATAAAGAGTTGTAGGACCTGACCTCTGGCTACCCATAGTACACACTGAACATAGGTACACTACACCCCATAGAGTGGTATATAAAAAGCCCAACCTACAAACCTTCAATGTAGAAAGCTCAGCTAACCAAGGCTAACCTAATAAACACCAACCTGTCTGGTGAACTGTAATAGACCTGGAATGCCTAACACACACACGCAAGCTCACTCCCACACGCAAGCTCACAAGCAAGTTCACTCTCACACACAAGATCACAAATACACAATTAATTCTAGGGTTAGACTAGTGAGACAGGGGAGTAAAGCCTGCCGTTCTCTTGCCAAATCCCACAAAAGCCTTTTCCAGATGAGCTCTTCTGAGAAACAAGCCCCCTTCTTCCCCAGTTCCCTTTTTCTTGGGGGGGTGGTCAACGTCCAATTTACTGCCAAACCCTTTCAGGCTGAGACAAAACCACAGACCCATCTGATTAAGGAGAGTTTATGGTGATGTCTGTTTTCCTTTTGATAAAAGAAACAGAGAGGGGCTAGCCCTATGTGTTGCAAATGACTTGCAGCACAACACAGAGTTCAAAGTGAATTTGGTGAAAGACAAAGATGCATGGAAACCTTGTGGAGAAAATGGCAGACTTGTGTGTTTACTGCGCCCATTTTTCTTCCCTTCAGTCATCAAATCTTGTACTGTACAGGTACGGTCTTGGTCTATTTCCAAGGAAGTCTTGTAAAACGGGTATATCAATATGACAGAAACAAGGGAACAAACTAGAAAATGAGTAAGATGTGGGATAAGGGTCATTACACGGTAACAGAGTTATGCTGAGACTCAGAATCTTCACTTTAAAATGTGTCGAACAAAAAACAATGACTGCAAAATGAATCTAGAAAACTCTACGCACAAGGCCTACTTGGTAACAATTTCCACAGATTAATAATAATACAAATCTAATTAAATGGTTGAAGAACAGTCAGTAGACACAAATGGAGAATTATAGTTTCAGGAATAATCCTTATCCTATATATGTAATATGTTATCCGGTTGTTGTTCAAGTCAGTTCGTGTCATTTGATGTATTTAGCCAGGATAGTCCACTCACCCTACCTAATAAATGTAGAAATGTATCAAACAATCCAATCCAAAAAGGTTTCTCAACTCGGTTGCTGCTCACCACCATGTTCGTCTATGGCAGCTTGCTCTGTGTGATGTGACAGTGAGCCAATAAAGTGGACGACACAGAGGAGATAGAGGTGACTACTGCGTTCTAAAATCAGAGAGAGGTGGTAACACAGGCACACGACTGTAGATGACGATACCATCCTTACTCAAACACCCGAACTCCACAATGGAAAGAGAAGAAGTGCACTGTACATGATGCCGCTCATACTACCTCCATCCTTACCGTTCCACTAATCCGATGACAGAGTACATGTACACTCAGTACCAGGGAGAAGCCTTCTGCCATACACCTCTGAGGTTATCTGAAAGGGATCTAGCCCCCAGTCTACAGAGAGGGAAGAACTGCTGCACTGAAAGGTTGTTTACAGAATTTTTAAAAAGTGATCTTGTAAATTGAAACACATATGTAGAGTGCTGCTGCGTCTTTTCTGTATGGTAATAATAATAATTGTATTTCATAAAGTGGTTTCTTGCATCGTACAACACAATACAATGCAATTTACAGCCACCTATTTAGCCCCTGATGTTACAGACCAAGTTAAAAAAATCATGAATGAATATCAAGCCCTTCATAATGTAAAAACGTTTTTAAAAGTCTCATGCAATGTAGGCCTGTACTGAACACCAGATATAGGTTACTGTAGGCTATATCATAGAAATCAAAAGCTATTTCCATGTGAAAATGTTATGAGATTTGCTCCATTGGTTTTGTTGGTAGGTCTACTTTATGCTCAAATAGCCACAATAGCCTATTGGCAACCATCTAAAACTGTAAGTTGCACAAAATTCTCACAATGTTCAAGTGTCCGCTCACAAGACCTAAAAATGTGCAAGGGCCCCCAAAAATCTGACGGAACATTGCCACAACAATGTGCTACCTATGCATATGCAGTCAGACCGAGGAGCCTCGCTCACCTCTGCGGTCAGTCACAGTATGTAGAGTGGCTGCAGACTGCAGTATGGGACGTGTGCTCGGTGTAAGGGTGACTATGAGGCCCTATCTCCGTGCTGCAGCGTGGTGTGGGTCTGAATCTGACAGTTGCTGCAATGCCACAGCCTGCTGCTGGTTAAAGAGGGGAAGGCTGGGTAAGGTGGCTCCTCATCTCCTTTCACAGTGTTCCCTACAGTAGAGAGCCAGGCATCTGCCGCTGATGGACATGAAGGGCCCTCCTCGTCTTTCAGCCAGGGGCTCCCGTTTCCCCCCAGTCACCCCAACCCCTGCCCCGTCTTTTGTTGGCAGGCCGTGTCGCTGAATGTGATCCTGCAGTCCCTTTCTGCTGCTCTTTTCTTTTCGGTCTCTCTATAAGCTCAAGGCAATACAATCCCCCTCTTCGTTGAACCCTCCTTCCTTCCTCATGGTGTGTGTGTCCTTTCTGGGCCTGGTCTAGAACCTGCAAACAGTGATGCTCTTCTAGATGAGGGAGGGGTGTCTGGGAGTCCTGAGGAGGAGGAGGGTCTGGGTGTCGTCAGCAGGTGGTATGGAGGTGTCAGTTCAGTCACAATGCAAGATGCTGCTGCTGTTGCTGGGAGGGATGGTGGGAGGGATGTGGGATGGATGGTGGGAGGGGTGGTGAGATGGCTGGAGGGAGGGAGGGAGGGAGGGAGGGAGGGAGGGAGGGAGGGAGGGAGGGAGGGAGGGAGGAATAATCAACACAACACTCTGCCACAGCTAATATGGGTCAGGCCAGCACTCCACACACTCTGTGGCAACTCTCAATTGTCTCCAGGAAGAGTCCAAGAAGGTTGCCATGGCCAGCCAGGCATAGAGGAGGAGAGGACAGCTGATTGGGGAGGGGGCGGACGGACCATGTGGCAAACACGGCTGGCTTATTTAGCGTACACAAGCTTGCGGCAATACAAAACGCTGTGCGTCAGAGACCGGGTCAGGGGTAGCGGACGCCAGAGACAGGGTCAGGGGTAGCGGACGCCAGAGACAGGGTCAGGGGTAGTGGACATCAGACACCGGGTCAGGGGTAGCGGACGTCAGAGACCGGGTCAGGGGTAGAGGACGTCAGAGACCGGGTCAGGGGTAGCGGACGTCAGAGACCGGGTCAGGGGTAGCGGACGCCAGAGACCGGGTCAGGGGTAGCGGACGCCAGAGACCGGGTCAGGGGTAGCGGACGCCAGAGACCGGGTCAGGGGTAGCGGACGCCAGAGACCGGGTCAGGGGTAGCGGACGCCAGAGACCGGGTCAGGGGTAGCGGACGCCAGAGACCGGGTCAGAGGTAGCGGACGCCAGAGACCGGGTCAGGGGTAGCGGACGCCAGAGACCGGGTCAGAGGTAGCGGACGCCAGAGATCGGGTCAGGGGTAGCGGACGCCAGAGACCGGGTCAGGGGTAGCAGAGTGAAGATTAATCAGTGTGTCGCCAGTTCTAGTCACAGCAGCACTAACCACAGTAGGAGGCTCTTGACACTGCAGCATAAATCACTTCCCATCGGGTGGCCAGCTCTGAAGGAGGCCAAGGAGGCCAGCTCTGAAGGAGGCCAGCTCTGAAGGAGGCCAGCTCTGAAGGAGGCTAGCTCTGAAGGAGGCCAGCTCTGAAGGAGGCCAGCTCTGAAGGAGGCCAGCTCTGAAGGAGGCCAGCTCTGGAGGAGGCTAGCTCTGATGGAGGCCAGCTCTGAAGGAGGATAGCTCTGAAGGAGGCCAGCTCTGAAGGAGGCCAGCTCTGAAGGAGGCCAGTTCTGAAGGAGACCAGCTCTGAAGGAGGATAGCTCTGAAGGAGGCCAGCTCTGAAGGAGGCCAGTTCTGAAGGAGGCCAGCTCTGAAGGAGGCCAGTTCTGAAGGAGACCAGCTATCAGCTATAGGGGTCAGATCTAAAAGCAGCAGCTGAAGCTCCCTTGTCTCTTCTCCAGACCACTCCTTAACACTCTGGGGCTGTGATGTCACACATTAAGAGGTCCCTATCCTTCTCACAGCGCTGGCTTTGTTCACTCTTACAGAGATATGCAAAACCATCGTCACAACCATTAGATATAGCATTTTCCCCCAGTTATTCCCCATACTGTTGTAATCAAGGGGCCAGGGTAAAGCCCTAAACAGATGAATTTCTAACAAAGGTGAAATTAATGTTTGGTTCTGGGAGCCCTGCCAGCCCCACAAAGCTGATTTGATCCTGAGCAGAAGCACATGGCCGTCTGTCTCTGGGGAAGAGCTGTGCGGTGGGGGAGGAGCCTGGATGGATGCAGCATGCATGGATGCTACATGAACAATATGACTGAGCCAGGGGAGGGAGGGGGTTTGTTTCAGTAGGCTTACTCTTACTCTACACCATCCTGTCCGTCCGTCCTCCATCCATCCATAGCACCAAGTGACTGGGTTTATGCCTACAGTGTATAGGTATAAGTAGGCGTTAGGAGGAGAGAGGCAGTAAGACATTGAGACATTTGAGTCCAGCTCATTGATCCGTCTGCTGCAGTGTCTAATAGTCATAATAATTCATCTGGGGTTGATGCTTCTAATGCAGCTCCTCCAGCCTGGACCAATTTACTCTGCTGAGGCTGAGTCCACCAACCATCTGTCTACTGCAGCAATGGCTTGCTGTATGCAGTGGTGAGGTTGGGGTTATATGTGTAGGCCTTCCATAGCCGGTGAGTGGGAAGAGCTGAGCATAGGAGAGACAACTTCCTTCATTCATTTGCTCCCTCCTCTCCTCCCTCCCTCGTTCACCGCTCCACTCCCTCACTGGGCCTGCACCATCTGCCACTCCGCCGGCCCGCCCACATGGGCCCCACCAGCCAATCAGAAGGAAGTCCCTCCCCGCTTCTAAACCATTAACCTCTAATCAGCCATGGAGGCTGAGCTGGAGATCTGTATGCAAAGGAAGGCAGGGAGCTGGGCCAACACAGCACGCACAGTACAGCCTCCACAGCCTAGGACCCCCCCTCTCTCTCTGCCCATTCCACCCAAACTACAGCCACATACCAGCCCACCTTCCATCTGTTCTAGCAGCATGGAGGTTAACACAGCACCCCAGTCCCCCTTCCATCTGTTCCAGCAGCATGGAGGTTAACACAGCACCCCAGTCCCCCTTCCATCTGTTCTAGCAGCATGGAGGTTAACACAGCACCCCAGTCCCCCTTCCATCTGTTCCAGCAGCATGGAGGTTAACACAGCACCCCAGTCCCCCTTCCATCTGTGCTAGCAGCATGGAGGTTAACACAGCACCCCAGTCCCCCTTCCATCTGTTCTAGCAGCATGGAGGTTAACACAGCACCCCAGTCCACCTTCCATCTGTTCTAGCAGCATGGAGGTTAACACAGCACCCCAGCCCCCCTCCATCTGTTCTAGCAGCATGGAGGTTAACACAGCACCCCAGTCCCCCTTCCATCTGTTCTAGCAGCATGGAGGTTAACACAGCACCCCAGTCCACCTTCCATCTGTTCTAGCAGCATGGAGGTTAACACAGCACCCCAGTCCCCCTTCCATCTGTTCTAGCAGCATGGAGGTTAACACAGCACCCCAGTCCACCTTCCATCTGTTCTAGCAGCATGGAGGTGAACACAGCACCCCAGTCCACCTTCCATCTGTTCTAGCAGCATGGAGGTTAACACAGCACCCCAGTCCCCCTTCCATCTGTTCCAGTAGCATGGAGGTTAACACAGCACCCCAGTCCCCCTTCCATCTGTTCTAGCAGCATGGAGGTTAACACAGCACCCCAGTCCCCCTTCCATCTGTTCTAGCAGCATGGAGGTTAACACAGCACCCCAGTCCACCTTCCATCTGTTCTAGCAGCATGGAGGTTAACACAGCACCCCAGTCCCCCTTCCATCTGTTCTAGCAGCATGGAGGTTAACACAGCACCCCAGTCCCCCTTCCATCTGTTCTAGCAGCATGGAGGTGAACACAGCACCCCAGTCCCCTTCCATCTGTTCTAGCAGCATGGAGGTTAACACAGCACCCCAGTCCACCTTCCATCTGTTCTAGCAGCATGGAGGTTAACACAGCACCCCAGTCCCCCTTCCATCTGTTCCAGTAGCATGGAGGTTAACACGGCACCCCAGTCCCCCTTCCATCTGTTCTAGCAGCATGGAGGTTAGCACAGCACCCCAGTCCCCCTTCCATCTGTTCTAGCAGCTTGGAGGTTAACACAGCACCCCTGCCTACCACCCATCTATCTCTACACAACAGACATGCATATGCACAGACACAGCAGTGCATTCAGCATCACACAAGGCCCAGGGCCCGCTGATCTGATAAAGGCCTGATTGATTCATTTGTGATTTCCTAACGGCGCCATCATGGCCCCAGCACTGGGAGCCATTTGTCACGATCACATTCAATTGATTTCTGATTCGCTTGAATTCTATGCGACGGCATAGAGGGGGGAAAAGCTTTAATCAACTCCCTTTCACTGGGCCTCCCTTAAAACACAGGCACGGACGTCTACGGAACTGTAAGATAAGATGTGTTTTGAGCTTGTAGGCCTGTCGTTGAGTTGGGGAGGTGATACAAATCTGAGCTATAGCTAGCAACGCCGCACTGGGGGAGATCAAAACAATCATTTAGCACCCGGTGCAAACCAGACGTGGCTGAAGTGCCTTTATTCTGCTGCTGATCATTCATAGATTCAGGTGGGAGAGCAGTCTTAGTGGAAGAGATAAATATGAACGAGAGAGTGAGAGAGAGCAGGCTGAAAGGAGAAGATGAATCGTAGCACGTTGGGACGGGCCGTAATCACATACAGATGTCCTGCTTGAGATAAAAGAACGCCAGCTCTTCAAATGGAGGCTGACAGAATGGGAGGGGGATATCCCCTCATTGTTATTTGGGCTCAAGGTCTTCATGGCTGCCATACTAAAAGCAGAGCTGAGAAAGCATATTCCGTTTCCCTGATCAATTCAAGACATTGTAGGAGGCAACAGTGAATGCTCCATGTGCGTGGAAGGTACACTTAAATTCCCCTTGAATGGCGCTGTGCAATGTGTAGCAAGAGAAAACAAATGCAGAATCTCCAATGTTCCTCACAAACAAAACACCTGGGCTGTTCCAGTCAGTACACAGTACTGCAGTCAAAGGGCCTTGGTTGATGTGTAGAGAAAACGGGCCAGCCTTCTCCTCCTCTCCTGTGTGCGAGCAAACCTCTTACCCAAGGCTACACAAAAAGATTGAGATCTGGGTTTTCGCTGCTCTTATTTGCTGTGTTTGCGTGCCTTGCATTGTTCCTTGGCCTTGTGTGTCGAGGGAGGAGCTGCAGGTAGAGAGGGAGGAGCTGCAGGTAGAGGGTTAGCTGCTAGCTGAGGGGCAGCCAGGGTGCATAAGAGAAGCTGACAGCTCCCAAAGGTCACCAGGCTGCATTTATCCCCCAATTACTGACAGATCAGGTCAGCTCCTCAATGCCTAGCGATGCTCTTATCAACCCCCTCTAGTCTCTCTACAGCCATGGCCTCTAATGCACCCATCTAACGATGGTCTTTCATTATGTGTGCCCTTAAAATGTACAGATTCCTGTTTAATATGCAAGCAACCATCTGCCACCGTCTTGTTGCGATTGACAAGGAGCAGTCAGGGCAGCAAAATGCCTCGTGAGGCGTTTGTTCTTGAAGCACAGTCGGCGGTGCTTGATAAGTGCGCATTAAGAGGCTTATATTTCATAAAACTCACAAAAGCAAAAAATGCTGCCGTCGACGATGAGAAAATATGCAAAGAATAGCAAGTGGCTAAAGACAGAAACAGGCTCTGAAGTTAGCATTTGTTCTGTTGACAAAGAGAAAAATGTGTAGCGCAAATCTAATCGCCACTTTTGGCATAACTTATTAACCCCTTCAGTTGTAAACCAGTCTCAGATGGAAATAAACAAAAACAATGAATCTTCAAGGAAGAAGACACTGTGAGCGTGTCAGACACAAAACTCCTCCTCCCCCACAAACCAAACCATTGCCATAATGCGGAAGCTATGAGTAAATGTACAGCTGAGGCGAGATGAACTGACATCTCCATTGGTCCATTAACAAGATAGCAATCCCTGATCTGCAATTGGGCTTCTGGTTGACTTCATTAAATGCTCATCAAGCCAAGCTAAGCATCTGGACCAGAAAAAAAAGAGGTCCTGACACAAAGGATGGGCCTGACGTGAAGCCTCGTCTTGCATGCATTTTGATGCTGCTTGGGACCCTGAAAGTGTGTTGTATTCTGTAAAGACAGGCTTCAGATCAGCTGATGCAAAGGCAATGTAATGGCGGCAACTGAAATGACCACTCCTCCCCTTCCCTCTTCCAACTCCCAAACTCCTCATTATCTAGGCCTATCCCCCTCCTCCCTCCCAAAGTCCTCATTATCTAGGCCTATCCCCCCTCCTCCCCCCTCCCAAACTCCTCATGATCTAGGCCTATCCCCCTCCTCCCCTCCTCTTCCCTCCCAAACTCCTCATGATCTAGGCCTATCCCCCCCCCTCCCTCCCAAACTCCTCATTATCTAGGCCTATCCCCTCCTCCTCCCTCCCAAAGTCCTCATTATCTAGGCCTATCCCCCCTCCTCCCTCCCAAACTCCTCATTATCCAGGCCTATCCCCTCCTCCTCCCTTCCTCCTCCCCCCCTCCCTTCCTCCTCATCATCTAGGCCTATCCCCCCCCCCTCCTCCTCCAACTCCCAAACTCCTCATTATCTAGGCCTATCCCCTCCTCCTCCCTTCCTCCTCCCCCCTCCCAAACTCCTCATTATCTAGGCCTATCCCCTCCTCCTCCAACTCCCAAACTCCTCCTTCTCAAGGACTATCCCCTCTACTTCTGTTTGCCTTGTGAGCTGGTATGCACCCTGAAAAAGCCCAATGATGCGCCAGCGCCCCGCTCCCCTCCGCATGCACACAGTACAGTCTTAATCTCGCCGTGACCTGCTTTATTCACCCTGAACCGGCTGCCCACTGGGCCCAGGATTCACAGGAGCTCTTTGTTCTCGCCGGGTCTGTCTAGGCCTCAGGCAAGGGCCTGGCTCACCACAAAGCTTAAACAGCGGTTAGCAGGCGTCAGCTTGGAAGCAGGGTCCTGGACACCACTGCCGCTGCCACTGAGATGCTGCATGCAGAAGAAAGATGAGGATAAAGAGAAGGAGGAGAAAGAGAGCGGAGGAGAAAGAGAGAGGAGGAGATGTGTGGAGAACAGAAAGGAGATCCGGAGACAACAGGGGGTGCCAAAAGGCATTGATGGCGCTCGGAACACACTCGCTCCCGGTTACCTAGCACTGCGGTGAAACAGGATGTTATTTAGTCAGAGGGTGAGACAGGCTTTCTCAGTGCTGGCTCTGGCTGGGACCTTTGAATGGGTAATGTGTGCTGGGGAGTGTTAGGATTGGAATAGGCTCCTCCAAAAGACAGACAGAATCCCAAGTCCCTGGTTAGATTACATCACCCATGTTATTCCTTTCTTTCAATCACTGAAGCACAGGAGCATTGCAATGAAGGAGAAATGCTATAACTGTGGCTGTGGTAAAGTAGCCATTTCAACAATGCAATGGTAATTTCACAGTCCCTTTGTGATATTTGCCACCGGATTCAGTAAGTGAAATATCAGTCTCTCTCTCCAGCAGAAAACCCCAACATGTGGCGTTCATATTATAAAGATTATAACAGGGGATTTGTCTTTGCTGTCAGTTTATTTCAGAGCACAAAAACAAGTGAACTCAATAACCTGGGGGACAGGATAAAACTGACACCAGCCCATTCAGGCCCGCACCAAATAACGTCACGCGTTCACACATGCGCATGCAGACAGAATAAAAGGCTCAGTAAACAATACCACACAATGCACTTTGGCTCTGTTCTGTTTACAAAGAAAAGGCCTTATCGCTCGAGAGCCGTTCATTCACATGGCCCTGACACTCTGAAAAAGAGCAGCTCACCAGTGACAGCCCCTCTAAGGGAAGCACTGATGGACGCAAAGCTAGCCTGCTCAATGGACCCAAAGCTAGCCCGCTCAATGGACCCAAAGCTAGCCCACTCAATGGACCCAAAGCTAGCCCGCTCAATGGACCCAAAGCTAGCCCGCTCAATGGACCCAAAACTAGCCCGCTCAATGGACCCAAAGCTAGCCCGCTCAAAGGACCCAAAGCTAGCCCGCTCAATGGACCCAAAGCTAGCCCGCTCAATGGACCCAAAGCTAGCCCGCTCAATGGACCAAAAGCTAGCCCGCTCAATGGACCCAAAGCTAGCCCGCTCAATGGACCCAAAGCTAGCCCGCTCAATGGACCCAAGGCTAGCCCGCTCAATGGACCCAAAGCTAGCCCGCTCAATGGACCCAAAGCTAGCCCGCTCAATGGACCCAAGGCTAGCCCGCTCAATGGACCCAAAGCTAGCCCGCTCAATGGACCCAAAGCTAGCCCGCTCAATGGACCCAAAGCTAGCCTGCTCAATGGACCCAAAGCTAGCCCGCTCAATGGACCCAAAGCTAGCCCGCTCAATGGACCCAAACCTAGCCCGCTAAATGGACCCAAAGCTAGCCCGCTCAATGGGCCCAAAGCTAGCCCGCTCAATGGACCCAAGGCTAGCCCGCTCAATGGACCCAAGGCTAGCCCACTCAATGGACCCAAAGCTAGCCCGCTCAATGGACCCAAGGCTAGCCCACTCAATGGACCCAAAGCTAGCCCGCTCAATGGACCCAAAGCTAGCCCGCTCAATGGACCCAAAGCTAGCCCGCTCAATGGACCCAAAGCTAGCCCGCTCAATGGACCCAAAGCTAGCCCGCTCAATGGACCCAAAGCTAGCCCGCTCAATGGACCCAAAGCTAGCCCGCTCAATGGACCCAAACCTAGCCCGCTAAATGGACCCAAAGCTAGCCCGCTCAATGGGCCCAAAGCTAGCCCGCTCAATGGACCCAAGGCTAGCCCGCTCAATGGACCCAAGGCTAGCCCACTCAATGGACCCAAAGCTAGCCCGCTCAATGGACCCAAGGCTAGCCCACTCAATGGACCCAAAGCTAGCCCGCTCAATGGACCCAAAGCTAGCCCGCTCAATGGACCCAAAAATGGACCCAAAGCTAGCCCGCTCAATGGACCCAAAGCTAGCCTGCTCAATGGACCCAAAGCTAGCCCGCTCAATGGACCCAAGGCAAGCCCACTCAATGGACCCAAAGCTAGCCCGCTCAATGGACCCAAAGCTAGCCCGCTCAATGGACCCAAAGCTAGCCCGCTCAATGGACCCAAAGCTAGCCCGCTCAATGGACCCACTGGGCCACCATTCTATAGTACCAGATTCCACACAGACAGAAGGAACATCATTAGTAGAAACTACCCTGCATGGAGACGACGTAGTTCTCGGTCTCACAATAAGCTACCAGGCACATGAGCCTGAGCCGTAATAGGAGCGTTGTATGAACCCAGGGTGGTATGTTCCCTTGTTCTGCTTACTATTTCTTTCTCTTCCTCTCGTTCCACATAGATGGCTCTGCATTGTATGCCATGTCTATGGGTAAATACAAGCTTTCCATGGCGCTCCATTCAGGGTAGACAGAGGCCATGTCATCGGGGTGGCAGATCAGAGAGTCGGGGGGGCGGCATATGCATTCAGTGCCCTTTAGGCTGCGATGCCTGTATTGATAGACACCCCCCCCAAAAACAATCAAAACAATAAGCCAGATAAGTTGTCTTTCTCCTCTGGCCTGAGACTAAACCAACAATGATGCAAGCTTCACACTTCTGGATGTGTAGACAATGGGTTCTAGTAAAAACAAGCATGGCCCGTGTGGAAATCCAAGAGCTGATCTGTGGGTGTCATGCTGCAGTGCCGGAGAGAACCGGAAACACCAACTATCATTAGACAAGCTAGAACTCTTACATGTGAGTCATTCAAATATACACTCCACTACATACACCTATTACCTATCATTCGCCCCACAGCTTTCCCCCCTGTACTCCAATGCTTCTCATTTAAGCTCTACTTGAAGAGAATGGACATTGATACAAGTGCTTTAAAAATGACCTGCGCCTTCATTCCAGCAGGAGCGTTTGAGTAGCTTTTGGACCAGCCGTAGCGTTCTCTCACAAAGAGAGCTTGATTAATAAGCATGGCTCCTTTTCTGGAGAGCGACAGAAAGGAAAAGGCCATCTGAAAGGCACTTAAAGACAAATTATGTAGATTTAAACACTGCTTTGGTCACCGGGGATGCTGTGGTGAATATTCATAAAGCAGCACTCCAGACTGGTTAAAGAGCCTCACCTATGAGAGGTCACCACAGAGAGACAGCCAGCAAATCAACTTCTCTGATTTGGCTTGAACCCGCCTCCTCTCCACCGATTAATGAAACAGAGAAACTTTTCCCGACATTCGGCCTTCTGTCGCATAAAGACCCATGACTATCCTACTGCAGTGAATGGAGATGTTTTCCATGCAGAGTCACACAGACCCAGACTTAGACCCAATGGTAAAGGGCAGTGACAACGGCTGAGGACTAGCTCGTTTTTTTTTTTATACAGAGATCCAATAAATGAGCTACTTTCTGATTGGATACTACATGTCATTCTATGCTAGTAATAACCTGAACTAACTTCAGACAGTGGCAACTTGGTTTTCTTTCAGGTTCCATTAACCACAGTGGCACAGTCATCTCAACTACATGGCTCCTCCCAGTCCCTCCCTCTTCACATTACGGTCGCTGCCATCACAAAAAGACACCAAGCCCTAACAACAACGTACGCTGTGGACTGGGCAAGCGCCAGTTGGACTCGCCTGACTTGGCACACGCCGGTGATCGTCCTTGGGGGAGTTAGCTGTTAGCTGGGGGATACAGCGAAGCAGAAAAGCCTGATTTCAACAGGGTCCATACTCAAACTACTTTCTCTTCCTTCCTTGTGAGAAGTGGGGATGTTTTTCAAATTTTGTTTTCTTTCTTCTTTTTTTTCTTCACCAAAGTGGATAAATGGGAGGAATGGGCAAAGAAAAGCTCTAGGCTGGCTAGCTGCCCTCTACCACCTTGTTATTAAAACGTTGTTTTTTACCTGATTACAGACCTGACTAGGACCGGGCAGGCTGTTAGACAAACACTGGCCACTCCAGTAACAACAAACACCTCTATTAGTACTACAGTACACTACCAGCACCAGGCAATTAAATGCACGTACACACAGACACAGACACAGACACAGACACAGACACAGACACAGACACAGACACAGACACAGACACAGACACAGACACAGACACAGACACACACAGACACAGACACAGACACAGACACACACACACACACACACACAGACACACACACACACACACACACACACACACACACACACACACACACACACACACACACACACACACACACAGACACACACACACACACAGACACACACACACACACACAGACACACACACAGACACAGACACAGACACAGACACAGACACAGACACAGACACACACACACACACACACACACACACACACACACACACACACACACACACACACACACACAGGCACACACATTTAGTTGAGGGCCGGGCACCCTTCTACTATGTATCTCTCTCTCAAATCTCAGCTTAGAGCTTCTTCCTGTATCGGCAGGCAGCGACCGGCCGCGCTACACTGCTCAGCCTAAACCCACACATGGAAGAGGATCATACACCACTATGCTCAGGAATGTGGATGTGAATGTGGATTGTGAAACCCCCTTTATGCTGTGGGGTATCGAAAGCCAGGAAGCTCCCCCTTGAATTGTTTCTGTCTGTTCAGACATATCGCCTGGAGAGGAGAGCCAGGGAAGGGGAGGGCTACTATGTGAAATGAGGGGGAGAAAGCCGATCCCACAACTAGATTAAACGTAGGTATTTTGCAAAAATAATTAACTCATGGAGGAGGAAGCAAAAAAATAATTTGCTCAAGGGGGAGGGAGAGAAAGTCTTGGAACTCCCACACCACATGGGTGTGGTAATGAAAGTTCCCCCCATAGCCCTCCAGAATATTAAATCATGGGTATGGTTGTAGAAGTGGGCAGCTGCCTATCAATTTAGCCTGGATACAGACAGAGAGCAGGAGAGAGGCTCCGTTCCTTACTCAGCAGGAGCTGTCTGCCAAGGCACAGTGGAGTCAGGCAGGGGGTAGAGGGGATGCAGGGTGGTGGCACACCCCCTACCCAGGGCCACGTGCCAAACACAATGACCCACGGAGCTGCCAGGGCACTGTGTATGCTGGGCTGGGCGCGCGCGTGCGTGTGTGTGTGTGTGCGTGCATGCGTGTAGGAATGTGCATGTTTGCATTCCAAAGTGACATGCTGCCTCCCTCGCCACAGCAACAGCAAGAGGAGAGGAAGGGCAGGAAGGGAAGGAGGGAAGGAGAGAGCGAGCGAGGAGACAGGGCGGACCAAGGAGGGAGGGGAAAGCAACATCAATAGATGAAACTGGGCACCGAGCCAAGCTCCGGCATTACAATACAAAGAAGAAAAAAACTGAAAATTTAAGGAGAGAGAGAAAGAGAGAGAGAAAGAGAGAGAGAAAGAGAGAGAGAAAGAGAGAGAGAAAGAGAGAGAGAAAGAGAGAGAGAAAGGGCAGGGCAAGGAAGGAGAACGGGACAAGAGACAGTGTGCTAGTCTGTCGTGTATCTGGGTGTGAGGCCAACTCTATTATCACTAGTCGGAGGGTAAAGGAAGGAGCGTCGTCCGGGTTTGGCCGGTGTCGGCCATCATTGTAAATAAGAATTTGTTCTTAACTGACTTGCCTAGTTAAATAAAGGTTAAAACAATCAAATAATAACACAGCCAGGCCACGACTGGAATAGGAACAAGAGAATCACGAGGAGGAAAAGCTGTTGATATTCTGGAAAAGAAGAAAATACTTTCTTCCTTCTAACAGTGTAGAGAGCAACATTCAAAACTTCCTTGCAACACAACATAATGCTTTTCAGTATTTTGAACCAAACTCCCTTGTGAAAGCACAGCGAAGATAATCAGCTCAGCCCATCTCCATGCTCCACCAGGCAGACAGACAGTTAGCCTCATGCTCCAGTAACAAGGTGTTGCAGTAGCTATTAATTGGCTGCTCCTCCCCCGTGCCAGGCATTAGCAGGCAGGGAGCAGGCAGCGAGCAGGCGGGGAGCAGGCAGCGAGCAGGCGGGGAGCAGTGCTAGCCAGACTGGGTTTCATTAGCCTAGCCTCTGCAGTACCTGACATCAAAACAAAGGGGTTGGCTACAGCTGCCTGCCAGGCACGGGCAGCAGCACACAGAACTAGATTAGAGGCAGGTGGGGTTAGTAGATCACGGAGTGGCTCTATCTGCTGCAATCAGGACAACTCTGGCTGACACACTGAAGACACATAGATGCACGAGCATGTGCACACACACGGACGCATTCCACAGGCCCAACTAAAACCAGTTTAACTAGTTTAAAACCTCACCGTGTTGTCCCTCTTCCCCTTTCTGGACAGACAGACGGACGGAGGGCGAGTGCTGTTCAGATCACTAGACTCCGACACGTATCGACATATAGATTTGGAGGAGGATTAGCCGGCCTACTACTGGGCCCTTCAGCAACTCAGCCCAAACAAAGAGAATCTAAGTAGGCCTTCTTAGAATGGGCCAATGTCTAAGATTAAGCATTATCCTGCGAAGTGCAAAGCACCCGCCAAAAATAGGTGACATTGCATGACTATTTGGGTTGGGCCTTGTGTTGATAACATTATCAGGCCTCACTCTGTCTACTAGGTCGGCCTATTCTTTGACCGTATGGCTAATCAGCCACAAGCAGGGGCTGGCGTACTATATCCTGAAATGATATGCATTGGAGCTGGCTAACACAGAGGGCTAGTATCCAAGCCGCGCTAGAAGGATTACACTTGGCCCAATGAGAAAGCTTGTCTCCTCCCACACTCCTAAAGGAAGGAGGAGATCTCGTCTCATGGCTGGCAGCTCAAGTCCCATCTGGCCTGTACACACACCCACACACAGGAGACTCTTCCTTCTCCTATAGCACTGGCCTCATTTAGTAGCCACACACACACACACACACACAGTCTGCAGGAGGGAGCTTCACTGTTACAGTGGTAGGAGGGGAGGGACTCTCTACACATACCCAAATACTAAGAAGACTAATCCTGTTATACACGTCCTAATAAGAAATGAATGAATGAAAAGCCAGCTTCTTCACAGAAGGGGAGCAGGCAGCAGTGGGGCTGGGGTTGGGCTAAGTGGGCCCAGGGGGTTGGGGTACAGTCATTGGTGGCCAGGCTACTTTAGCAACCCAGTGTGCTCTAGGTCTAAGTCTAATTTGTGCAGTTGTTCCTTTAAAGTGGCCCCGGGGCCTCTGGGAAGGTTCTAATCAGTGTGTGAAGGCAGATCCATCAGATATGCTAATCAGAGATCTTACCTGAACAAATACCCTCAAGAGCAGTCTCATCCATCTTAATTGGGAGAGGGCTTGTTAATAATGCAGGCTAGGCAGGGAGGGAGGGGAGGCTGAGGGGAGCTCTGCAGATATTAATAGAGGGATTTGATGAGAGGGGGATTTTTTTCATCCAATCATCAAGGACAGAACACAAATCAGACAGGGGAAAAAAAGCCCCCCGGGGACAAATTCCCTGGTGCACTTCAGAGTGGCTGTGACCTAGCGGTCTGTTGAAAGACATTCTAGTTCTGTAACTACCTGAAATCCACAACAGTCATATCATGAAACAACAGTAGCCTATGTCTAAAAATGGAGACTGGAGTTGAATGCTCAGTGGGATGACTAACTGGTGAAGGTGGAAAATAGCCAAGCAGCATCAAAAGGCCAGTTAGTAAATCTCCACTGTTATGTTATAAACCATTGACATGACTTGAATAGGTATCCAGTGTTCCATGACTGGAGTGAGACTGTATACTTTGACGTTGGGACTGTGGCACAAAGGCTGCTTGATATACAAGAGAGGCCTCTAGGTTTGCAAACTGGGGGAACTTGAGAGGCAGGCGACCATTGTAGGAGCTCAATTGACTTCAAAGCTCAGGGAGTGTTTATGACACATGTGCGCCATTTGAGGCGGGTTTAACCCCTATGGCGCGTGAGGACCCGAGGGAGAGCAGGGAGACAGGGAGGGACAACCCCTTTTCCCCAGAAAGACATGACCAGGAGGACTACTGGGAATACGAGAGAGGCTAAGAGATTAACTCACGCATTAGCTTTGTCTTACTTCTACCTCAGGTATAGCGTCCACTGTCAGACAGTGGTACTGAATGGAAATATGAGCTTGTTGTATAGTCTTCTATGTCAAAGACATTCTTTAAAGCTTGAATCACTAACCAAGGCTAGCAGTAGCAGGACAACCCTCTTTTTACTAGTACTGGCCTCAAAGTCACCTAGCAACAGACAAAGACTATTCTACTGTACTTTACTAGGTCAATTCCAGTAGTAATGAGGAGAGATGAGGTTAGTAGCACAATTAGCTAGGTGTTTGGCTGGCCCAATTATGTTGGACTTGACAGAAAGGCAGGGAGGGAGGAAGGGGGGGGGACTGGACAATTGAGCAGGTCTGATGGTAGTTCTTGGAGCATATGTTTCAAAGCACCACTACTGGTCTCCTTACTGCATTACCCGGGGGAGTTCCCAGCATGACTGCTGTGGATAGCATGGCACACTTTCAAAGCGGAGGAAGACTGTTCTGACACACAAAAGGACACCACACTAAAATAGGACGGGATTATCCATAATTAGACAAACATATGTGTTGTTGTTTTGCTTGTTGAGCGTGTTAATGAGGAGATAAAACAACTTACAATTGAGCATAATAATAGCCTTGTTTCCTCAAGTGCATGGGTACGTGTGACAAATAGGACAAAAGTAGAGGGAAAACAGGTGAAATCACAAGGACACCACATAGGAAGTCATGCTTAATGGCTTCCGTTAATATGGTCAAAATAATGTTTAAAATGCTTTTCACAGAAGACAGTTATCGGAAACCTATCATTCTGAAAGCAGGAAAGCAGTGAAAATACCCCCTCATCAACTCTAACTGACACCATTATGCCCAAGGTGAGGTCCAGCATCACCATCAGGGTGCAAAGGCTCCTGCTACCTCTAATGGCAGAGACCAGCCGTGATGGACAGAATAAAGGAGGTGACTAGGGAAGGAAGATGAGAGGACAAAAGGGCCAGGGAGAGGGCTGTGGTGTGAAGCGGCTCCAAAGAGACAGAGAGAGAGAGAGTCAGGGGCCTTCCTTCTCCTCTCTGTGTTGGGCAGGGTCAGTAATGACAGCCTGAGACTCCAATCAAACTGAATTATCCAGGAAAGGCCTCTTCAATCACTCACTGATTTACTTGAGGTTTTTCCTTTTTTCTCTCTCACTCTCTCCTTTTCACAGCCCCCAGAATCAAGAGATGATGAAAGGTAGCGGTCATGAATATTTCCGTCAATGTTTTTTTTCTCTCTCTTTCAGTGCGAAACCTCGTCTCCTCAGCCCCATGTAGCCATGGTCGGTCAGGGAGGGACACCTGTTTTCAGCCAGGTTCAGTTGTGTGTGTCTGTGTGTGTGATGAGCAAGGGCACAGCCATAGCCTTTCATCAGCCAGCCTTTGTGTGGCTCTAGGATAATGCGGCATTTACTGTTGATGAAAACAAATGGTGTACGGGGCTGCCAGATTGGATCACTTGAGTATACTGAATGTACTGCCATAGAAATCTATCATTCTAAACCTCAATGTACTGCCATAGAAATCTATCCTTCTGCTATGTTCTCTGCATAGATCCAGTTTCCATGAGGACTAAAATCACATTTGAGTCAAAGTAATAGTTTATCATTTGACATAAAGGTAAGAGATTGGTAAGAGTTAAGAGATTGCGGAACAATTGTAAAAACACACACACACACACACACCCTTCACGTTGAAAGTTCTTATCTGGCCTTCACAGCATCAGAGGGAGTCGTAAAAAGGGAAATGATTGGTTCAGACATGGTGTCTGAATTGACATTAATGCAGTCTCTTTATCACTGCAATACTATTGTCATCCAGCCAGCATGAAATATGTTCCAGAGCTCACAGCCTGGTCCCTTCATCAAGCCATGTGTCTACCTGTCAGAAACCTTACAGATTACGACCCACTACTACCCCTATGGCTCAAGAGGATATGAAAGACTGTATTAGGAGAGGGAACTTCAGAAATAAAGTGGCTTTGAGGGAATCTGATCGCATAATGTTTAATTGCTTCTTTCGCCGGTTGTGCTGTAATCCTATTGGTGCAGCAGGCAGTTCCATCCCCAAGATAACGCACAACACTTTCAACACTGATTTACACCGTTCAGACACACACACTGGCTGCTTCAGTCTGCTGCCGCAGCACAAAAAGTGCTTAGCGTGCCACACCCCTCTTTTCTGAGGCAAAATGAAACTAGGTGAAAATGTGAATTTTAAATCGATAGTGGTGGTGGGGGGCGTCCAATATATGATGCCAGAGAGAAGATATCGCTTCCTTTCTACCCTCAACCCCACCACAGCAACAGTGTCAACAGGACAAGTTGAACTGTATTTAGCTAGCCACTTACACGCCCTGACAAAACTAAAACTAACATGCCATTCAGTGCTCACGTGGCACCATTGATTCAAATGACCTGCCTGGCCTAATTGTTGAAATGTTTCTACAGCTGTGAGTAACTACTAATGGTAGATATTAACCACAAAAATCCATATTTGAAATTTCAATAAGTGCCTGTTGAGGAGTGCTGATGAATGATTGACCAGTCAGCCGCGCCGGCCTGGCTGCCTCTGCATTACTTACTGCATAAACCTTACCTGTGGGTTACCAGTCAGTCAATAACTGGGCTTTAATGTATATGCAGAATATAATGTAAAGTATAAACTGGATGGTTTGAACTCCAAATGCTGATTGGCTGGCTGACTGCCGTGGCATATCAGACGGGTATGACAAAACTTTTATTTCTACTGCTCTAGTTACGCTCGTAACCAGCTTATAATAGCAATAAGGCACCCCGGGGGGTTTGTGGTATATGGCCAATATGCCACAGCTAAGGGCTGTATCCAGGCACTCCACAATGCGTCATGCCTAAGGGCCTAACAGCCCTTAGCCGTGGTATATTGGCTATATACACCACACCTCCTCGGGCCTTATTGCTTAAATGTAGTAACCATGCTTATAAACAGCCTTACTACTGCTTTATAATAATTATGTGCTCAGTAAGAGGATTTTAGGGATTGAGGTGGTGGTAGTGGGTGTGGGCATTACAGGCTGGGGTGGGTTCCCCCCTTTTAGGAGCTTTATCTCTGAAGGGAGTCATGCTCTGGAGATAGTGGGGCCTCTGCCCAGCCCACTGAGGTACAGCAGCCAAGGTCAGGCAGCCATTCCTACTAACAGCTCCACAGTGGCCCAGTATGGGGAAGGCTGGAGCTCTAGGGGCGCTGGGGTGGAGGCCAACTGATCCTGTTACACCATGACAACTATCAGAATCCCCTCCATTGAACCACACACACACACACACACACACACACACACACACACACACACACACACACACACACACACACACACACACTCACCCGGGTGGAGGAGAGGGAGTATGGTCTCAAGTACCGGTTCGGTATAAATGACAGGGGAATACCAGTACCATTTATAAATGCCCAGAGGAGTCACTATAATGTACTTCCTGAGCTGAGCTTATACAGCCAACTTTGTGGTTTGGTTTCATAATGGGGGGCTGTAGTTCATCTGAAATGGTTGGACTGAGCCGAGCCAATGGCTCCGTCTGAAACAGCACACTATTCCCTATATAAAGCACTACTTTTGACCAGGACATATAGGCCCTGGTCAAAAGTAGTGTACTACATAGGGAATCAGGTGCTATTTCTGACACATCCAGTAAGTTCCACCACTGTCTCCTTCCACTGCCGGGCATCAGCCAGAGGCCATGTTGGATTACATTTCCAGACTGCGCCGCAGCACCTTTGTTTTGGAGCCGAGTGACCGGGCGAAGCCGGGAAGTTGGAGGGGAAGAGGTGCAACTTGGGGTTAGGGGCTGGTAAAAAGAGAGCGAGGGGGCTAGGGGTCCAGACAAAGCCCTGCAGATGTTTCCCACATGAATCATGTTGCGGGGTGGGGAAAGAGGGGCGAGCGGAGAGGGGAGCTGGCTGTCCTGTCCACTCTCTCCCTCTGCATGTTAGCGTGTCTGTCTGCTGCTGCACTTTGCATGGTGTGGTACTTCCTCCCTCCTGTGCAGAGTCTCAGGGTGAGCTGGGGGAGCCTAATGAGGCGTCTCTGTTGCCAGCTTCCTTCGCCGGGGCACTTTAGCTGTTTTTGTCATCACTTGTGGGGGAGGTGACAGGTTGCTTATTTACTCTGCCTTTCATATTTGCCTTTTAGTTATTTTTTCTTCCCCTCTCTCCCCACTCCTCCTCTGCCCTCCACCCCTTTTTCCGCAGTCATCTGTTCATTCAGATGCCTGCCTGCGAGAACCAAGTGCCTAATGGGCCAAATCAGCAGAGCCACTGCAGGGAAACACAGGCCTGTCATTAGCCCATATTGAAAAAGAGAGCCGGTAGGCAGAAGAGAGAGTGAGAGAGGCAAGTGTTTAGCTTGAGGAGGCTATTAATATTTAATAGGGAGTGCCATTTTTCTAAGCAAAAACAGGAACTGGCTTTAACTACTCTGAATCACCTAGACCTAGATATTCACTCCCCCGTCTCTGGCGTCGACCTAAAAACTGACAACAGAGCGATGCTAGCGTAGAGTTGCTAGCAGACTCTAAAGCTCTACGATAATAGGCTGTTTTCATCTGTAAAACACCTCACTCACATGAACACCTATGAATTCAGAGAGGACACGGTCGGCTTGGACATATTACCATTAAACTCAAGACCACAGAGGTGGAATCCACACAATTCACATTGCCATTTTATTATCTTTTCTCTCACTTAACTATCAGCAATTGTGATGCTGAAGCACTTAAGAGACATTTCCTATGACAACTGGAAAAGGCTTTACAGAACATCATGCTGATGCGCTCCACAATGAATTGCCATGGGCTGCAGTTTCTGTCTTGTTTATAGTAATAGCACTGCATTGTCAAGAACCTCAGTGCACCACATGTGACCATTGCAATAGTAACTGCCTGTTTTGTAAGACAAAATGTTAAAGGGAAACAGTCTGTTTCTAATCAAAATCGGTTCAAATTACTGCAAATAGCATTACTCATTGCCTTTCAGGTCTGGGGGGAAATTGTTTCATTTCTATTGAAAGGTTGAAGAGTTAGAACTGTAGCAGCCCCTGGTCTGTGACATTGACATTTGTGTAAATCCGTATGAGTTCAATCACTTTTTGCCAGAATCACTTTAGATTTAAACAAAACTTTCCATACACGTTTGCTCATGGAAAGAGTGCTCAGAAAGAGACTTCCTGGACCTGAATGCCAAAACATTCAGGAGATGGCTCAAAGCTGACCCATTTTGCATATCATACCATAAGGCATCCGTGTCTTCATCACTGGAAAAGATCAAACGGTTGAGTATGATATCATTTAAAAGCTTAAAAACGGTTAGAATTTCAAGATTGAAAAATATATATACAAATGTACCTTTTTTTTAAACGTTTAACCCGAAATGATCTAAAAAGTGTATTTATTTTTTCTGTGTGTTAACGAACATGTGCTGGAATTAGAAAGCACAGTTGTGAATGAGAGAACCGGAGGGCCACGATCATCAACGCCATCAAATTGGATTTTTTAAATCATGGCTACGTGATGCAAATAGACTGCTTGTGCATTGTTACATCTGCAATTGTGAAATGTATAGTTTAAAAAAGTGTATATTTAGTGTAGTTTAGTGCCAATAATACATATTTGAAAACAATAATGATATGCCTACCGGTGTTGATTTCGATCACAGGCATATAGCCTAGGCAGGCTATGGCTGGGAAACTCGATGAAGTCCAATTTCAAGAGAGAATACTGTTATGTAGAAAGAACGAGACTAGTTACATTCTTTATAAACTGCTCGGGTGTATTAGGTGGCTCCTATAGGACATGTCTTTTTTTTCACCTTTATTTAACCAGGTAAGCCAGTTGAGAACAAGTTCTCATTTACAACTGCGGCCTGGCCAAGATAAAGCAAATCAGTGCAACACAAACAACACAGAGTTACACATGGAATAAACAAACATACAGTCAATAACACAATAGAAAAGTCCATATACAGTGTGTGCAAATGTAGTAAGATTAGGGAGGTAAGGCAATAAATAGGCCATATAATTACAATTTAGCATTAACACTGGAGTGGTAGATGTGCAGAAGATGAATGTGTAAGTAGAGATACTGGGGTGCAAAGGAGCAAAAAAAGAAATAACAATATGGGGATGAGGTAGTTGGGTGGGCTATTTACAGATGGGCTGTATACAGGTGCAATGATCAGTAAACTGCTCTGACAGCTGATGTTTAAAGTTAGTGAGGGAGATATAAGACTCCAGCTTCAGTGATTTTTGCGATTCATTCGAGTCACTGGCAGCAGAGAACTGGAAGGAAAGGCGGCCAAAGGAGGAGTTGGCTTTGGGGGTGACCAGTGAAATATACCTGCTGGAGCGCGTGTTACGGGCGAGTCAAAAGGAACACACAACAATAATTCGCAAGGGCTACATAGCGAACATAACAAATACAACTATTTATCACTGGTGGAAAAAGTATCCAATTGTCATACTTGAGTAAAAGTATAGACAGTTTTACTTCTATGTAAGTAAAAGTCTAAAAGTCTTTGGTTTTAAATATACTTAAGTATCAAAAGTAAATGTAAATTGCACAAATATAATTAAGTATCAAAAGTAGAAGCAAAAAGTATACATAATTTCAAATTCCTTATATTAAGCAAAGCAGACAGCACCATTTTCTTATTTTGAAAATGTAGGGATAGTCAGGGGCGTACTCCAACACTCAGACATTATTTACAAAAGATGCATGTGTGTTTGGTGAGTCCGCCAAACCATAGGCCGTAGGGATGACCACGCGTTTTCTTGATATGTGCGTCAATTTCACCATTTCCCTGTCCTGCTAAGCATTCTTTGGGTTGTCGGGGAAAATGTCAAAAGTAAAATATTTTCTTCGGGAATGTAGTGAAGTAAAAGTTGTGAAAAATATAAGTAGTAAAGTACAGATACTCCAAAGAACTAGTACTCTAAATGATTTTACTGAAGTACTTTGCACCACTGCTATTTATTATGGATTCTCATGACAGTTACGTTGGCATACGCTAACCAAGTGTATGTAAATTGACCCTGAGGATATGTAAACAGAGTTCACAGGTTTTTAGATAATTGACGTTTAAGATGACAAAATTACATTTTTTAAAAACTTTTTTTCTCAATAAATTTCCAAACAGCCCTGTTTGTAAGCTTTTAAAATATATAAAATCTCAGCTGTTTATCTTTTCCAGTGATGAAGATATGGATTTCTCATGGTATGGTGGGGTATACAAAATTGGTCAACATTGAGCACCTTTATCACATTAATGTTTTGGCATTCAGGCCCGAAAAGCCCCTTTCTGAGCACTTCTACAATGTCAATAGGTATGGAAGGTTTGGTTCCAATCAAAAGGGGTGCTGTCAAAAAGTGATTGAATTCAAATGGATTTACCCATTTGCTCTTCCTCACAGAACAAACAATGGTGACTGAACACAGCTCTAATGGACAGAGTTAAAAGGTCAAATCTAATTGGCTGAGAAAATCCTTGATGCTCATCTTGCAATCTGTACCTCATCCCAGGCATGCGCCCCAAATGGCACCCTATACCCTACATGGTGCAGTACTTTCGACCAGTGGCCATAATCAAAAGTAGTGCACTATATAGAGTATAGGGCACCATTTGGGGCACATACCTCAGTCTCTAGAGCAATCAAACTACAGAGACAGGGCCATAGTTTATCATTTATATGGACAGCCATTAGTAGAGATATCCTTGAACCATACCTTCAGCTTCCAGTAAAGACAACTAATTCAATCAATGAGGGGAATTTCAATAAGAAGCAATGAGGGGAATACTGACATTAAACTCAGACGGAATCTAATAAAAAAAAAGCCCAGACAGACAAATGGGCATCAAGTGGCTTTGGAAAACAAAATGTGTGCAAATGTGACCACTACTTTGTGGCCATACCATGCATGGAATCTGTTCGTTTTGATCAATATTCAGTAGAAACAGATGTAGCACATTCATTCAGTGAAACACTGGAAATGGATTGAGTCAATAAAATTAAGCAAGGATCTTAAAGTGCACCAAAAGCTAAAACATCTTAGCAACAATCCCTGTCTCCCCATCAGAAATGTGCTAAGTGGCGGCAGGTAGCCTAGTGGTTAGAGCGTTGGGCCAGTAACCGAAAGGTTGCTGGGTCAAATCCCTGAGCTGACAAGGTAAAAATATGTAATTCTGCCCCTGAACAAGGCAGTTAACCCATTGTTCACCTGTAGGCTGTCATTGTAAATAAGAATTTGTTCTTAACTGGGAGCACAAGCTTCTTAACTGACTTAAATAAAGTTTTTTTTAAGTGTTTCACACATAGCTGACTGCACAGAGGCCTGTGTGGCTCCTTTTTCTTTGTGTCTTCTACCCTTTGGCAGGAGAGTTGACCCTTTCTTCAATACATTATCCTTCCCTGCAGTCCAGACAGAGAAAATTAAGTTTCCATGTGAACTGGCCACAAAACCCCCCAGCAAAACAAAAACTCAGCTGGATAAAAGGCTTGTATGGGAGAAGCTGGTTGCTCTGTGGCTGCATTTCCTCCTCTCACAGTTTTATGCTACATTCCCAGCTCAGATGCCACACTCTACGGCAAAATGTGAAGACTGGGACAGAAAGGAAGGCATTGGGATTTTTTTTGCTTGGCTACGCACAATCTTATAGCAGCCCAGGATATAAGTTGATAATGTCTCCCTACTCTCTATTCAATTTAAGTGTGTATCCCAACTGCTTTTTCCATTCCTTGACTTTTTGTTACCCCTGGTGTTCTTTTGCATTTGTTAGGCAATTACAACCAAATGAGGCCACAACAGACCTGTCTGAGGGCTTACTCTTTCAAGTCTAGCAGCTTTCCCTGTATGCTCATCTTACAATGACAGCGATACACCACAGCCAAACGTGAATACAAAATAAAAATCCATAATCAAACATTATTACACATTTGTCTCTCGTCCAGGAACGGGCAGGAAAGCTTTTGGCTCCATGTAGACATAATAAAACGTGGCCGGCGGTTGAGGTTGAATGTAGCTCAATAATAATCTCTAAACTGGTCACAATGAGTCACATTGCAGCAGCAGTCACCTTGTGATAACTGGACAATACATACCTGCTGGTGTGAGAACAAACAGCTCACCATAGAGGCATGACGACTTCAATAGGAACTTTTACACTTATTTTCTCGAGCCTGTGTCTTGTATTTGATCAGGGAACAGTGCATGTGTGCGCTACGGCAAGCTGTTAGCTCCAATAAAACACATAAAGGCGGCATGTTTAGTGACTGACACACGACACATCAGCAGGTATGTGCATGGGGCCCGGCCACGGCAGCCAGAGAGGAGTGGAGAAGAGGTGATATCTAAACCTTACCCCTGGCTAGGAGGTAGAGCCAGCCTAGCAATGTGGTGGAAGCTACAAATCAGTGACAGACAGTGGAATGAATAACCCCATTGCTCCCTGTAGCTCCATGTTCTACCACGCTTACACAAGTCAGGCCCGTAAAGCCTATAACAGCTCCTACCCCCAAGCCATTAGACTGCTAAACAATTAATAAAATGGCTACGTAGACTATTTGCATTGACCCCTTTTTTACGCTGCTGCTACTCACTGTTTATTATCTATGCGTAGTCACTTTATCCCTACCTACATACACATTACCTCGACTAACCTATACCCCCTGTACATAGCCTGATTGTTGGCATTTTAGTGTGTTACTTTTTTTAGCAAATATTTTTGTACTTACTTTTTTTAAAATGCAGCATTGTTGGTTAAGGGCTTGTAAAGTAAGCATTTCCGGTAAGGTCTACCTGTTGTATTCAGCGCACGTGACAAATAAAATGTGATTTGATTTGAAGACACGTGGGATCTGTGCTGAGCAGTGTGTATTACCGATAAAGTCAATCAGAGGGTATCGCCAGGCAGGCGGTGGGCATCAACAGCAAAGGCAAGGTCGCTTATTATTGATTTTTAGTATGTGAGAATGTACAGAGCCCAAGGTAAATCGTTGCTATGAAACCACTACAGATAACACGTGTTAGATGAGAGGGGTGGAATGTGGATGGTGCTGTAGCTGGTTATCATTTAGTTCCACTGTAACACATGGAAACAAGAAGCAGTGCTGGGGGCCCTGGGGGAGAATATATGTGGCATGTAAGAGGATAGCTATAGTCAACATGGTCCCTCTTCTACATGGTCTGTACTCCGTGTCAGACACTACAGCTCACATAACACATTCCTACAACTTCATAACAACATTGTGTAGGCCTAGCTACTATAGAGTCTGTGTGTGTGTTCACCTTTCTCTATCAGAATGAACATTTTGTGCTCTCTCCTGATTAAAGCATTTACATACTTAAGCCCCCCCTCCCTCCCCCTCCCCAGACCAAATTAATTTCCTCCTTTGACAGAGACAGAAAAGGCTTTTAATGACTGTGTCCTTCAAACCTGAGACTGCTAATAACTGTAAAGAGCAGATTTGTTTTACTGATTTTCTTTGAAACTTGCATGCATGGAATTAATTGTCTTGATTAAATATTGTCTGTCTGGGCGTTGAGAGACGGCTCAGAATTAGTGGTTCCTTGTTAAACTTGTATAGGTTCTGAGTAAGATTTGGCCCAGAATACAAAGATGACAGTTTTCACGCTGGGAAGACAAAGGGCTTCAGATATATGGGGCTAACTATGAGTAGTGACATCACTGTGGAGCAACAAATTAATATCTGCCTCAAAACCGACAAGAACTAGAAACATTAGGGCACTATAGAATAGGTGTCTGCATCTAAAACAAATAATGGATACTATATAGCTAAGTAAAAGCTAAGTAACGTCCAATATGACAGGCACCGATTTACAAACTTGGCTGTAAGATAAGCATGTCCATCAAACAACGCAGGCACTATGGGCTCATCATTAGTAAAATGGGTAGAGTTTCCATTTTGTAGAAGGGAAGTAAAAGTGCCAGAATGTAACAGAACGGGACAGAGAAAAAAAGACAGACTGCTGTCTCCCCACAGCATTTAACATGGAATCGACTTGTTCAAAACAAATTATTTTGCAATGTCTCATTTCTAAAGAAGTCACAAACCACCCAAAAAGGCACGATCAAATTTGGCCTGCACCCTGCCACACAAAAACCCAAGAGGGGGAGTGACTCCTGTTTGAGTCATGGCCGAGGTGCATCATCAATGACTAGGAATGGACCTGGCTACGTTCAGTCACCTCCTTTTACTGAAACCCTCTCTACAGACCAGAAGCCACACACGGATTCGCAGGAATCTCAAGAGCTAAATTGTTGAAGCATAATCCTGCAGAAACTTTGCTTCGCCTCGTTCTCTCCCCCTTTTCGTGATATCCATTTGTGATCTTGTCTCATCACTGCAACTCCGCAACGAGCTCGGAAGGTGAAGGTCGAGTCATGCGTCCTCCAAAACATGACCCTTCGGTGCTTCTTAACACCTGCCCACTTAAACCGGAAGCCAGCTGCGCCAACGTGTCGGCGGAAACACTGTTCAGCTGACGACTGAAGTCAGCCTGCAGGCGCCCGTCCCACCACAAGGAGTCACTAGAGCACGATGAGCCAAGTAAAGCCCCCCACGACAAACCCTCCCCTAACCTGGACGACGCTGGGCCAATTGTGCGCCGCCCTAAGGGACTCCCGGTCACGGCCAGTTGTGTCACAGCCTGGGATCAAACCCAGATCCGTAGTGATGCCTCAAGCACTGCGATGCAGTGCCTTAGACCTACGCGCCACCCGGGATGCCCAGCGTCTCTAGTTTTTAGTTTTGTACTGTCTCCATGGACACCCAAAGGACTCTACACACTCACGCACACTGACACTCCAACACACACATAACATGCACACACATTTATACTGATTCTACACACATGCACTCACATACAATCTTCATTTACGCTGCTTCTCTGCTTTTCCATGCATCCCGATGCCTAGCCACCTCACCCATACACATACAGTATCTACCACTCGGTATCCCTGCACATTGTAAATATGGTATTGAAACTGAACCTGTATATAGCTTTACTTTCTTGTGTACTTATTTGTATTTCCTGTGTGTTTATTGTTCTACCTTGTGTTATTTTTAGTACTACACTGATATTGATTACTGTATTGTGGGGTTTAGAGTTTGCAACAAAGACATTTCACGGTACTTGTGCGCGTGACATTAAAACTTGAAGTCAGTGAAGCTTCAAAGGGGACCTATTAGGGCTTTATGCAACAACATGGTGAGGTAGAGAGAGGACCGTGCTTATAGCATTCACCACCCCACCACACACCCTCCCTCCTCCCCCTTCTGTGAACAAGTGCTTTTCTACAGCTGGGTAACAAAGCATGACCCAATAATCCTGAAGCCTGACTCAAAGCTGGAACCTCCTCTCTGAGGACTTTATCAGACTGCCTGGCATGGGGGGGGTGATGAGGAGGCTGCTTAGGCATGTGCGGGGGATGGGGGGGATTACACACACAACTATCTGTGATTATTCTAATTATGACTAAAGCCCTGACTGAGTAGATTATGAGCACAGGCCAATATATGCAATATGATGAGTTTACATGCAATAATGGACTTTACCATGAACCATACAAAGGCATGTATCTGGGCCAAACTGTTATTCTTGTCATCAGCTAAACACACCTATACTAACTCATTTCTCAAATACAAACACTGATCATTTATTTTGTGAGCCTTTGCATGCAAACTATCCTGACTGCAGAGGAGTTTGTGCCCATTAACACAAATAAAAACATGAAATGCACTGAGTAAGAACTTTGGGCTTACTGTTGCAGCATGCAAATAACAATTCTGGGGAGAAAGAGTGGTGGGCCAGCCAGACATGAGGCATCGCAGAGAGCTTGCAACAGGTCTGCTCCTGTCCTTGACAGTTGGTTAAACGTCTCAAGGCAGGTAACAAGGTTTTGGATTAGTATGAGTTGCGTATTCTGTCTGAGACATCAAACAAGCAAGGAAGAAGTCAGAAGAAATCCCAGTCGTCAAAGACTAACTGAGGATACTAAAAGGCCAAACAGAAATGGTCTGTGTTCCACGGAAGACATGTTTCTCCAAAGCTTCATATAAGCAGTTAGTATATAAACAGCCAACATGCCCCGCAAGTCGAGGCCTGGAGAACCAGGAACACTAGGAAAAATCAAAGTAAGTTTAGGTTTATACAGGGAACTGGTTAGGTCTGGCAGTCACATAGAGCAAGTAGAAAACTATCCTAAATATTTTGTAGACATAAGCAACCCACATCTGTAGCTGGTTATTACCATAGAAATGCATGCACTTCGTAGAAAGATTCGGTGCTGTAAACACTGTTAAAGTTAAGGTACCCCAAATATTTTGGGCATAAGTTAGAAACAAATATATCATGTTAGAGATACAAAAAGCACACAAAAACCAAGTGATAAAATAATCTGTCATAGAAATCACATTTACCTGCATTCCATTTGGTTAATAAAAAGGTAAACACAGGCCTGTATTGACCTTGAGGGGAAAATAATGATTTACTGCTATCTCTGTTAAGTGTCTCACATTATAGTTTATTTTAAAATGCCAAATCAGACTCCACCGTGCTGATATTGGTTGTGTTTTCACACTCTGCCACACATTTCCTTAGAGAAATCCCTTGAGTTCACAAATTGTCAGTCTCTTGTTGGACACACATTGTCTGCATAATTTAAGTGATTATTTATTTCTATAGGCTATCATATTTCTTTATACCTGGATGAACATTAGGCTTTATTAGAATTATTAGAATGGAATATCAATATGTTGTGTTTTTATTATTGTCAAGTAATACTGTACATAAACAATATGAAATCAAATAATTTCCACATTGAAGATCTGCTATAAACTATTGGCCAATAAAAACGTGGTTTTATTATTTTTCCAGTCCTCAGGATGTGTAAACCCACATGTTTATTGGGCTTAGTCCCTAAAACACATTTCAATCAAATCCTCCATTGGTTTAGAGTATAATGATCAATTCTTCATCATTTACATGTTATAGTGGCAGACACATGAATTAAACAATATTTCGTTGGAGAGAGGAGCCTCTGGAGTGTACCTTTGTCTAAAATAACCAGTGGTTGCCATTCTGCAGTGATCGCCTTGGAAATGCGAGACGGATATCGATCATCTCAACTGGAAAGCTATTGTGTAGTAGTGGGACTACAAATTTCCCGCTTCCCAGCACAAATATTATTTTGTGAAATTACAAATTGTACAATTTTAATGAATACTTCCAAACTTGGGTCCAATGCGTGGTTTACACTGCGTACATATTTTCCGTAGACCTACTATTGGCTATGAGTCCTTTGTCCTGTCCAACGAGCAAATAAACAAAAGATATAGGATTTGAATCGAGTCGGCTTACGTTGGTTTAATTATAATAAGATATTCAATACGCGTATTTGTCTTTCACATAAACTACCCTCTATCACAAATAAAGACATATAATCGAGTTGTAACATATGGAGTGTAAAACTGCCGCTAACAGAGATACGTTATGACCCCCCACCAGCGCAAGGAAAGGGTAGGTAGCCTTCCATAGCCCTTGACGAGGGAGGGAGAAAAAAAGTGCTGAAATGTTGCCAGCACATAGCTGGGTCGGCTCAATCGACTCAACAACGTAATGTGAAGCGAGTCAATGCTATATCGAGGCTATGGATATGTTACTTAGTTTTAAATCATGTGCGTAAAACCACAAAAATAGTTACAACTTAACGAACGGCTATAATATCTATCAACTGACAGCCCTTTAATTTTTTAACAGCTGAGCTGATACAGATCAACGTATCCGGCTTCCTAAAGAAACAGAGTAGCCTAGCCAGCCATCTGAATTTAATGTAGGCTTGATCACTCCGTTCACTTAATTCGATCCGAACCAAATTAATGTCGGCTTATGCTAAAATTGCTTCAACATAGACCAGTTTTTCCATACTTTTGTTTTCATGGAAAAACTTATACCATTACTAAATGCCAGCCTACCCTTCCTTGATCGAGTTAGGGCTTAGGGGCACAGACTAATTTGAAAAGCCGTGTAAGAGGAGAAGGGGGACAGGGGCAAAGTGCTGTGATTGTTCCACTTACCGACTTGTAAGACATTTTCCACACAACCAGTCTCTAAAAGCCGAATGCCCCGACGGAAAGGCAGTCCATCTCCGGTGCCCGCTGCCCCCGTCGTACTGGTAACCCCTCCAGGGACAGCCCCGGATCCAGCGGGAGCCCCTGTTCCTACCGCCGGACCCTCTTCGCCGGCGACGCGGCACTGAAACGACGAATACATACATATTTCCCTTTCGTTCCTCGGAAAAGACCAGTACACTATACGGCGCTGTACTGGCTCTGGGATCCGCTCGAATCGCTCCTCCACCCTCTCAAAGGCCCATTTCTCCGCTACAGCCTTTGCCGCACAGTCCAATAGAGATTCCGGGCAGCGAAACCGAGAGTTCGGAAAACCTGGACCAGGCCCTGGACCAGGCCCTCGGGGAGCCGGGCGCAAGCACAGTCGCTTGCTGGCCGGGGGTAAAGATAGATGAAGCGGCGGCTGAGGCGGTAGCTCTGCACGTCCCTCCGCCATGACGACCAGATAAACACTGAGGACCGGCGACCTGCTTCAGAATCGAGAGGAGGTCGTCACAAGTTACCACAGCCACATAGTTATAAACCCCGCCCATTTATACAATTTATCTTCTTAAATGTAATTTTAAACCTAACCCTAACATTAACCACACTGTTAACCATATGCCGAACCATAACCTTTAATTAAGGCCAAAAAAAGTCATGTTTGTTTTTCAGATTTTTCACGATAGCCAATTTTTACTTTGTGGCTGTGATATCTAGTGGAAACTGGAGAAGGGGTCTGGGTGTTGAGGGGTTTAACGTCACAACCAATAACAAACACTCCCCAATCACATGGCAATACCGCACTGACAACGCACCACTGCTACCCCGGTCTTTATATGTGTGTGTGTGTGTGTGTGTGTGTGTGTGTGTGTGTGTGTGTGTGTGTGTGTGTGTGTGTGTGTGTGTGTGTGTGTGTGTGTGTGTGTGTGTGTGTGTGTGTGTGTATGTGGTGTGTTGTGTGTCACCCAAATGTCCTGTGTGTAGGTGTGTTTTGTGAATGGCAGGACTTGTTTCAGGTCTTGTTGTTCAAATTATATGGACCTTAATGTTAGGTTTAGGGTTTTCACCCAAATGTCCTGGGGTAATAAACAGTAATAATTTTTGAATGGCAGGACTTGTTTCAGGTCTTGACAGTCATGGTTCAAATGCTATATTAAGCTTAAGGGTTGGTTTAGGGTTTTGGGGTTAAGGTTGGGGTTTACCAACTGGGTGAAGGTTGGGTTAAAAGTTAGGGGTAGGTTTAGAGGTTAGGGAAAATATGATTTGTAATGCGTGAAGTGTGTGTGTGTGTGTGTGTGTATTTATCTAATCTGCAACTCTTAAGACAGACACACACATCTTTACTCACCTCAACTTTAACCTTGACCTATAAAGTGGAAAAGATGACGATATTTTTTAAAATTTGTCTTAAAAAAATATTTTAAAAAAAATCTGAAATAAACATGACATGGAAATAAAATGAACACATCCAAGTAATAAAAACCCTTCCCTCCATTAAATCCATACCTTTACTGACTGAGATTAATTACAAAGACACAAACTGGAAAATTCAATCCACATCATTTACTTCAATGTTTCCAATCCAGCAAATATATATCCTCAGAATTCTCATTCATTATCAGATTTTGTATCAAATTGACACATTATAAGTCATACAGTACGTGTTGTGAGTAATGTAAAAAATAACATATGTAGTCTAATAACTCTTTAGCAGACTATCACCATTTTAGCACTTGTCAGCACTTGGATCCTTTTTAGCACTATTTTCTTTGAAAATTGAAAAACCTGGGGTCGTTCCACTTCAAAAAGCACAAGAAAGAGGATTTCGACACACTGAAATCGTTTATGTATTTAGGAACAGATATGATTAGCATTCCTAAAATATTATTTTGTTGAAATATAATTTTATCTCTGAGAAATTAAGCTAACTGATAGTACCCAAAGTGTCCATTTATATTTATAGAATTCAGAACATATTAAATACATATTCTACCCAACATCCAATTTGGACCAAACGTATTCCTACCAATGAGTAAAACATGAGGAATCCCTTCCAAAATAGTTTTTAAAACACCTGGACCCCACACCCAATGCCAATCCCACCCCAACAACCATTATACAGTATTACATTTACATTACATTTAAGTCATTTAGCAGACGCTCTTATCCAGAGCGACTTACAAATTGGTGCATTCACCTTATGACATGCAGTGGAACAGCCACTTTACAATAGTGCATCTAAATCTTTTAAGGGGGGTGAGAAGGATTACTTTATCCTATCCTAGGTATTCCTTAAAGAGGTGGGGTTTCAGGTGTCTCCGGAAGGTGGTGATTGACTCCGCTGTCCTGGCGTCGTGAGGGAGTTTGTTCCACCATTGGGGGGCCAGAGCAGCGAACAGTATTAGTTCTCTATGTTTGACAAGCAGTATGAAGCTCTGACTTGGAATATTGCTTCTTCATACTATGTAATGTATTGCCTGTGATGCTGGTGTTATTTCCCCCCACTGTTCTGAAAAATTAGTCATTGAAGTCACTTGCATTATTTACTATAAAGTAGTGTTAAAGTACCAGGTTTTGACCACTAGTTGCCTGTGTTCCTGCTATACTGTCACGCTGTTTTATTTATTTTGCTGGTCTCTTCTGTTTATTAAATAGATCAAACATTTCCTTTGCAACTTTGGATAGAAAACCAATAGATTTGCCTCATTATGAAAATGAATTGTGTGGTCATCCTCACAACTCAAGCCAGTTCTCCACGACAGCAATTCAGTCTGTCCTAATAGCAACCTAATGCTTCAACCCAACTATCATTGAATAGACCAACAAGTGGCCGCTCTCTGGGAGTGCTATCCCAATGCAATTCTCAAATAAAGACTTTTCCTACAAGCCCAAAAGTTGAATGGAGAAATGGGCTACAGATGAAAATGTCGTGACAACCCTAATAAAATAATTAATGGCATGGCAGTCTTGTGTTTTTCAATAAAACGATCAGGAAACAGCTCTATATGTATTGTGAATAGTGACACTAAACCCTTTACCATGAAGACCATTAGAGACCATAACATTGAAACTATTAGAACTGCTGTGGCCTAATGGTTTGCTTGTTCAGCAGGAATGGTCTAACAGTAATCCAGACCTTTTTCAAGGGAATAAACCACACACAAAGGGGTCATTTCTTGGACACCGATAAAGTGTTAAAGAAGGACAAAATGATTTGCTTTCATGGAGGACTTTATTTTCGTCATGAGCCAAATATATTGGTTTTCTACCCAAAGTTGCAAATAAAATGTTGTGATCTATTTGATAAGCATAAGAGAACGGCAACATTGATAAAATAGTGTGGCAGTATAGCAGGAACAGTGGCATCTAGTGGTCAAAACCTGGTACTTTCACACTACTTTATGGCAAATATTGCAAGAAACCTCAATTACTAATTTCTCGGAATAGGGAGGGAAAAAAACAGTACTAGATCCACATGGAATACATAACATAGTATGGAAAAGCAATACTTCAAGCCACAGCTTCATACTACTTGTCAAACAAAGAACTTGTACTGTAAACGGGTATCAAAACTTGGGTCCAAATTGAATGTTGGGTACTATATTTATTGAATATTATCTGAACCCTATAAATTAAAATGCACAATTTGGGTGTAATCAATTAGCTTAATTTATCAGAGATAAAATTCAAATTCAACAAAATAATTTAAGGAATGCCAATAATGCCTGTTTCTAACTACAGAGAGGCTTGCTGACATGACATAGAACAAATCCCTGGTCAGAATAAACATGGTATATAATAAGCATGTCCTGAATAAGTAAGCACATTTTCTTCAGTAACAAAGCTTAAATCAGCCAGTGTCTCTGATCAATCATGCAGTCCTCATTTAGAGACAGTGACAAACGTTGTCGATGCTCGATTACACCCAGACTGAGTGACTGAATGGTATTTGCTCCAATTAACATTGTTATGAATAATTAATACTAGGGGGATTCACAAACTTTACACGCAGACTGAGGCTGTGTGCGTTTGGGAGATTCACCTTTCTGGTTCGTTTCTCTTTTAGCTTGGCATAATTATATACTTTTTTCTTTACAATCTTCATGCTCGTCAGGACTATCCCAGGATGGCTAGGAGAATAGGGAACAGGGAATCACGAATTTACAGTTCGGTTATTATCGATCAACCACCCATTTTGTCATTCTGTCTACGTGAAAAATAACGCACCTATTTTGGTTCACACATATTTGAAGTCACTCTAATACTATTTTCACCCATTTTCTTGTTCAGCCTAATTTCAGAAAATGTTTTTACGTAAAACTGTGAAAGTCGTAATGTTATTATTCATCAGTGTCAGTGATGAAAAGCACAGTGTAGATGTCCTTGGGTCCTTTTCAGTTCCCTCTTTTTCCAGACCTTGAATAATGTAAAAATATAAAACTTATCACAGGGTTGCGAGAGATCAGTCAGGCCTCTCTGTGAAAAGGGAGGGACAATTATTTTATTTTGAAGAAGATATTATCATTAGGACTCTTTTAGCCAGCAACTCAATGTCTGTCGCCAGGTAAAAGCAACTGCTCTCCTCCCTGCATGCCACCCCCCTGACTGGTTGTGATGAAATCTAATAAAGTTTCTGAAAGCATTTCTATAGCTGACAATGTGAAAGAGAAGGACATTTAAATACAGGCTTTTTTTAAACGTGCGCACACATGTACACACATAAAGGGCAGAAGCTGCAGTTGTGTGTTGAGGCCCCGGCACCTTGTTCCCCCGCAGAGAGAGTGAGGGACACTCCTGGAGGCTGCTGTTGTCATCACTTCTCTCTCTCTCCTCTTTTCTCTTTGAGGAGGTCGTGTCTCTTTAAAGCTCCCAGCCAAGGAGCTGTTTTGTCAGTCAGTGGAGATGAGATTGCCTGGCCTCATTGTCCTTCAGAGCTCACAGGGATCTATAAAGCCTCTTTCTATCTTAAAGACTGCCAGTTCTGGAGTCCAGCTGAGAGCTGTGTGAAGGGTGTGAAAAGGGAATCAGAAAGCCTTTCCCATCATGGGTGGCCCCCAGCAGTCTGCCCAGCCTGCTGCCACTCTCACCAGCTCGTTGACTGACGCACTGGTGTTGCTCCTCACATGTTTCACAAGGGCAAACACCACAGATAGTGCATACGGGCCATTGGCCACCATTATATAGGGAAGATAATGTTTTAGCACAGGCTTACCTGGCTGGATCGTGATAGTTCACGAGGAAGATCAGACATTCTGTGGCATTTGGGGAAAACGGTGACAGCTCTTTCCACTACAATGATAATTGAGGTGACAGTGATGCGGGATGTTGTTTTGGGTAAACACAGTGTTTGTTTGTTTGTCGGTGTGCTCTGAGACAGAGCAAACAGCAGGTATGAGAGTAAGTAATGACAGGACTCCCAGCATGCGTGCTACAGTCCAGTCGAGTGCATATAGGGTGAATATGACAGGATGACAGCCCACAACAGAGGACACCAGCCATGTTTGTCTGTGTGTGTGTGTGTGTGTGTGTGTGTGTGTGTGTGTGTGTGTGTGTGTGTGTGTGTGTGTGTGTGTGTGTGTGTGTGTGTGTGTGTGTGTGTGTGTGTGTGTGTGTGTGTGTGTGTGTGTGTGTGTGTGTGTGTGTGTGTGTGTGTGTGTGTGTGTGTGTGTGTGTGTGTGTGTGTGTGTGTGTGTGTGTCTCCCAATTCCTTTCATCTTGTCTTTTTCAACGGGATACTTTCACTGTTGTATGACAATGGAAAATAAATGCAACAAATGTGTGTTAATGTAAAAAATGACTTGGAACCCCCCTGCTTCTTATTGTCCTCCACTACATCCCTGCTATCTTTGTCAACTTCTCTGTCCCCCATCAAAGACTCCCCTTTTGGTGCATAATTACATCAAACAATGGACCAAACCCAATGGTGGATGCAACCTGTTACCAAGGCAACTATTATAGATTTAAGGGAGACAAGACAGGTAATTGTAAAAAGATTGATAGGGGACAAGGGACTGGGAAAAGCCTATCAAAGAATATCTCTGAGGGAATTACAATTACATAATGGCAGGGCTTCTCTTCTACCAAGCCGATAGGCCCTCGTTCGTCTGCCACAAGATAAAGGCCACGACTGCTCTCTTTGTCATTCTCCTGCTATATTGACTTGCACAGATATAGGCTTAGGGTTGTTTGATGGCTCAATGGCAAACAATGAATATTCTATCAGTATTTGAGATATAAGTGATCTCTCAGGCAGGTGAATGTGTTTTAATGATCTGGGTAGTGTGTAATGCACTAACCAAACCATTGTCTTGTATTCTACAGATGAATCGACAAAACATGACATCTGTAGTGATGCAAGAGTCTGATTCAACCCCCTTTTTATTATTCCATTCCTTTTTTCTGACCACTATTTCCTATTATTTAATACGTGCAAGAGAGGGAGAGTTCTCCTGCATTCATATACTGGTTTCATCTTCCTCTTGGCAGGTTCAGTTTAGACTTGGTCTCCACAACATAGACGGGGGTGTTGTTCACTCTCTGACTCTCGGTCTAAGAATGCACTTTATGTGGCTCGGGTGGTGTCAGCGGAAGTTCCTGTCAGTCTACCTGTCTCAGTGTATAGCTGCAAGGGTGTAGCTTGGATCTAGGCTTGGAGAGATACATGGAAAGAAACATCAGAAAATTCCCCTGGGACGTTGGGGTGGAGGACGGTGGAGGCCGTACGTATCCCTTCCCGACAGCCCCTCGGCCTCAGGCCCTCAACCTGGTGACGTCAGCCGTTTGTGGGCAGGTTGTGGCATTGCACACCGGCGGTTGGCGTACAGTGAACAATGGCTGTGTTGATAGAGGAGCCAGCACTACCTGTAGGGCCTGATTTTGATCACAAAGGCCTCCAACCCCCTCCACAGGCCCGGAGCTGTCAGCAGGCCCAGACATCCATTAATACAACCATGTGACTCAGAGTTAAGTGGACACTGAGCAGCACAACACAACACTACTCACCCGGTGTGAATAGGGAATTACCCACGCAACCTTTTGTTTCACAATGCCTCGACGAGAAGGGAAGGTAGCTGTGGAATGGGCTAGTGTTGCCATAAAATACCTTTTTGTCACTGGGAAGGAACATCACTTGTTTGCTGTCTACTGTTCAAATAATCCATGTTTATTTGAACTGTGTCTTGAGTGTATCTGGGTGTGCCCTGGCCCCAAACTAAGCATTTGTTGGGCTGACAGTGTGATGATTAAGGCTGAGGTGTCAATTTAATTAGGTGTTTGTGTATTGGCCAGACACCGCTCCATAAAGGCACAAGACATGGGGGTGATTTTTTATAACAGATAGCTCCTCTCAAGGGCGCCTCTCATCTTGGAGGACTTCCTCCCTTTGCCCCCCACCTCCAACTAGCCACACTCCCCAAATCCTGGTTGGCTGATGAGAAGGTTATTAGTGGATGTAAGCTACCCCTTCCTCCATGGCAGTGTGCCTCTCAGCAAAGGTGGTAGAAACTCTTCATAAGTCTCCGCCCCCCTGGTCTGCACCCTCACTACTGCAAGCAATGGCTGTGTGCCCACTACTGAAATGTCCATGTCTACTTTACTCCAAATACTCTTCTCTGTTCACTTTTTACTCTGTATTGCACTCCTCCTCTCTTCTCTCCCCACCCGTCTGTCTCTTGTTTCTCCCTCTCGTTGCCTCTCCCTTCTCTCCCTCTCATTCTCTCTCATCTCTTTTCTTTCTCTATTGTTGGTTCCCAAATGGTATTTCTTCCGGCTAGGAGGAGGAGAATGACTGTTGGTCTCTGGAGAGGCCTAAACACAAACACAGGGAGTGACCGTCCACTGATCTGGCTTGAGTGATGGGTTTTATCTAAAAGACAGTGGTTTTATTGGCTCTGTTAATGCAGCATTTACTGTGGCAGGACTGATGTGTCCTCTGGGGCAGTCAGTGGTACAGCTGCAGTTTAGGCCTCCAACGCTGGCTTGTGAGTGACCGCCCAGCCCCGGACCAAAACCAGGATTCCTGTCAGATGACCAAGAGGCTCTATGGTTACTGCAGCAGAATCCTCAGTGGTAATTTAAGAAGGATGAGGAAATTTGTCCAAATGGAGTCCATTTACTTGAATTCTCTCTCCAGTAATATCTCTCCCTGCAATCCATCTGTTATTAGATGCTCTCAATGTGTTTCTCTGTTCCTCCTCTCTCTCTGATCTGAACTGAAGAAGCAGGAAATGACCAGTCCCCCCTCTGTTCTTGTCTACAATGCAGCACTCCACATCGTCTCGGCTGAATTGGATGAAAATGGCATGTGTTGAAATGGCTGTTGTCTGTCTCCGGCCTATGGTGTCTGATTGGTGGGATGTCTCTAATGGTGTTAGGGGGTGATTTCACGCCCAGCAGGCCTCCGGGCCCCATCAGCCTCCATGCTGGCCAAGTGGCCTGTGTGAATACTGGGGCTGGGGGCGAGGAGCCCCCCTTTATGGTGATAGGCAAGATGTGTGTATTTGATCAAGGGAGAGCCCAGGTCCTTATTTGCATGTCAACGGAAATAAATACCTCTTTTAAAGTAGACAAATAGAAGAGATTAGCAATGTAGATAAGCCATCATCGAGCAGAACATCCCACCCTATTTGCCCTAGCAAAGACAGAGAAATAATTGAATGTGTGGCATTTATGTTGGAAAATGTTTATTTTAAAAGGTTTATTTTACGTGATTGCAACCATACTGGTTTTATTATATTATTATACTTTATTATGTTTCAGCCTTGCTGCTCATTTTAGTATAAAGGTCAGTGTTGTTTCAGTCATTGGAACATTGTATGGAAATTTGAGTTCTGAATTGACCCTGCCTTCACCCCCCCCCCCCCAAAAAAAAAAAAAAACTGATAACATTCGGACACGAGTGAACCAGAGGAGAACAACTGTTCCCTCTAATTGTAACAACGGAAGGCCAATCGCGGTACTGCAGGCATTGTTAGCCGAAAACAGGATCTTCATGGTCAATCTCTGTGTGAATAAAAAATACTTTTTGAAGATACTCATAGTACCAAAAATGTCTTCTAATAGACCATTTGTATGTCCTTGAATCAATTATTTTAAAATCACACACACAGAAGAAATTATGAGGATAATTGAGTTGCTAATGGCAGCCTGCAGTAAGCCGGTCGGCCTTCAACTTGAGTTACTCAATGAGAGGGGGCAGCACTGCGCTAGCCTGCAACGTCACTTCCTGAAGGAGCTTAAACTGACTTCATTTGGCTCCAATGCGCTATTGAGTCTTCACATCGGAATGAAAGGTTTCACATGATCAATGGCTTTGTCCATTCATAGATAAAGTCATTGGTGTGAATCAGTGGAGGCTGCTGAGGGGAGGACGGCTCATGATATTGTCTGGAAGGGAGTAAAATGGGGTGAATGGATTGGTATAAAACATGAAAACCATGTGTTTCACTTTGTTTATGCACAGTTTGTTTATAATTACTTTGTTTTACAAACATTTGAGTAAATGTGGAGTTTTCTTACATGTGAAATGGTAAAGGGTTTCATACCATTCCTTTCCACTTACTCCATTTTGGCCATTATTCTGAGCCGTCCTCCCCTCAGCAGCTTCCACTGCTGTGGACACATGTGAACAGATTTTTATATGTGAAATGTTCTCATGAGTCAGACATGTGGTTTTTGGACATATGTGAAGTTTCACATGTACATTTTCACATTCTAATTCCTAACTACTTCCAGCTACATCTAGTACCCCATCTAGGGACCTACCCTGCTTAGCTTCAAAGGCAAACCAGCAGTGAGATACAGGGTGCTATGTTGCTGGAATCAATGTGCCAAAACTTGCAACAGGTTTTTTTTTTAAAGCAGCGAAAGCAAAGGCCAGGGTATCATAACCAAATAATGGGAAAATTGCAGGAAAGAGTGAGACTTTTTATTTAATTGAGTTATCATATATATATATTTTTTTTTTTAAACAAATGTATGTGCATCCGTTTACGATTAATTTGCTCTTATATTTAAAAATATCCTTGCAAAATCAATGTTTGGCTTTCAATATCATTATTTTTGTTTGCAGTACTAATAATTTGGTTCTCGACTTCAGTAGTTTTGCTTGATATTAATGGCACAAAAGTAACTCACTCACGACAGTAGTGACCAGTCAGTCAGTCCAGTTAAAGTCAACAGCCTCCAACAGTAGAGGCCAGTCAGTCAGTCCAGTTAAAGTCAACAGCTTCCTACAGTAGAGACCAGTCAGTCAGTCCAGTTAAAGTCAACAGCCTCCTACAGTAGAGACCAGTCAGTCAGTCCAGTTAAAGTCAACAGCCTCCAACAGTAGAGACCAGTCAGTCAGTCCAGTTAAAGTTAACAGCCTCCAACAGTAGAGACCAGTCAGTCCAGTTAAAGTCAACAGCCTCCAACAGTAGAGACCAATCAGTCAGTCCAGTTAAAGTCAACAGCCTCCAACAGTAGAGACCAGTCAGTCAGTCCAGTTAAAGTCAACAGCCTCCAACAGTAGAGACCAGTCAGTCAGTCCAGTTAAAGTCAACAGCCTCCAACAGTAGAGACCAATCAGTCAGTCCAGTTAAAGTCAACAGCCTCCAACAGTAGAGACCAGTCAGTCAGTCCAGTTAAAGTCAACAGCCTCCTACAGTAGAGACCAGTCAGTCAGTCCAGTTAAAGTCAACAGCCTCCAACAGTAGAGACCAGTAAGTCAGTCCAGTTAAAGTCAACAGCCTCCTACAGTAGAGACCAGTCAGTCAGTCCAGTTAAAGTCAACAGCCTCCAACAGTAGAGACCAGTCAGTCAGTCCAGTTAAAGTCAACAGCCTCCTACAGTAGAGACCAATCAGTCAGTCCAGTTAAAGTCAACAGCCTCCAACAGTAGAGACCAGTCAGTCCAGTTAAAGTCAACAGCCTCCAACAGTAGAGACCAGTCAGTCAGTCCAGTTAAAGTCAACAGCCTCCTACAGTAGAGACCAATCAGTCAGTCCAGTTAAAGTCAACAGCCTCCAACAGTAGAGACCAGTCAGTCCAGTTAAAGTCAACAGCCTCCAACAGTAGAGACCAGTCAGTCAGTCCAGTTAAAGTCAACAGCCTCTACTAGAGACCAGTCAGAGACCAGTCAGTCAGTCCAGTTAAAGTCAACAGCCTCCAACAGTAGAGACCAGTCAGTCAGTCCAGTTAAAGTCAACAGCCTCCTACAGTAGAGACCAGTCAGTCCAGTTAAAGTCAACAGCCTCCAACAGTAGAGACCAGTCAGTCAGTCCAGTTAAAGTCAACAGCCTCCTACAGTAGAGAACAGTCAGTCAGTCCAGTTAAAGTCAACAGCCTCCTACAGTAGATGTGGAGTTTTCTTACATGTGAAAATGCAATTCCACATGTGAAATTGAGATTGTGGAGTTTTCACATGTGAAACGAACAAAGTGATTTTCACATGTGAATGTTTTTCACGTGTGAAAATGCATAACCAGTTCTCTCATGTGAAAGTTCTAACATGTGAAACCACAATTCACGTGAGGTGAATGTGTTGTATTATCCTCACATGCGAAAGGGTGGTGTAAACATGTGAAAATATGGTTTCACATGTGAAATTTAACATGTGAAAACAGCTACAGCAAAAAATATATATAAGGGTGACGTGTACTACAAAACGTAATGTCTTTTAGCAGCTGTGTTTGTCCCTCAGTAACTATGCCATAGCCATTGATATGTGTAGACATTACACAAGCAGACTGCAGCTTCCTAGGCCCTTCCCACTGCTACCATTTCATGATTGAGACACATTTCAGATGTGGCAAATTTAACACACTATAAGAGAACTTGTCCAAATACGTATGACTCCTTCAAATAGGGGGACTCGCTACGTAGTGTTTTAATTTCATATGGTAAAACAGACACGTGAAAATACCCTCAAATAAAAGGTGACATTCTGTACTGTTGCTTCATTTAAAACATTTGATCTCAATCCCAAAATGCTTGAGTAGAGAGAGAAACGTAAATATGTACTGTGGCTTCACTGTCAAAAATAAATACTGAGGGGAGTGTATGCCTGTCTGTCTTCATTGGCACATGGGTATGATATTATGGCTGTACCAAACCTGAGTGTGATGTAAGGGACATTTAGACATATAGACTGGGACAGAAATGAATTGAAAGGAGACAAAAATGGCATTTCTATTTATAATTCCATTGAAATTCACGAGACAAGTGACTTATAATCTACACCTAAATGGAAATTGCCTTGGTTCTTGTTTGGTTAAATTAGACGTTGAATGCTGAACCTAAGACAACATTGTAAAGAGAACAGTCATTTGCTTGTGAACGTATCTAGGTTTGTTGGTGTTTATAAGGCTCTCTAGGACTGCTCAGTGTTCCAGTTGATCTACAAAGGCTATAATTATCTTCATGCTCGTATTCTTAGCCCTGTTTTCCCACAACGATCCAATACCTAGAATGTATGCTTCCTTTCCATTCAAAAGACTCTGAGATTGAAATGTAACGAGGCATTTGTAAAACACAACAAAAAGCACAACAAACAGGAAAACACTTCGTCAACCCTGTGAAATTGCATTTAATTTCTTCACCTCTGTCTCCACCAGCAGACAGCAGATCCAGGCTGACAGGCAAATGCAAGCTGACAGGCAGGGAAGGGTATTCCAGAGAGCTGCTCTGCATGTGGGGTAACTGCCACAGCCAGACAGGGCATGAGGGGCGACGGGGTTGCAGCACACTGGCATGGCCCCTCCTGCTCCCGCCTCCCCCTTCTGCCTGCACCAGGGAGGAGGGGCCTGGGGTCTGAGGGCCTCGGGGCCTCGGGGCTGGGCGAGGTAGTGACAGCTAAAGGGGGGAGAAATCGGTGCCTCCGTCAGGTCTCTCCAGCGAACCATTCACCCGCTGAACTACACCCGGGGCGCTAAACATCATGCACTTGGAAGTGCAGTAAATTAATGATCATAAATCATACAGAATTCATGACAGACTCAATAGTCCATATTGCCCATACCCACTCTCCTCTCCTCCTCCCCCTACTCTGTTAATGGAGGGTAACATGGTCCTGGAGGGGGCTGGAGGGGCTAGAGTTGCCTGGTGCTGTCAATGGCCAGTGGTGATAGGGGGTTACTAACTGAACACAGTGTTCTGGACCACTGCACCCAATGAAGGTACCCCCCCCTCAGCTGTTTCACATGAGACCATTGTTTGGTGAATATACCACCAGATGGTTTGCACCAGATCGGCAGAGGTATCCATTTGACACTAAGGCAACCTATGAGGGAGGTAGCATGGGTTCAGCTAGTAGAATTCAACCGGAAAGTAGTAACACATTTATTGAAACAGGATAGTAGCGCTGTGTATCCCTAGTGTTGTTGATTTTAGTATTGGGGATTATTTCTGAGTCCTCTCATTCAGCCGTGCATCCACCCAGGTCTGGGGTGTAATATTAAATGGTGAGAAGGATAAAGAGAGAGGTATACCGGGAGAGAGGCAATCCAGTGTAGCAAAGGGTCAGGGCCTCTCATAATCTGCTGCACTCTCACTAATGACTGATAACACTAGTCGGCCAAGGTGTGTCAGCCCTCATCGCTCTTTTTAATTAGAGATTGCGTACACTCATTTTTACCCCCCGGGGTCTGCCTGCCTTCTCTCTCCACTCTGCTACACACACCCTGAGTCAGCCAATCACTCAGCAGCATCACTCAGCCTGCTATTTAGCTGAATGAGGACTCTCCCCCCTCTCCGCTCATTTGGCATGGAGAACACACACACGCACTCACACACAAAGTTCATATGTAACTTATACAAGCTGAGCTATTAGGTCTATGTTCACAGTCACACCACTTGGCAGCAGGGCCTTTGTTTGGCTCGTCCATAGCCCAGGTTAGAGCATATGGGCTAGGAAACATGATAGCTTTAGCCGGTAGATAAAGACATACACATTAACTTAGTGGTCAGGGCTCAGCTCCTACTCGTTTACTTCACAGGCCCATCAATTCCTGAATTCTATAACCTCTGACCTACAAACCAGATGACCTGTCACTGTGTATCCAAATCACTGATTAGGCCGACATTGCAGGTGTGTCGGCTACAGCAACACAGTCCGAGCCCTCAATACTGCTTACATTCACTGACACACACACTCCCACGCATGCATGCATGCATGCACGCGCACACACACCAAGAACCTGGTTGTAGGCAGGGGTCGAGAGCAGCCTGACCCCACTTAATGAAGTGGGCAGAGGAGAATGAGCAGAGCAGGAGGATATGGATAATTCATGGCTGATATGGAAGTCTTTCCTTTAAGCTAGTCCCCAGTGGCACAACATAGGGAATCAGAATAGATGGGAGATGGGAGTGCATCATAGGGCATAAAACCAAGCCAACCAGTGGCAGGGGGAGGCGCCAGGTCTTAAAGTGAGCCTGTAAACTGTAGTGTTTGTAGTGGTGTGTAACCAGTCATAAACAAAACCAGCTAGCCTGACATTGAAACCTGGCATAATTTTCTGTGGGTAGTATACTGAGGGGAAAAAAACAAATTCCTACCAACATCACTCTGATTGAGGCAAAGAGACAGAGGCAGGGAAGGCACAGTTATGCAGCTCTCTGGGTAGATCATATTGATGCAAACCACAATCCCACCACCATGCCTCATATCCGGCTGAGTGAGAGGGAGAGACAGAGACCAGAGAGACCAGGCTTTGGTTCAGCTGTCTCGTGGCACCGTCTTCTCTGTTGAGACTCCTCTGGTAGCAAACATAAACTAAGTGCCTGGCTGAAAAATGGAGCTGGGCTTCAACAATAAACAGCCACCTTAGCTGGGAGATAGGGGTGAGAGGTCCACATCCATCAGCTGTGATGATGCATCCTGGTCCCAGTCAGAGGACTTTGAATCTGACGATGAACATGATCACCTCTGATCTGCTGGAATAACAACTTTACTGAGACACTTGGGATTCGTCTTGAGAAGGGAGAAACCAGTGTGCGTAGCCATGATAGTGTTGTCTATGGATTTATGTAGCTTTGACATTATTTGTGCAAGGCTTTTTGCTAGCTGTAAAGTCAGGGGTAGAAGAGTTGGAAAGTTCTAATGATTTGGAATTAGCAATGACTCCTTCAACCTTTGCACTTCTATTCTATTGCAGAACAATGACCTGTGAAGCAGGTGAAACTCACTTTAGAAAGATTTAATTAAAAGTAGAACCTATTGCTGTGTAAATAGACTCAATCCATTTAGGGAAAATGTAATCTGTTGGATAATAAGAAAATACGAGCAACGATTTGCTGAAAATCACAAGGCCTGCTGCCTGCAATGAGAGCTGACATTGTCCACATACTTCATAACATTTTGTTGTGTAGACAACATCATTTCATGATGCTCAAGATATTAAAGTCAAAATTGTTTTGTTTACGAAACAGAGGATGAAAATGATCATGGCCACAAAGTGTCCAATCATAGACAATATGAAAGCCTTCACTGTTCCATAGCTTATTTAAAAATGACCAAGAGCCATTTTCCACAGAGATTTCAGAAATGTGGATTTCTCCCTTAATGTCTTTCACAGTTTGTTTATTAGTGGGCCAGCCATGCGGAATGCTCGGTAATGACACCACTGTGAGTGGAGACTGCAGGGATGATTAGCTAACTGGAGTACTAGTGGCACCACATTCCGCGTGGACCGCTGCGGTATAGACAACACACAGAGACCCACATAAAAAGATACTACAGTTTACTATATAATCATATAGTACTTACTATAGAATTATGTAGTAAACTGTAGTATTGCAGTAAATTTGTGGTATATTGTAGAATACTATACTATACACTGTAGCATCCCTCGATCATATAGTGCTTACTTTAGAATGTTGTAGTATACTGGAGAATACTACACTACACACAGTAGTATCCCCCTCGGTCGTGTAATTCTTACTATAGAATTGTGTAGCGTACTGGAGAATTCTTTACTACACACTGTAGTATCCCTCGATCGTGTAGTGCTTACTATACTATTTTGAAATATACTATATAATACTATACTACACACTGTATTAATTTATTAAACGAATGAACACTGAAACAAACTAACAAAATAACAAACAACCTCAACGAAACGTGAAGCTATACACATGAGCGCTAACAGGCAACTACACATAGACAAGAACCCACAAAACCAAAAGGGAAAATGGCAACCTAAATATGATCCCCAATCAGAGACAACGATAAACAGCTGCCTCTGATTGGGAACCAATTCAGGCCACCATAGACATACATATACCGTTCAAATCAAAACAGCATCAACAAAGCTAGCAGCTAGCAGTAAAGCTGGCTAGCAGTCCAATCAATCTAAAAATGCTAATGCTAATGCTAATTCTATAGACTTACCAAAACCCCTAGACATACAAAAAACCCTAGACAATACAAAACCAGCATACCCACCCTCGTCACACCCTGACCTAACCAAAATATAAAGAAAACAGAGATATCTAAGGTCAGAGCGTGACACTGTAGTATCTCTTGATCATGTAGTGCTTACAATAATATTTTGTAGTATACTATATAATACTATACTACACACTGTAGTATCTCTCAATTCCGTAGTGCTTACTTTAGCATTTTTAGATTGATTGGACTGCTAGCCAGCTTTACTGCTAGCTGCTAGCTTTGTTGACGCTGTTTTGATTTGAACGTGCTGCCTTTGGGGAGCTCATGTTGGGGATTTCCTCTGAGGTGCCACCTCGATTGTGTAGTGCTTACTATAGAATTTTTACTATGACTGTAGTATACTATCAGTGGTGGGAAAAGTACCCAATTGTCACACTTGAGTAAAAGTAAAGAATAGAAAATGACTCAAATAAAAGTCACCCAGGAAAATACTACTTGAGAAAAAGTCTAAAAGTATTTGGTTTGAAATATACAGTACTTAAGTATCAAAAGTAGAAGTGTAAATCATTTCAAAATCCTTATATTAACGAAACCAGACAGCACGATTTTCTTGTATTTTACAATTTGGATAGCTAGGGGCACACTAACACTCAGATATGATTTACAAATTAAGCATTTGTGTTTAGTGATTCCGACAGGTCAGGCAGTAGGGATGACCAGGGATGTTAGATTATAAACTGTCATGGTCAAAACATACAGATCCAATGGTTATAAAAATGGGGAGAGGTCTGGCCGTAATAAAGAGATGCTCTGCTTTTTTGACACCACACTCCAAAATGCAAGTTCTGCAGGCTCTAGTTTTGTCTAATCTTGATTATTGTCCAGTCGTGTGGTCCAGTTCTGCAAGGAAAGACCTAGTTAAGCTGCATCTGGCCCAGAACAGAGCGGCATGTCTTGCTCTTCATTGTAATCAGAGGGCTGATATAATTACTATGCCTGCCAGTCTCTCTTGGCTAAGAGTTTAGGAGAGACTAGCTGCATCACTTCTTTTTTATAAGAAACATTGTGTTGAAAATCCCAAATTGTTTGCATTGTCAACTTACACACAACTCTGACACACACACTTAACCCACCAGACATGCAACCAGGGGTCTTTTCACTGTCTCCAAATCCAGAACCAATTCAAGAAAGCGTACAGTATTATACAGTGCCTTGCAAAAGTATTCGGCCCCCTTGAACTTTGCGACCTTTTGCCACATTTCATGCTTCAAACATAAAGATATAAAACTGATTTTTTTTGTGAAGAATCAACAACAAGTGGGACACAATCATCAAGTGGAACGACATTTATTGGATATTTCAAACTTTTTTAACAAATCAAAAACTGAAAAATTGGGCGTGGAACGAGGGGTTTTAGTCTAGTTTATTATTTCTATGTGGGGTTCTAGGTTTAATTTTCTATGTTGGTGTTTTTGTATGATTCCCAATTAGAGGTAATCGTTGTCTCTTATTGGGGATCATACCTAAGTTGCATTTTTCCACCTGTGGGTTATGGGATATTGTTTTTGTTTAGTTGTCTGTTCGCACTGCATTGTCGTCACGTTTCGTTAATTCTTCATTGTTTTGTTTAATCTAAGTTTCACTGTCTAATAAATATGTGGAACTCTACGTACGCTGCGCCTTGGTCCAATCCTTCCAACAAGGATCGTAACAGAACAGCAAACCTGGTTTAAAAAAACCAGATGAAGGAACACCTCACGGCACAACGCCTTTCCCCTATTTGACCTGGATAGTTTGTGTGTATGTATTGATATTTAGGCTACATGTGCCTTTAAATGTTTTATGTAGTTCTGTCCTTGAGCTGTTCTTGTCTATTGATGTTCTGTATTATGTTTCATGTTGTTTGGACCCCAGGAAGAGTAGCTGCTGCTTTTGCAACAGCTAATGTGGATCCTAATAAAATACCAAAAGTTCTCATGATAAGTGCGTGAATTGGACCATTTTCCTGTCCTGTTAAGCATTCTAAATGTAACGAGTACTTTTGGGTGTCGGGTTAATTGTATGGAGTAAAAAAGTAAAATTTTCTTTAGGAATGTAGTGAAGTAAACGTACTTTACACCACTGTATACTATATATAGTGTTCACTAGCGTTTTGCTGACATGACTGTAGTGTACTGTCATATTTACACAGACGACTGCAGTACCACCTGCCGACTAGGGTTATCTAAAATGGGACAACTGGGTGGCGCAGCAGTCAAAAGCACTGCACCACAGTGTTTCACAACCGGCTGTGATCGGGAGCCCCATAGGATGGCGCACAATTGACCCAGCGCCGTCCAGGATAGGGGGGGTTTGAATGGTGGGGGCTTTCCTTGGCTCATCATGCTCTAATGACCTTTTGTAAAAGGGCCGGGCGCCTGCAAGCTGACTCCGGTCGTCATCCGGCACATTGGTGCTGGTGACATCCGGGTTAACCGAGCACTGTGATAAGTAGGTGGCCAGGCGGGTCATGTTTCGGAGGACGCATGACCTGACATTCGCCTCTCCCGAGCCCATTGAGGCGTTGCAGAGATGAGACAAGGGACCTAATTCAGGGGGGGAAAAATACACTTGTAGCCATACCACCCTGAACATGCCTGGTTAGTACTGGGATGGGAGACAGCCTGGGAATACCTGGTTAGTACTGGATGGGAAACAGCCTGGGAATACCTGGTTAGTACTGGGATGGGAGACTGCCTGGGAATACCTGGTTAGTACTGGATGGGAAACAGCCTGGGAATACCTGGTTAATACTGGGATGGGAGACTGCCTGGGAATACCTGGTTAGTACTGGATGGGAAACAGCCTGGGAAAACCTGGTTAGTACTGGGATGGGAGACAGCCTGGGAATACCTGGTTAATACTGGGATGGGAGACTGCCTGGGAAAACCTGGTTAGTACTGGATGGGAGACAGCCTGGGAATACCTGGTTAGTACTAAATGGGAGACAGCCTGGGAAAACCTGGTTAGTACTAGATGGGAGACTGCCTGGGAATACCTGGTTAGTACTGGGATGGGAGACTGCCTGGGAATACCTGGTGCTCTAATACCAGGTGCAAAAAAAGGCACAACTACAAGACTATACCAATTACTGTTTATTGAGGGGAACACCTCAACCAGAACACAAGACAAGTTTGTGACAGGCCACCTAGTGTTGCATTGCTCAGAACTGTTGATACAACAGACCTGAGAACACCTTAGCAAAAAAATGAAATGTTTACTACAATTGTAACATTAAACATCAGACAGGTTCTAGGCCCATTAAAGGGAACCAGTACAGAGGCAGATAAAGAACATGCTTAGAGGATTAGGTTGGCTTGTTTGACACAAATAACACATTAACAAGAGTACACCAGAATTACTTCTTAGATCTGTTACTGCCACTAGATAGCGGGGTTGTATTTCAGAAAGCTTTCAGAGATTCCGTTGACCAAGACATGTAAATTACTAACTTAAGAGTCATCTTATTGGATGGCACTGCCAATAAACTGCCTGGACCTCAAACCAGCAAAGACTCTCCAAACAAACCAACAGAAAACAAAAATAACATTATTGCAATGGCTTTACATAATGAACATCTTGAATATTGTCACATGACTAAACTCAATGGTAAAACTCACATACCATTCAGGACAATTAACCACACCCCAAACATTTCCTCAAGACAGCATGGTCACTAAATGGTTGCTCACAGAAATAAACCAACAGCAACAACGCCGTACAGTCTATACACACACACACACACACACACACACACACACACACACACACACACACACACACACACACACACACACACACACACACACACACACACACACACACACACACACACACACACACACACACACACACACACACACACACACACACACACACACACACACACACACACACACACACACACACACACACAGGTCCTTCCAGGTACAAAGCTCCCACTTGAATATGACCAAGGGGGGCTTTTATACATTTCCTGCATGTCCTCCCTAATAAGGGTGCCCAGGGAAACATTGATCAAAACCTTCGTTCCCAGCCTGTCTCACAATATTCTTCAGTTGTGAGATTGTAACTGATTGAGGTTAGATGAGGGACTCCAGTTAAAGACCAGGTGGAGGCAGAGATGCAGTTCAGTTTAAGAGTAATGGAGATACGTGATAGGGAATGATTGACAGTTGTTGACATGAGACTTGGCTTTGTATAGAGTATGGTTTATCTAAAAGGAGGCATAGAAAGGTGCAAGTGATAATGGGCAGTAACAACAATGAACATACACAATGACAAATGCAATGAGCATGTAAATGGCTAGAGCTGTGCATAAACATAACAGCAGTTAAAAATGAATGGCCAGAAAGGGGGTGCAATAGCGTGTGGCATTTTAGGCCGAAAGCACTGTTGTAATCTATCTAGTGGAAGTAATAGATCTAAGTCATGTTGGTGTACTCTTAATGTGTGTTTATCAGTGTCAAACAAGCAAACCTAATCCTCTAAGCTTTAATAAACGTGGCTTGTTATTTATATCTGCAGCTGTACTGTTTCCTTTTATTGGGCCTAGAGCCTGTCTAACATTTATATGTTACAGTTGTAATACACTTTTTTTTGCATTTTTGCTAAGGTGTTGTCTGGTCTGTTGCTCAGAACTGTTGACCCAACTCAATAGCTGACCTGTCACCAACCTGTGGGTCTTATGTTCTGGTTGATGTGTTCCCCTCATTAAACAGTAACTGGTGTAGTGTCTTATGTGCTGGTTGATGTGTTCCCCTCATTAAACAGTAACTGGTGTAGCGTCTTATGTTCTGGTTGATGTGTTCCCCTCATTAAACAGTAACTGGTGTAGTGTCTTATGTTCTGGTTGATGTGTTCCCCTCATTAAACAGTAACTGGTGTAGTGTCTTATGTTCTGTTGGTTGATGTGTTCTTATGTTCTGGTTGATCATTAAACAGTAACTGGTGTAGTGTCTTATGTTCTGGTTGATGTGTTCCCCTCATTAAACAGTAACTGGTGTAGTGTCTTATGTTCTGGTTGATGTGTTCCCCTCATTAAACAGTAACTGGTGTAGTGTCTTATGTTCTGGTTGATGTGTTCCCCTCATTAAACAGTAACTGGTGTAGTGTCTTATGTTCTGGTTGATGTGTTCCCCTCATTAAACAGTAACTGGTGTAGTGTCTTATGTTCTGGTTGATGTGTTCCCCTCATTAAACAGTAACTGGTGTAGTGTCTTATGTTCTGGTTGATGTGTTCCCCTTATTAAACAGTAACTGGTGTAGTGTCTTATGTTCTGGTTGATGTGTTCCCCTCATTAAACAGTAACTGGTGTAGTGTCTTATGTTCTGGTTGATGTGTTCCCCTCATTAAACAGTAACTGGCGTACTCTGGTAGTTGTGCCATTTTAGCTAACCCTAGTCGGCAGGTGTCACTACAATATACTACAGTCATCTCTGCAAAAACACTACAGTAAATACTACAATATACTATAGTCATGTACTCAAAAATACTACAGTTAATACTGCAGTATACTAGTCATGTCTGCAAATCACTATAGTGAAATCTACAGTAAAGTCTGCAAAACACAACAGTAAATACTTTAGTATACCACAGTCGTGTCCGCAAAAACACTACAGTGAATATTATAGTATACTACTGTCACGTCTGCAAAAACACTACAGTGAATATTATAGTATACTACTGTCACTTCTGCAAAAACACTACAGTGAATATTATAGTACACTACTGTCACGTCTGCAAAAACACTACAGTGAATATTATAGTATACTACTGTCACGTCTGCAAAAACACTACAGTGAATATTATAGTATACTACTGTCACAACAACGCAGTAATCAATAACAATGTAGCACTACAAATAACCAGGTAGAACAAGATATAAAAATTGGAAAGAAGAATTAAGAAGAACACGATAAAGTAAGTAAACATTCTACATACAGGGTCAGATCTAGTACCATATTTACAATGTGCAGGGATACTGGAGTGATACAGGTAGATATGTATAGGGGCAAGGTGAATTGGCATCAGGATATATGATTAAAAAAAGAGTAGCAGCAGCGTTTATGATGATTGTATGTGAGTGGGTGTGCGTGTGTGTAGATTAAGTATAAATGTTTGTGCATATTATGTGTGTGTGAGTGTGTAGGGCCCTGTGAGTGAGCATAGAGACAGAATTATCTGTCAAGGGTCAACTCAGATAGTCTATTAGCTATTTAGAGATATAGCTATTTATTTAACTATATGGCAGTCTTATGGCTTGGGGATAGCTTTTCAGGAGCCTGTTGACGTCAGACTTGATGCACCGCTTGCCGTGCAGTAGCAGGGAGAACAGTCTATGGCTTGGGTGGTTGGAGTCTTTAATGATTTTCCGGACCTTCCTTTCACACCGCCTGATACAGAGATCCTGGAGGGCTGGGAGATCGACCCCAGTGCTGTACTGGTCTGTCTGCACCACCCTCTGTAGCGTCATGTGATCGAGGGCGGTGCTATTGACATACCAAGCAGTGATGCAGCCAGTCAAGATGCTCTCAGTGGTACAGCTGTAGACATTTTTGAGGATCTGAGGGCCCATGCCAAACCTTTTCAAGCTCCTGAGTGGAAGAGGCACTTCTTCAGGACTGTGTGTGTGGGGGGGCCATTATAAGTCCTGATTTAGACACCTAACAACTTGAAGTCGTGGGTGAACAGGGAGTACAGGACTGGACTAAGCACACGCACCTTTGGAACCCCCGTGTTGAGGGTCAGCATGGCGTAGGTGATGTTGCCTACCCTCAACACCTGGTGTCGACCCGTCAGGAAGTCCAGGACCCAGTTATAGAGGGAGGTGTTCAGTCCTAGTGTCCTAAGCTTGATGGCGAGTTTGGAAGGGACAATGGTGTTGAACGCTGAGCTGTAGTCAATGAACAGCATTCTCACACTGGTATTCCTCTTATTTAGGTGGGTGTGGGCAGTGTGGAATGCAGTAGAGGTTGCGTCTTCTATGGATCTGTTGGGGAGGTATGCAAATTGGAGTTGGTCTAGGGTGTCTGGGATGACGGAGTTGATGTGTGCCATAACCAGCCTCTCAAAGCACTCCATGATTACAGATTACAGAGTGCTACAGGGTGGTAGTCATTGTGGCATGGCGCCTTTCAGTTCTTGGGAGCAGGAATGATGGTAGTCATCTTAAAATATTACAGACTGGGACAAGGAGAGTCGTGCACACAGCCCCCCCCCCACACACACACACACAACACACACATATATACACACTCACATACATACACCCGTTTAGGCCCGCTCAAGAAACTTTGCAAAGAATGTCCTCTGATGTCACAGGCCCTGCTTCCTTTCTCCCTACCTACCACAACCAAAAAACACCATCTCAGCATCCTCTTCCTCTCCATCCATTGAGATCTGCAATGGGGGAAGTGCTTGTCTACATTGAGAGTGTTATTGAGCAAATTATTCAGACACATTTGAAAGGGGGTAATTATTTCTGTGCTTGTCAATGGACAGAGAAATAGTTTTCACACAAAGCAGCCTCTCTCTCTCTCTCCACTCTGTGGTGACTCATAATCTTCCAGCCATGCATAGCCCCTGAGCTCTGACAGCGCCGCTACACACACTGCACTCCCTGCACTCCCTGCCATATCCGCCACACTCCCTTCACTCACTGCCATACCCGCTACACTCCCTGCACTCCCTGCCATATCCGCCACACTCCCTTCACTCCCTGCCATACCCGCTACACTCCCTGCACTCCCTGCCATATCCGCTACATACACTGCACTCCCTGCCTTATTCGCTACACTCCCTGCACACCCTGCCATATCCGCTACACTCCCCTCACTCCATGCCATATCCGCTACACTCCCTGCCATATCCGCTACACTCCCTGCCATATCCGCTACACTCCCCTCACTCCATGCCATATCCGCTGCACTCCCCTCACTCCATGCCATATCCGCTACACTCCCCTCACTCCATGCCATATCCGCTACACTCCCCTCACTCCATGCCATATCCGCTACACTCCCCTCACTCCATGCCATATCCGCTACACTCCCCTCACTCCATGCCATATCCGCTACACTCCCCTCACTCCATGCCATATCCGCTACACTCCCCTCATTCCATGCCATATCCGCTGCACTCCCTGCCATATCCGCTACATACACTGCACTCCCTGCCTTATTCGCTACACTCCCTGCACACCCTGCCATATCCGCTACACTCCCCTCACTCCATGCCATATCCGCTACACTCCCTGCCATATCCGCTACACTCCCTGCACTCCCTGCCATATCCGCTACACTCCCCTCACTCCATGCCATATCCGCTACACTCCCCTCACTCCATGCCATATCCGCTACACTCCCCTCATTCCCTGCCATATCCGCTACACTCCCCTCACTCCATGCCATATCCGCTACACTCCCCTCACTCCCTGCCATATCCGCTACACTCCCCTCACTCCCTGCCATATCCGCTACACTCCCCTCACTCCATGCCATATCCGCTACACTCCCCTCACTCCATGCCATATCCGCTACACTCCCCTCACTCCCTGCCATATCCGCTACACTCCCCTCACTCCCTGCCATATCCGCTACACTCCCCTCACTCCCTGCCATATCCGCTACACCCCCTCACTCCATGCCATATCCGCTACACTCCCCTCACTCCATGCCATATCCGCTGCACTCCCTGCCATATCCGCTACATACACTGCACTCCCTGCCTTATTCGCTACACTCCCTGCACACCCTGCCATATCCGCTACACTCCCCTCACTCCATGCCATATCCGCTACACTCCCTGCCATATCCGCTACACTCCCTGCACTCCCTGCCATACCCGCTACACTACCTGCACTCCCTGCCATATCCGCTACATACACTGCACTCCCTGCCTTATCCGCTGCACTCCCTGTCATATCCACTACACACCCTGCACTCCCTGCCATATCCACTACACTCCCTGCACTCCCTGCCATATCCGCTACCCACCCTGCACTCCCTGTCATATCCACTACACTCCCTGCCATATCCGCTACACTCCCTGCACTCCCTTCCATATCCGCTACACACACTGCACACTCTGCCATATCCGCTACACTCCCTGCACTCCTTGCCATATCCACTACACACCCTGCACTCCCTGCCATATCCGCTACACACCCTGCACTCTCTGCCATATCCACTAAACTCCCTGCACTCCCTGCTATGTCCGCTACATACACTGCACTCCCTGCACTCCCTGCACTCCCTGCCTAATCCGCTACACTCCCTGCACTCCCTGTCATATCCACTACACTCCCTGCACTCCCTGTCATATCCACTACATGTACTGTACTCCCTGCCATATCCGCTACACTCCCTACTCTCCCTGCACTCCCTGCCATATCCGCTACACTCCCTGCACTGCCTGCCATATCCGCTACACTCCCTGCACTGCCTGCCATATCCACTACATACACTACACTCCCTGCCATATCCGCTAAACTCCCTGCACTCCCTGCTATATCCGCTACATACACTGCACTCCCTGCACTCCCTGCCTTATCCGCTACACTCCCTGCACTCCCTGTCATATCCACTACACTCCCTGCACTCCCTGTCATATCCACTACATGTACTGTACTCCCTGCCATATCCGCTACACTCCCTACACTCCCTGCACTCCCTGCCATATCCGCTACACTCCCTGCACTGCCTGCCATATCCGCTACACTCCCTGCACTCCTTGCCATATCCACTACACACCCTGCACTCCCTGCCATATCCGCTACACACCCTGCACTCTCTGCCATATCCACTAAACTCCCTGCACTCCCTGCTATGTCCGCTACATACACTGCACTCCCTGCACTCCCTGCACTCCCTGCCTTATCCGCTACACTCCCTGCACTCCCTGTCATATCCACTACACTCCCTGCACTCCCTGTCATATCCACTACATGTACTGTACTCCCTGCCATATCCGCTACACTCCCTACTCTCCCTGCACTCCCTGCCATATCCGCTACACTCCCTGCACTGCCTGCCATATCCGCTACACTCCCTGCACTGCCTGCCATATCCACTACATACACTACACTCCCTGCCATATCCGCTAAACTCCCTGCACTCCCTGTCATATCCACTACACTCCCTGCACTCCCTGTCATATCCACTACATGTACTGTACTCCCTGCCATATCCGCTACACTCCCTACACTCCCTGCACTCCCTGCCATATCCGCTACACTCCCTGCACTGCCTGCCATATCCCCTACACACACTGCACTCCCTGTCTTATTCGCTACACACACTGCACTCCCTGCCTTATCCCCTACACACACTGCACTCCCTGTCTTATTCGCTACACACACTGCACACTCTGCCATATCCGCTACACTCCCTGCACTCCTTGCCATATCCACTACACACCCTGCACTCCCTGCCATATCCACTACACACCCTGCACTCCCTGCCATATCCGCTACCCACCCTGCACTCTCTGCCATATCCACTAAACTCCCTGCACTCCCTGCTATGTCCGCTACATACACTGCACTCCCTGCACTCCCTGCCTTATCCGCTACACTCCCTGCACTCCCTGTCATATTCACTACACTCCCTGCACTCCCTGTCATATCCACTACATGTACTGTACTCCCTGCCATATCCGCTACACTCCCTACACTCCCTGCACTCCCTGCCATATCCGCTACACTCCCTGCACTGCCTGCCATATCCGCTACACTCCCTGCACTGCCTGCCATATCCACTACATACACTACACTCCCTGCCATATCCGCTAAACACCCTGCACTACCTGCTATATCCGCTACATACACTGCACTCCCTGCCTTATCCGCTACACTCCCTGCACTCCCTGTCTTATCCACTACACTCCCTGCACTCCCTGTCATATCCACTACATGTACTGTACTCCCTGCCATATCCGCTACACTCCCTACACTCCCTGCACTCCCTGTCATATCCGCTACACTCCCTGCACTGCCTGCCATATCCGCTACACTCCCTGCACTGCCTGCCATATCCACTACATACACTACACTCCCTGCCATATCCGCTACACTCCCTGCACTGCCTGCCATATCCGCTACACTCCCTGCACTGCCTGCCATATCCGCTACACACACTGCACTCCCTGCCTCATCCCCTACACACACTGCACTCCCTGCCATATCCGCTACACTCCCTGCACTGCCTTCCATATCCGCTACACTCCCTGCACTGCCTGCCATATCTGCTACATACACTGTACTCCCTGCCTTAACCCCTACCCACCCTGCACTCCCTGACATATCCGCTACACTCCCTGCACTGCCTGCCATATCCGCTACACACACTGCACTCCCTGCCTCATACCCTACACACACTGCACTCCCTGCCTTATCCCCTACACACACTGCACTCCCTGCCTTATTCGCTACACACACTGCACTCCCTGCCTTATCCCCTACACACACTGCACTCCCTGTCTTATTCACTACACACACTCCACTCCCTGCCTTAACCCCTACCCACCCTGCACTCCCTGCCATATCCACTACACACCCTGCACTCCCTGCCATATCCACTACACACCATGCACTCCCTGCCATATCCGCTACCCACCCTGCACTCTCTGCCATATCCACTAAACTCCCTGCACTCCCTGCTATGTCCGCTACATACACTGCACTCCCTGCACTCCCTGCCTTATCCGCTACACTCCCTGCACTCCCTGTCATATTCACTACACTCCCTGCACTCCCTGTCATATCCACTACATGTACTGTACTCCCTGCCATATCCTCTACACTCCCTACACTCCCTGCACTCCCTGCCATATCCGCTACACTCCCTGCACTGCCTGCCATATCCGCTACACTCCCTGCACTGCCTGCCATATCCACTACATACACTACACTCCCTGCCATATCCGCTAAACTCCCTGCACTACCTGCTATATCCGCTACATACACTGCACTCCCTGCCTTATCCGCTACACTCCCTGCACTCCCTGTCATATCCACTACACTCCCTGCACTCCCTGTCATATCCACTACATGTACTGTACTCCCTGCCATATCCGCTACACCCCCTACACTCCCTGCACTCCCTGCCATATCCGCTACACTCCCTGCACTGCCTGCCATATCCGCTACACTCCCTGCACTGCCTGCCATATCCACTACATACACTACACTCCCTGCCATATCCGCTACACTCCCTGCACTGCCTGCCATATCCGCTACACTCCCTGCACTGCCTGCCATATCCGCTACACACACTGCACTCCCTGCCTCATACCCTACACACACTGCACTCCCTGCCTTATTCGCTACACACACTGCACTCCCTGCCTTATCCCCTACACACACTGCACTCCCTGTCTTATTCGCTACACACACTGCACTCCCTGTCTTATTCGCTACACACACTGCACTCCCTGCCATATCCGCTACACTCCCTGCACTGCCTTCCATATCCGCTACACTCCCTGCACTGCCTGCCATATCTGCTACATACACTGTACTCCCTGCCTTAACCCCTACCCACCCTGCACTCCCTGACATATCCGCTACACTCCCTGCACTGCCTGCCATATCCGCTACACACACTGCACTCCCTGCCTCATACCCTACACACACTGCACTCCCTGCCTTATCCCCTACACACACTGCACTCCCTGCCTTATTCGCTACACACACTGCACTCCCTGCCTTATCCCCTACACACACTGCACTCCCTGTCTTATTCGCTACACACACTGCACTCCCTGCCTTAACCCCTACCCACCCTGCACTCCCTGCCATATCCGCTACACTCCCTGCACTGCCTGCCATATCCTCTACACTCCCTGCACTCCCTGCCATATCCACTACACACACTGCACTCCCTGTCATATCTGCTACACACACTGCACTCCCTGTCATATCCGCTACACACACTGCACTCCCTGCCATATTCTACACACACTGCACTCCCTGCCATATTCTCCACACACACTGCATGCACTCTATGCCATATCCGCTACACACACTGCACTCCCTGCCATATCCGCTACACACACTGCATTGAAGTCCCTGCACTGCCTCCCATCTCCAATGATGATGAGGGGGAGGTTGATTGCCCTTCGATTTGCGATAGGAAGAGAGGCTTCTTTGTTGAAGTGGGTGACATATTCAGTCTTGTTGACATGTTCAGAGTCTGCTGTGCCCAGTGCCCTGTTACTGAGTCTCTAAGACAGCGTGTGACACAATGATGTCACCTACCAGATGTACAACGAATTGGCAGGAGGCCAAAGCAGGTGCCATGGCGACTAGCTGTCACTGTAGAGGATCCAGAACGGGACAAATTGGAGGCTGTTTGCCAAATAAAGCAAGGTCAATTCATATGCTGCTAGCCCAATAGTAACATCAATAGTTTGTGATAGAGGCGCTGTATTATGTACAAGTATTCTTTGTATGTGGAGTATTATTCAAGGACCTCTCTCTCTCACAAGCACACTGCTTTGGCTTTCAACCAACACTATGCCCAGGTCCTAACAGCCATGCAGAAAGGACGGTAGGTGCTTCCAGTCTAAAATGGCTTTGGACAGGCCTACTTGCAATGGGAGAAATAGTAGATGGAGAATTTCAGTGGGTTTCTCCCATAGAATTAGGAATTACAATACTAGTAATTGAATAGGATCTCTATGGTTTCTCCAAACAATGCCCAAATGGTGTGAGTGCTCTGCGTGGCAGGAGCTGTTTGAAAGGATGGTCATCAGAGGATGATTCACACAACACAAGCACTGGATAACAAGTACTGAGACATTCGCCGCTCCATGGGCGGAATCATTGTGTTTCCTTTCAAAGTAGGAGTTGCATCTACTTACCTATCTAGTTATACAGCGCATGTTCCTCCTGAGTTTCATGGTAGTTTATCAACTTCTCTCCTTAACCCTCTACATTGATCTTAACCCTTCAATGTTTGCAGGTCTGTATGGTGGAAGCTCCACCACTGCATTGCTTATACCTATCCAGACCCTTCAGATCTGCAAACATCGAAGGGTTAGGGCCAAGGCAGAGGGGTGAGGAGCAAATTGTAACTGACTCTATCGGGCATGTGCAGAGTGGAAGGTTGTCAGGAATTGTCACATTGTGATCTACTGGGCTGTGTTGTGTTCAGACTGTAGTGTTAGCTAGGAGCTGCCACATTACGATCCATAGGGCTGTGTTCAGACTGTAGTGTTAGCTATGTGCTGCCACATTATCATCCATAGGGCTGTGTTCAGACTGTAGGGTTGGCTAGGAGCTGCCACATTACAATCCATAGGGCCGTTTTCAGACTGTAGTGTTAGCTATGTGCTGCCACATTATCATCCATAGGGCTGTGTTCAGACTGTAGTGTTAGCTAGCAGGTTGTGATCCATGGGGCTGTGGGCAGGGGAGCTGAGTCCTGCTGACAGATTTTACTCACGGATCAAAGATCTGTTAGCCTGGCTCTGGCTCTGTCCCTGGCTCAGGGCTCATCCCTCCACACTGGGCAGGGCAGGGACTGCTCATATTTCCCTCCTCTCCTCTCAACTTTGATTCTCAGTAGCAGCTATCAGCTCCTATCAGGGTCCCTGCTCATTCTTATACAAATCACAATTACTTTCCTGCTGATTTCACTTCCTCCCTCAACTATTTATATTAACTCTAGATCAGAGATGGGCTACTTTTGAAGGCCCTCGGATCACCCCCCCCCCCAAAACACTAAAACTAAAACTAATTATTTCTGCTGTCAAGGGGGGCAACTATGGCCCCTCATGATGAGTTCAGATTTTTCGTGGCCCCTACCCCAATCAAAGTTGCCCATCTCTGCTCTAGATGATGAGTTTTATATTACAGCATAGAAGTATTACATATGCTGTGCTGGCAGCTATAGACATGTCCATTAGTCAGGAAACATATAGAAACTGCAGGATCTCGCCTACTCACCCTCTATCAGTGGAGAGCTCTCTCTCAATTCAATTTCAATTCAAGAGCTTCATTGGCATGGGAAACATATGTTAACAATGCCAAAGCAAGTGAAGTAGATAATAAACAAAAGGGAAATAAACAATAATAATTAACAGTAAACATTACACTCACATAAGTTCCAAAAGAATAATGACATTTGAAATGTCATATTATGTCTATATACAGTGCTGTAACGATGTGCAAATAGTTAAAGTACAAAAGGAAAATAAATAAACATGTATGGGTTGTATTTACAATGGTGTTTGTTCTTCACCGGTTGCCCTTTTCTTGTGGCAACAGGTCACACATCTTGCTGCTGTGAGGACACACTGTGGTTTTTCACCCAGTAGATATGGGAGTTTATCAAAATTGGGTTTGTTTTCGAATTCTTTGTGGATCTTTGTAATCTGAGGGAAATATGTGTCTCTAATATGGTCATACATTTGGCAGGAGGTTAGGAAGTGCAGCTCAGTTTCCACCTTATTTTGTGGGAAGTGTGCACATAGCCTGCCTACGGCAGCCTTTCTCAATGGCAAGGCTATGCTCACTGGGTCTGTACATAGTCAAAGCTTTCCTTAAGTTTAGGTCAGTCACAGTGGTCAGGTATTCTGCCACTGTGTACTCTCTGTTTAGGGCCAAATAGCATTCTAGGTTGCTCAGTTTTTTTGTTGTTAAATCTTTCCAATGTGTCAAGTAAATTATCTTTTTGTTTTCTCATGATTTGGTTGGATCTAATTGTGTTGCTGTCCCTGGACTCTGTGGGGTCTGTTTGTGTTTGTGAACAGAGCCCCAGGACCAGCTTGCTTAGGGGACTCTTCTCCAGGTTCATCTCTCAGTAGGTGATGGCTTTGTTATGGAAGGTTTGGGATTTGCTTCCTTTTAGGTGGTTGTAGAATTTAGTGGCTCTTTTCTGGATTTTGATAATTAGCGAGTATCGGCCTAATACTGCTCTGTGTGCATTATTTGGTGTTTTACGCTGTACACAAAGGTTATTTTTGCATAATTCTGCATGCAGAGTCTCAATTTGGTGTTTGTCCCATTTTGTGAATTTTTGGTTGGTGAGCGGACCCCAGGCAACACAACCATAAAGGGCAATGGGTTCTATAAATGATTCAAGTATTTTTAGCCAGATCCTAATTGGTATGTCAAATTTTATGTTCCTTTTTATGGCATAGAAGGCTCTTCTTGCCTTGTCTCTCAGCTCGTTCACAGCTTTGTGGAAGTTACCTGTGGCGCTGATGTTTAGGCTGAGGTATGTGTTGTTTTTTATTTGCTCTAGGGCAACGGTGTCTAGATGCAATTTGTATTTGTGGTCCTGGCAACTGGACCTTTTTGGAACACTATTATTTTTGTCTAACTGAGACACTGTCAGTGGGCTGACTGTGAACGCTCTGAGAGACTCTAGGTTAAGGTCAGGGATAAAGTAGTCTACAGTACTATTGCCAAGAGATGAGCTATACTGTAGGAGTCCCCTCGAAGCCTACCATTGACTATGTACATACCCAGCATGAAAGAGCTGCAATAGTTGTGACCCGCTTTTGTTGGTTATGTTGTTGTAGCTGTGTCTAGGGGGGCATATTGGGGAGGGAATGCGGTCCCCTCCAGGTAGGTGTTTGTCCCCCTGTGTGCTGAGGGTGTCATTTCGCTCTGTTGATCATTTCCTTTTGAATTTCTTGCCAAATGTAAAATGTTCCTGTTTTGATTCATTTAATAGAGGTAGTTAGGTCTGCTCTATACCAAATTAGTATACCCCCTGAGTCCCTTCCCTGTAGTTTGGTGGATGGGACTACCAGCTCTCTGTAACCTGGAGGGAAACCAGTGGGTGCATCTCCTCTATACCATTCTTGTAGGATGACAATGTCTGTATTTCTGATTTCTTTGGTGAAGTCCAGGTTCCTGCTCTTTAGGCCAAAGGCAAATAACCCCAGGCCTTGGATATTCAAGGATGAGATAGTGAAAGCTTTGTGTTTCATAAAGTGACCAATGTTGTTAGTCATGTGGTTTTGCCTCAGAACAGTGAGTGTGAGCAGAGCCTGCTGAGCATCTGATACATGTGTCCCAATCCCTCTCTCTCTCTCTCAGCTCTGGGGCCTTTTATCCAGCTCCATTCTGCTCTTCATCTCGGATCACATCAAAGGGCTGCTCTCCTTTAAGTCTCCCTGAGCCTGAGCCATCACCTGACATCATCTCTTCCAGCCCAGCCTTCAACCCTCAGCCTTGAGCACACTGCTCCCCTCGCATGCAGCTTCAACACATTACTACCCTGGTTCTCTCTTCCAGAGACCAACCCCTCTCCCTCTGTCTTTCTCTCCCTCTCTCTCTATTCTCCCTCTCTCGATATCTTGTTCTCTCATTCTATCATTCATTAATTCTTTGTCTCTCTGATCTCTCCCTCTCTGTTCTCATTAAGCCAAAATCTATCGCTCTTATTCTCTCCCTCCATCCTCTCACCTTCTGTAGACTACTGTAGCCATGATCACGTGCCTCCTTTCATGTTCCCTTCTCTTAAGTCTCCTGTTATATAAACCCTCAACCTCCTTTCCCTCTCTCTTCTTCTTCTTCTTATTCTCTCTCCAACCTTTCAATGTATCTCTTCCTCCCCACCACACAACTCTCATCCTCTCTCCAATCCACTGCCTCTCTCTTCCACTGCCTGGCTTCGATCCCCCTCTCCTTAGCCCTCTACCACACAACTCTCATCCTCTCTCCAATCCACTGCCTCTCTCTTCCACTGCCTGGCTTCGATCCCCCTCTCCTTAGCCCTCTACCACACAACTCTCATCCTCTATCCAATCCACTGCCTCTCTCTTCCACTGCCTGGCTTCGATCCCCCTCTCCTTAGCCCTCTACCACACAACTCTCATCCTCTATCCAATCCACTGCCTCTCTCTTCCACTGCCTGGCTTCGATCCCCCTCTCCTTAGCCCTCTACCACACAACTCTCATCCTCTCTCCAATCCACTGCCTGGCATCGATCCCCCTCTCCTTAGCCCTCGACCACACAACTCTCATCCTCTCTCCAATCCACTGCCTGGCTTCGATCACCCTCTCCTTAGCCCTCGACCACACAACTCTCATCCTCTCTCCAATCCACTGCCTGGCTTCGATCACCCTCTCCTTAGCCCTCGACCACACAACTCTCATCCTCTCTCCAATCCACTGCCTGGCATCGATCCCCCTCTCCTTAGCCCTCTACCACACAACTCTCATCCTCTCTCCAATCCACTGCCTGGCTTCGATCACCCTCTCCTTAGCCTTCTCACAACTCTCATCTCTCTCCAATCCAGATCACCCTCTCCTTAGCCTTCTACCACACAACTCTCATCCTCTCTCCAATCCACTGCCTGGCTTCGATCACCCTCTCCTTAGCCCTCTACCACACAACTCTCATCCTCTCTCCAATCCACTGCCTGGGATCACCCTCTCCTTAGCCCTCTACCACACAACTCTCATCCCTCTCCAATCCACTGCCTAGCCCTCCTTAGCCCTCTACCACACAACTCTCATCCTCTCTCCAATCCACTGCCTGGCTTCGATCACCCTCTCCTTAGCCCTCTACCACACAACTCTCATCCTCTCTCCAATCCACTGCCTGGCTTCGATCACCCTCTCCTTAGCCCTCTACCACACATGCTCTCCTGCTGTTGCTCCAGATATTAAAACAAATCAGCCGTGAAATAAGCTCCTTCCTCCATCCTTAGTCTAGCTGTCGGAGCTCATTCCCGTCCACATCAGAAACATGTACCCACCCACCTCTCTGGATCAGCCTCCTCCCATCTTCCGCTCCCTCCCTGGGCTAACTTTCCCTCACAGTCTCTCCTCCAACAGAGCACAGACTTGTGTGTGCTGCAGCGGGAAGGGGTCAAAGCCTCCCCTTTTTCATTATCGGGATTCATCGTTATACGTCAAGTACTGTATGTTATTTGTACACCTGCCTGTACTGCACATACAGTGTAGCTCGACGTTCACTTCAGAATCGCACAGCTCTGAACTAAACATATTTGAACAGAACATCTTGTCCCACCTGGGATTATATCCAATTAAGAGCACGTCAATCATTTGAATTAAGAACCTGTCCATCATTGGACTTGGTATTTAGTAGAAATGAGAGTGTTATGGTCGAGTGTGGAGGGATAAGAGAAGGAAAGAGAAGAGAGGGTGGTGTTGGAGGGGGACATATTTTACTTTGATGGTTGGCTGGATCCGTGTGCAATGGTTGGTACATCCTGGAGTGAATGATTTGTGATGCCAGCAGCGGGTAAATGTCATACTTTGGAGCACGTCCTTGTGATTTGTTACAGCTCAGTGTACCTCAGGGGATGTACTCTTACACAAAATTTCCATTAAACAAATCCTCCGTGGGGACATCATGGCCTAGCCTGAAGTGTCTGCTCCAATTCTTTTGGATGGGGGAACAACAGCGGCCAGGGGGCTCTGCCTCAGATTTACATTTTCCTCTAAGGGAATGGAAAAATACATTGTGAACCATCAGGGTGTATGTACGTCTTTATTTACTGTGGATTTATTCTGGTCAGTCAGATGTCACAAGCTATGGAAGGTATTGTTGTTTTTACACTAGCCTTCAAAAATGTGGGGTCACTTAGAAAGGTCCTTGTTTTTGAAAGAAAATCACTTTTTTTTGTCCATTAAAATAACATCAAATTTCTCAGAAATACAGTGTAGACATTGCTAATGACTATAAATGACTAGCTGGAAACGGCTGATTTTTAATGGAATATCTACATAGGCGTACAGAGGCCCATTATCAGAAACCATCACTCCTGTGTTCCAATGGCACGTTGTGTTAGCTAATCCAAGTTGATCATTTTAAAAGGCTAATTGATCATTAGAAAACCATTTTGCAATTATGTTAGCACAGCTGAAAACTTATGTACGAATTAAAGAAGCAATTAAACTGGCCCTCTTTAGACTAGTTGAGTATCTGGAGCATCAGCATTTGTGGATTCGATTACAGGCTCATAATGGCGAGAAACAAATAACTTTCTTCTGAAACTCGTCAGTTTATTCTTGTTCTGAGAAATGAAGGCTATTCCATGCAAGAAATTGCCAAGAAACTGAAGATCTCGTACAACACTCTGTACTACTCCCTTCACTGAACAGCGCAAGGTGGCTCTAACCAGAATAGAAAGAGGAGTGGGAGGCCCCGGTGCACAACTGAGCAAGAGGACAAGTACATTAGAGTGTCTAGTTTGAGAAACAGGACACAAGTCCTCAATTGACAGCTTCATTAAAGAGTACCCGCAAAACTCCGGAACATTCATTACGCACACCTGTTCCCTATTCCCACTGATTAGTACCTGTATAAGTGTGCCCTTTGGTTTCCATTGGGCTGTCCACATATGTTACAATGTCCGATGGTGCGTGTGAGTACCTGTGCTGTGTATTTTGGGCTTTCGTGCCCTTGTGGATTGCGCAGATGATTGCAGGTCTCGTCCCGTGTGTTAATCATTGTGTGCATGTGTTATATATTCGAGGTACTCCTCGCTCTTTTGTTTGGGTTTCAACCCTGTGTTTTGTTATGTGTTTGTTTGGTCTTTGTCCCCGTGCCTTTACACGGCAAGCCATAATTTGGGTCAATTTAAAGCCCTATTACGCATTCCTGCGTCTGTCTCCCGAATCATTCAAGCCAGCATGAGGACTGCCAGTTGAGCACTTGAGGTGTCTGTTTCTCAAACTAGACAATGATGTACTTGTCCTCTTGCTCAGTTGTGCACCGGGGCCTCCCACTCCTATTTCTGTTCTGGTTAGAGCCACCATGCAACTTTTCTAAGTGACCCCAAACTTTTGAACGCTTAGTGTGTTTAAAAAAAATTGCTGTCTATGTTTCATGATAAGACTATATACAGTACTATTACTGTACTATTACAGACTATTTCAGCGCAAAGCCCCCCAAAAATGTCTCTACCATTTACCTTTCTTTCTTTCTTTTAAACATAAGTATTGGAATGATTTTTCTTTCCATCCATGGCTGCCTCCACTCTCCAATCTAGATGCATTGACCCTTTATGTAATAGTCTAATCCGGGGTGCCAAACTGCATGTCTTTCAAATGGCTCCTTAGATGCGTAACAACCACCTCAAGCACCTCTGTCCAAAGCCATTGTCTGAGACTGCCCTATTTAACAAGGGCTTGAGCCACATCCCTGCCCTGCTCTCAATAGGTATGCCTTGGGGGCGGGATTTGGAAACCATGGTGTAGGAGAATGGAACTGAGTCCTTCCCCATGAACTTTGCCTTCCAGGGGACCCATGGCTGCTCTGGGAATGTGAGGCCTGACAGGGGAACAAAGGCCTCCACTGTCACCCAGGAGGAGGCTGGCCACTAGGTCCGAGCTACCAGCCAGCCCCTAGCCCTAGACAACAGTCCCGCTGGGCATACTTATGAGAGAGGACTACAACAAGAGAGCTATGCTACTAGGAGTGTGGAGCTGTGAAGGAGCGAGCGCATGGCCCATGGCCGTGGATGGGAAATGCCCGGCTGTCAGAGGAGAAGGAGGAGTCAAAGGACTCCAGGCAAGACGTCAGCTTGATAATAATGGGGAGAGCCTGGGCCTGGTCGTACTGACAAAGCTTGGCTAGCTGTGGTGGGATGGCCATGGGTGGGGATCTAATGATGAAAAATATGAACATTGTAAGATGACAAAATGAAAGGGATCATGCTAGAGACAAGAATGCTCTCTCTTCTCTTTTCTGGGGGGAAAGTCCAGCCAGGACCGACTCAGTGGCACCGCCAGTCTAGCCTTGAAGAGACAGGGAGCACAGACAGAATGAGACCACTGTGCACAGCAGTAGGGCGAGAAGAAAGAGTGGTGGTAATTGTTGTCTGGTTGAAGTGGAATGAATATAATACAGTAAGAAAGAGATAGAAGTGAACATGACCCTTCCTGCAGCAGCCTGTGGACAATTAAGCAATAAGGCCAGAGGGAGTGTGGTATATTGGCCGTATATCACAAACCCCCAACGTGCCTTATTGCTATTATAAACTGGTTACCAATGTAATTAGAGCAGTAAAAATGTATGTTTTGTCATACCCATGGTATACGGTCTAATATACAATGTCTTTCATCTAATCAGCATTCAGGGCTCGAACCAGAACACACAGCAGTTTATAATACCTGACATATGTTGGTTCCAAGAAAACATTTCTAAAATGTATGGCACCTTGCTGACTAGTCATTTCACCATCTACCTCCAGCTACTGTCATTCCTGTGGCTCCCAATCTGAACAGCATGCTTCGCGTTCCCCCCCGTCTCAGGGCTGCAAGGCAGGCAGGGAATGTGCATTTGCATAATATCTTTATTAATCAGAAAATTCCTCCTGCCTCCCCGCATTAAACGTTGTGGCACTGAGACGGAGCAGGGGGAAGGAACATGCCTGGAAGATGAGTGCTCAGACCCGATCCATATGACATCTCATGGCACAACTGTGTCACTCAACCTGGCAAATGTAAGAGGCAGAGGGAACTGGTATGGCCGGTAGTTTCAAAGAAAGAGAAAAGCTATATTAGCTGGATGAGTAATAGTACTTAAATTGAACTACCTCATAATCCGTACAGTATACCAGTCAATCACACAGATAGGGTTGCAAGAATACCTTTTTCTAGGCCTACCACTATTACTACTACTACTAGTACTAGTACTACTACTACTAGTACTACTACTACTACTAGTACTAGTAGCAGTTGTAGTAGTAGTACTAGTAGTAGTACTAGTAGTAGTTGTAGTAGTAGTACTAGTAGTAGTTGTAGTAGTAGTACTAGTAGTAGTTGTAGTACTAGTAGCAGTTGTAGTAGTAGTACTAGTAGTAGTACTAGTAGTAGTTGTAGTAGTAGTACTAGCAGTTGTAGTAGTAGTACTAGTAGTAGTTGTAGTAGTAGTACTAGTAGTAGTTGTAGTAGTAGTAGTAGTAGTAGTACTAGTAGTAGTAGTAGCAGTTGTAGTAGTAGTACTAGTAGTAGTTGTAGTAGTAGTACTAGCAGTTGTAGTAGTAGTACTAGTAGTACTACTAGTAGTAGTAGTAGTAGTAGCACTACCACCTCTGCTACTTCTCCTTGAAATAGTACAAAATATCCCAGATGAAACTAAGAGTTTAAAGCACTCCCAGCGTGGCATTAAAATGAATGTTTTTAGGGAAGCCATTTTGGAAAATGTTCTGCCTTGTGGGAGAAAGCCTTTCATGTAGGCAGTTTGAATGAATGCTGGTACTATGCATGATTTCCATAGCCTATTCAACTCTTATCTGTGGATTAAGTTGGGATCTGATTCCTTTTAAAAAGGCAAAAACATTTCATAATTGTCAATACTAATTGCCTTCTTTATGGCCAGGAAAAGGAGCCTGTAGAGACAGCACCACTGCAGTCCTTTGTGACACAAATCAATGGCCACAATGCATACAATTAATGTAAGTTAAACTGAGCAAGGACTAATTTCTGACCCCCCAAAACGCTATTTCTACGAAAAGAGAACTTTCTGGCAATTACCACTCGGTTACCATGGTTATTACAGATAATTCCAGGTTATTTATGCTCAAAGTGCCAATCACGTCAGAGCTTCACCCGTTCATTATCTTAGCCAGGTTATTTTCTCCAACAGCAGAGTGATTTAGCCTTGCATGACTGTAATCACAATTTAGAGCCTGCAGTTCATGGTAACATGGAACTGTCTCTTTTGGGAGGGTAGATAGAAACACTGTCTTATCAGAGAGGGTGACTGGGGCACAACAGCCTCTGTCTGTCTGACATTGTCATCATGGCCATCTAGCCTTATGTGAGCCTATAGCAAAATGATCTGTCTGTCTGTCTGTCATCACCAGTGGATCTGTTGGCTGAGGCAGAGGATACAGGGCAGACATGGAACCCCATTTAGGACAGACAAACACATTTAGGACAGACAAACACATTTAGGACAGACAAACACATTTAGGACAGACAAACACATTTAGGACAGACAAACACATTTAGGACAGACAAACACATTTAGGACAGACAAACACATTTAGGACAGACAAACACATTTAGGACAGACAAACACATTTAGGACAGACAAACACATTTAGGACAGACAAACACATTTAGGACAGACAAACACATTTCGGACAGACAAACACATTTAGGACAGACAAACACATTTAGGACAGACAAACACATTTAGGACAGACAAACACATTTTGGACAGACAAACACATTTAGGACAGATAAACACATTTAGGACAGACAAACACATTTCGGACAGACAAACACATTTAGGACAGACAAACACATTTAGGACAGACAAACACATTTAGGACAGACAAACACATTTTGGACAGACAAACACATTTAGGACAGACAAACACATTTTGGACAGACTAAGACATTTAGGACAGACAAACACATTTTGGACAGACTAAGACATTTAGGACAGACAAACACATTTTGGACAGACAAACACATTTTGGACAGACAAACACATTTTGGACAGACAAGAGTGGGTGTAGGCCATTTGGACGTCAATCTTCCTCTACTAATATCAAGCTGGCAAGATGGAGGAGCAGAGAACCAATCATGACAGCATAATGAAGCAGTCAATCAGGTTTGCTTGTCTGCAAAGACAATGGGAGATTGCAGGCTTATTGCAGCGCTCACTGTACAGCTACAGTCTGCCTGCCCAAATGGCACCGCTGCTTGATATTTCAGTCTAATTTCCCAAAAGCATACAAGTATTTGATTGCGTTGATGTAACTTTCGGCAAGTTAATCTTCCCATTAACTTCAGAACAATATCTACGTTGGAGAGGGCTGCAGTCAAAGCCAACCTGGATTTGACTGCAGCGATCAGTCTTCGGGAGCATTTTGATCAGTCGTAAGAGCTTTTTTCAAGGCCTCCCCCAATGCAGCTTTAGTCTGGCAAATTGATTTTTACAATGTTTACCTTTCCCCATCTTATTAATTAACCCATACATTAGGGATTGCTTGCTTTTAAGTTCCTCTGAGGTGATGTGGAAATTAGCTGGTTAATTAACTTATTGTGCCTTTGGCTGGGAGCCATGGATAAGGAAAATATTGCTGCGGAGGCTGAGAGAAGACAAACAACTGGTCTGTCTGATTTGTAGGGAACCCCTGGTGGCATCTCCAGTGGTCTCTCAGGTATTTATTCCCACAGCGATGAGAGAGATTGATTTCTGATCAACAAGGGTATTGGTGAGCCAGTGATTCACAGAGGTGCTTGGAAGGTTATGATGCAGTGGGAGAACCATAGGGCTGGGTAGACATAAACGTGATGGAAAGGAAGAGAAAGAAAGAGTGGCAAGGCAGGGAAGGTGAAACTGAATTGTATACTGCATCTCTCTCTCTTTCTCTTTGTTGGCCAACAGCATAACAAATTCAAAAGGTTTTAAAGGAGTATTCCTCGATGGGCCGATAGAATGACCATGATTCATTGAGCAGAGCTGCAGAATATGATGATAATTACAGCCCAACAGAGAAACAGAGGGTTGGTATGGTCACACTGACTAGCTCCTGTGTTCGCCTTCCTTCCCAGAGTTCAGCTCACCCCGAGGGGGAACCGGCACCCCCATCCTACCCCCATTCTGCATGCTTGGAAATCTCTGAAATGTTTGAGTCTCCCCCTCTCTCCGAGGCTACATTCTTCAGAGGCCTCCAGATTACAGATCCACCATAGAAGTTGTGACACTGTAGCAACATGATAACATCACTGTGCCGTTCCCGAAACCATTCCTGACATTTCTTCCAAGCCCACAGTAATGCATGACACAGAGACAGACGTGTATAGGTAGCTTTGAGAAAAACAGCAATTTGAGAAGCATGGAGTGTGTCCTAAATGGCACCACATATAGTACCAGTCAAAGGTTTGGACACACCTACTCATTACAGGGTTTTTCTTTATTTTTTAAAACTATTTTCTACATTGTAGAATATCAAAACTATGAAATAACACATATGGAATCATGTAGTATTTGAGATTCTTCAAAGTAGCCACCCATTGCCTTGATGACAGCTTGGCATTCTCTCAACCAGCTTCATGAGGTAGTCACCTGGAATGCATTTCAATTAACCGGTGTGTCATGATAAAAGTGAATTTATGGAATGTATTTCCTTCTTAATGCTTATGAGACAACAGTTTTGTTGTGACAAGGTAGAAGATAGCCCTATTTGGTAAAAGATCAAGCCTTAGAAAATGCAGTCCGAATAAATGTTTCACAGAGTTCAAGTAACAGACACATCTCACCATCAAATGATCAGAGGAGACTCAGGCCTTCAGGGTCAAATTGCTGCAAAGAAACCACTACTAAAGGACACCAATAATAAGAAGGGACTTGCTTGGGCCAAGAAACATGAGCAATGGACATTAGACCGGTGGAAATCTGTCCTTTGATCTGATGAGTCCAAATTTGAGATTTTTGGTTCCAACCGCCGTGTTTTTGTGAGACACAGAGTAGGTGAACGGATGATCTCCGCATGTGTGGTTCCCACCGTGAAGCATGGGAGAGGAGGTGTGATGGTGCTTTGCTGGTGACACGGTCTGTGATTTATTTAGAATTCATGGCACACTTAAGCAGCATGGCTACCACAGTATTCAGCAGCGATATGACATCCCATCTGGTTTACACTTAGTGGGACTATCATTTGTTTTTCAACAGGACACTGACCCAACATACCTCCAGCCTGTGTAAGGGCTATTTGACCAAGAAGGAGAGGGATGGAGTGCTGCATCAGATGACTTGGCCTCCACAATCACCTGACCTCAACCCAATTGAGGTGGTTTGGGATGAGTTGGATCGCAGAGTGAAGGAAAAGCAGCCAACAAGTGCTCAGCATATGTGGGAACTCCTTCAAGCATTCCAGGTAAATCTGGTTGAGAGAATGCCAAGAGTGTGCCAAGCTGTCATCACGGCAAAGGGAGGCTATTTTGAATAATCTAAAATATATTTTGATTTGTTCAAACACTTTTTTGATTACTACATGATTCCATATGTGTTATTTCATAGTTTTGATTTATTCACTGTTATTCTACAATGTAGAAAATAGTAAAAAGAACTTGAATCAGGAGGTATGTCCAAACTATAACTGGTGCCGTGGTCAAAAGTAGTACACCATATAGGGAACAGGGAGGGTGCCATTTGGGACATAGACATGGTTGTATGGGCAGCAATGAGACACAGAGGGAGGCTTGTGCTGCGGCAATGCATTACAGTCTTTTTCCTCTGACTGGAGACTGTTATTAATGGCTCAGGCCAGATCGTTTTCCATCGCTCCTCCTCCCCATGAAGAAACCCTGTGCTTCCTGTATCCTGCATCTCTCTGCTGGTGTCTAGTGGGGAAAGGTCAGGCTGTGATGCAGTATTTACGCCCCAAATGGCACCTTATTCTCTATATAGTGCACTGCTGTTGACCAATGCCCATAGGGCTACGGTCAAAAGTATGCACTATATAGGGAATAGGGAGCCATTTGGGAAGTAGACAGTAATGGTCAGTTGATAGTGTGTCTGTGATGGTCATGCAGCAGAGCAGTACGTACCCCACAGTGTATGTGAGGACAAATGAGGAGACTGGTCTTGGTTGACCAAAACACCCAGCAGGTTCTGTCTTTCTTCTCCTGTCTTGTCTTGAGTGGGTGGAGGGGATGGAGGTTGGAGCCCTCATCCAATCAGCCTGCTACCCGGCCCGCTTCCCTTTCCCCCTTAAGCCGCTACCTGTCCTAAGAAGAATATTTTCTTGTGAAAAAGTAGCTAGAGATGGAAGAAAGATTCTCAAGACAGATTTTATTTTCTTGCGAGCGCATCATAAAAAAGGATTTGCTGGAGAAATTAAAAAGAGCCCTTGATATGCAGATCAGCACCCATTAATCAAAGAAATGAGATTAGGATTCCAAATTGAGATGAAAAAAGGCTCATTATCTTGGTTGAGTGTCATGTTTAATAACGTGGAACGGCTGTGTAATTCACTGGCATGGCAGGCTGAGGAGCGGGCTGAGGAGAACACATTGCGCATAACGGGTCCTTGGCGGAGTTATTTTAAGTGTTAGGTGACCCAGGGAGCAGTGGAACAGGGGGCTAGAGCAAGCAGGGGGCTGGGGGAGAACCACTCAGCAGAGAGTAGAGGGAGAGGGGGGAAGAGAATCAAAAGAACGCGCTCCTACGGGAGCCAGGCGACCCACGTGTGCTGGCTTTGATGATAAAGTGTCTTGCCGCGTTGTGGGGAGTGGGGTCTCCACAACGCATGAATAATGGTTTGTATAAATGTTGCCACTGCAGTACACTCTGACTGCATTCACGCACCAGCAGACTCTGCTGCCATCTTTCTGTTCTGTTTTGGCCTGGGGATGGAACTGGTAATACAACAGAAACACACACGTAAACAAAGACAAACTTCAACAAAAACACAACAGACTGGAGCACCATATTTTAATAACCCCCCACATATGAGAAAAAGTGCATTTGTGAAATGTAATTCAAAAAATTCTGCTGTTTCTGGGGCGTCTCAGAATTGATTTTGACAATCTCCTTGCCTTTGGGAAAAATGCTGAAGTCACTGATGACTACACGGTTGTACTCTCGTGCTCCTTGGGACTCGAGAGCCTGCAAAATTATGCTGGCATTAATATTTAATATTACGAGGGGCTGGGGAGAAACACGTGCCAGATCCTTTGTCTTTGTGTCAATGAAATGTGCTTGGATGCAGGCTGAAAATCATTTGAAATGGAAGACATGGGAAATGAGCTGCACCTTGGTGTTGTGTCTCTGAATAATGCAGAGAGAAGGCCAGCCGGAGCTGGGCGGTGGGGTGAGGAGGTAGACAAAGAGGGCCAGTTTAACAATCTGCCCTACAACCACAAAGGCCAACTGAACACTCACTCACTGTTTATGTATGATGAAATATGCAATAACCTTTGGCATGGATTGATGTGACTACATCAAGGGGTGAATTTGCAAAAGCAAAGTAGGCTTTTTTCATGTGTAAGCACAAATAGGAAGTTACAACCCATTTCTCTGTCCATGAATGAAATCCTTATATCTATTCTTAGTATCACTTGAAACATATTAGCAGGTAATCAACCGATCATTTGATGGTTAAATGGTTACTGGATAGTGGAAATATAAGTGCCTATTTCAGACGTCCAATCACAACGAATGTCAAGTGGTCTGTGTCAGTTAAGCCTTCTCAGATCTATCACACATAAGAGGGTCAGGGACCTCTACTAACTGACTGTGTGATCCCACTGAAAATGAAGGTCACAGGGACCAGGCACAGGACTTAGACCTCTGGGTATGTCATGTTAGGCTATCAAGCCTTCAGACTGACCTTAGAATGACCTTGTGATGAAGGACACAGAGATAGTATTCCCCTCAGAGTATGTTGTAAAATAATGATTTGATATACAATCACAATGTTATGGGTGAGTTTATAGGACTAGTTTATAAGCAGGTAGAGACCACTAGTGCCATTCAAATAAGCTTCGTATGGGCTGATCTCACTAGAGGGCAGTGACGAGATGCATTTGACGAACATTTCTGAACCACGTGAAGTGTTTATATCAAATAGGGTCCACTGTGTCTGTGGCGCGAGGCTCTGCATCACGGTGGGTGTGACAATAACACCACAAAGGAGCTGTGCCTATTTGGTGGTGATTTGGTAAGGTGCAGGGTACATAAAGGAACTCTTTAAGAACTATGTGTGTGTGTGTGTATGTATGTGTGTATGTATGTGGCGTGTGTTATACAGTACACGTGTTCCTGTTTGCTATGTTTGTGTGTGGGTGTGTATGTGAGTGTGTGTGTATGTGGCAGGCAAGCTGTCTGCACATTGGAATTGAACCTGACAGCACAGCTGCTGATGAACATTTGAACACAGAGGGATGCCAGGCTGTGGACAGCATTAGAGCACAACTGATAAAGGTCAACTCAACTCTAATTGTCCATCAGACCCCCCCCATAAAAGGTACAACCTGACACCTAAATAGTGTACTAACACAAATGTTGATAAGGAAAAAACAAAACCCATAAATCAAGCTTGTTGGTACTTCCTAGGTTTATAATGGAATGGGGTGGGGTGGGGGGGGGGGTGCTTGAAACAGATGATGCTTCTCTTTTTACAAACAAAGGGTCAACCCCAAACACAATTCAAGTGCATGTTCAGTGAGATATAATGCAAGCAATGAATGAGTGATAAGCTTCCAAATGTCACACCATATCAGCTTGAGCCTGACTTAGCAGAACATTCAATTACCAACCCTTCAATAGCAGGGGGAAAGTTTGTGAGTAAAATGTTCTATCGCAGTCACATCAACCCAAGCCAGAGTAGTGAGAATGATCCACACCTGTTTTAAATTCAGTGTTGTGATTACAAACAGGAAAGAGTTAAGATGGAGCGAATATGCCTCTCCAGTCTGCCAAGTCTGTCTGTGTGTGTGGGATGTTGTATTCAGACTGGTGCTCTCCTCTCCCAGACACATGAAACATGCCTTAAACGATGACTGCAGCAGCCCCAGTGTGTGCCTTTCAGCTTTCACATACAGAGAGAATGACTCATCCGCACACACATTAATGAGATGTTAACCAGGCCTAGTGTGTGAGCATGTGTGTGTGTGTGTGTGTGTGTGTGTACGCGCGTATTTGTGTGTGTAGGGATATCCATCTTAAGCCACTTCCATTAGGAACCAAAAGCTCTTGTTTCAACAAACAATTTCCATCCTTTTCTTCCATGTATATATGGATCTCTTCCATATACCTTATGCCCTGTACTGACCCCTTTTATGAGTGCTAGCTGGTTGGCTGGCTGAAACAAGAAGCTGAAATGAATGCACTAGCTAAGATTTCTCACCCTCTTGTTAACCCTCTTTGTCTGAAACCAGTCGCTCACCTCAAGCACCATCATCAGCCGCTCGTTCTCCAGCCCCTCTCACTGACTTTGTGATTACTGGCTGGCCCGGCTAAGGAGGGCTCACCCCCACTTTAAGTGATTACTAATTACAGTGTTCAGACAAGATGCTACTTGGTGTTACTGGGGAGACTACCAAACTAACTTACAAGTGCCTCTACATCATCACTTTTCCTTGCTGTCAGTGGTTGTTTTTCCCCCCTCTCATCGCCGTAAGTGGTGTACGTTTGTTGATCTGTGAGTAATTTTATTCAAAAGATAATGTCACCATGTCTAGATGCGAGAGAGACTTGTGAATATGAGTTCTTATCTTGTTTGAGATTTAGGCTTTTAGCTTGTACAACAAATACGACTTTTTCGGTGCATAGTGGAATGCATTTTTAGTAAACAAACTTATTTGAGCAAATATAATCAATGTGGTTTTTGAAATGTGAAGCGTAGTTATGTGTGTTTTACAGTATACCTACAGAGCCTTCAGAAAGTATTCATACCCCTTGACTTATTCCACATTTCATTGTGTTACAGTCTGAATTCAAAAGGTATTAAATCAATATTTTGGAGTGTCATAGCAAAGGAGTGTGAATACTTATGTAAATGAGATATTTCTGTATTTCATTTCATTTTCAATAAGTATGCAAAACAACATTCTAGAAACATGTTCATTTTGTCATTATGGGGCATTGTGTGTAGATGGATGAGACATTTTCTAAATTTTATTTAATGCATTTTGAACTCAGAACCGTAACACAACAAAATGTGGAATATGTCAAGGGGTATGAATACTTTCTGAAGCCACTGTACACGTAGACCAGCATAGAGTAGCTGAGGACAGCACACAATTTTTTCAAATGACCCCCTTCTCAATCACAAATCATTTGGCACCAGCCACTGAAGGGAAGATGTCTCCCTTAATATGTCACAACTGTCACATGCTAAACTAAAGAAAGGGACAAAGAAAGAGAGGGAGAAACAGAGGGAGTTAGGGGAGAGATTCTCATTCCGTCCAACCTCTCTCCATCACAAAGTAATGTGCTTTCATCCGCTTTCAATTCCCCTTATCAATCGGCAGCAGGAGAGGAAGCCGTCGATACTTAAAGTGACAGTGGCATAAAAGGATGGCCTTCATCTCCCGTCTCACGGGGAAAGTGACATTTAACTGCACACCCAGGAACCTGTCACTTGTTTATTGCACAAGACAGTCAGTGGATGAACGTTAAGGAGGGGTGGCCTCTGCTGGAAATCACTGCGGCTGTAGACCACTGCATTCTCCCAGACGAGTCACATTAAAAGACAAGTTCCAAGAGGACATCTTGTCAGATAATATGTAACGGGCTTAGGGAGCCAAGGAGGAGTGTCGGCTGTGTCAAACTGATTAAAATGAGAGTGGTGGAAAGCACTAGCTATCATGTATCTACCATTTGCGTCAACACAATGCACAGACAGACAATGTGTTGTAAGAAGACTCAAGGGTTTGTTTTCAGACTGTAAACTCAGTGGCACCAGCACAGCCATGGACATGTGGTGTTGGATGGCTGGGATTGAAGACCGACAGCAGTATATTGCTCCTCTCAAATATCTCTGGGAGAGGACACATGCCCCCAGAGGAATACTACAGTGCTGCTTCCAGTGACAAAACATGTCCTAATGTGCTTTTGGCAATCAGCTGTGGGGTACGAGATGTGACACTCATACTTGCGGGGAAAACAACGGTCATCTCACCAGCAGCATATGGTCTGTAAATCTACACAGCTGTATCTATGAGAGACATTTACAACTGACTGCTTTACATGGGGCCACAAAGCCCCTCTGTCCTTGGTCGTGACACGTGTTACAAAGACGTCACAGTGCCTGTGCGATTGTCCTCGCAGTGAATGCTGTTCGAGCTGCTTTTTAAGACATCTGGCATGCAATTCAACACAACAGACTGAGCACTGAGCTACGTCGTTTTTCAGCACCCATGAATGGTGATAGAATGAGAGTTACACACCCAAGTTCAGGGACGGCCCAGGAGTTTTTTGGTGGGTGAGGGTTCAGACTCAGCTTACTGTTGAGAGTTAGAATAGTAGAACACAAGGTGCAGTTTCGATATGTGGTTGTGCATTAGCAGTTTTCCTCTTGTTGTGTCAGTCACTGACAGTCAATTAGCCCACTTCAGCTAACATTTTTTAGATTATAGTCTAGTGTTTCCCAACTCCGGTCCTCCAGTACCCCCAACAGCACTCATTTTTGTTGTAGCCCTGGACAAAAACACCTGATTTGACTTGTCTAGGGCTTGATTTTAATTATATATATTTTATTTATTTAATTAGGCAAGTCAGTTAAGAACAAATTCTAACAAAAGGCAAAAGGCCACCTGCGGGGACAGGGGATGGGATTAAAAATATAGGACAAAACACACATCACGACAAGAGAGACACCACAACACTACATAAAGAGAGAACTAAGACGATAAGATGGTGAAGCCAATTGATTAGCATGTCACGCCCTGATCTGTTTCACCTGTCCTTGTGATTGTCTCCACCCCCTCCAAGTGTCGCTTATTTCCCCCAGTGTATTTATTCCTGTGTTTCCTGTCTCACTGTGACAGTTCATCTTGTACGTTTGTCAAGTCAACCAGCGTGTTTTTCTCATTCTCCTTTGCTATTCTCATTCTCCTTTGCTATTCTCATTCTCCTTTGCTATTCTCATTCTCCTTTGCTATTCTCTTTTAAATAGTCTTCCTGTTTTTTTACCCCTGCCTGACTCTGGACTACTTTCCCGCCTGCCTGATCATCCTGCCTGCCCTGACCTTGATTCTGCCTGCCCTTTGGTACCTGTTGAACTCTGAACTTTTGCCTGTCCAAGACCATTCTCTTGCCTTATCCTATTGGATTATTAAATATTGTAAGACTCCAACTATCTGCCTCTTGTGTCTGCATCTGGGTCTCGCCTTGTGTCATGATAGAGCATCTAATATTGGGTCCCTGGTGTACTGTTGTGAATGTTGGGGGAACGGGAGGGCGGATGGGACAGGGGGTGACGGGTGAGGAAGGGGGGGTTACTGAGAATCTTAACAGAACAGAGAGCGGGAGGGAGTGGCTCAGGGTGGCAGTTTCAAGCTGCCTGCTGACTGGCGATTGGCTAACCTCCCAGCCAATGACTCCTAAAACAAATGAAGTGCCACAGGAGGCCTGCTCGGGTTTATTTCAATTTGGCAGAGTCACCAGTGAGATTTCATCCCTAATGACCAAAAGGGGGCTGGGAGGGAACGGGAGAGGGCTTGCTCTGGGTGTCTGTGTGTGTTTGTTATCCCACAGGTGGGAGGGAAGGTTGGAACAGAAACATAGGCCAGCAGATAGAGACCTGCTTTACTTGAACATGATTGGTCAATAAATAGATCAATATTTTTACAAAATACAATATTAATGACATAAAATGTGTAACATTTGCCTCTGCATTCCTTCCATGTCTGTTTGCTGTTCTTGGTGAGCAAGCTCTGGTAGAGGTTTGGCAGTCAGTGAACAGGTTGGTGCTGGTGTAGATGGTCACTATGAGGAAGTGGAGCTGGGGTCATAGAGGGTCAACATAACTAGTGTCAATAAGAAGAAAGCTTAGTTGTGGGCTTCTAGTGTGACAACATTGAAACTGTATAGTTGTAGAGCCCATAGAAAGAGTACAATAAACCACATCGGGACCAAATCAGGAAACTAACAAGCAAAGTATGAGTTGGCACTAACGCTCAATATATATTATCCTATTGTCTTGGCACACCAATAATAGACACTGGCCTTGAGATTCAGCCTGTTTTGGTGGGAAGGAGTTTTGGCCTTCCATTGTGACATCAACATGCTGTAAAATGAGTTAATAGACCAATAGGAAAGAGTTTAAAACCTTATGTTCAGTGTTCCCCACCCAACTCAAACCACTGACAGTCCAAGCAAAACTCTTGCTTGAGAAATTGCTCTTTGCTAAGAAGCAATTTTTGTTTTGTTTTTACCATTTAATTGAAAACAATCACAGGTAGATACTTAATGGTTGCCCACAAATGATTTGATATTGAGATAAAAATTGGACCTTTATCAAGGCTTCTTCCAATGACCAGATCATCCACAGACTAATTAGCCTAGCATCCTGGCAACACTGAAGGTTAATGCACTTAAAGGCGCGGGGAGAGGGTTGGGAAACCCTGCTTTTTTACATGATATACAATAAATGTAAATTAGTATTATCTAGACTGTAGGATGTACTGTATGGGTGCTTCCCAAATAGTACATTATTCCCCTAGGGCAAAATGTGTGCTCTAAAATAGGTTACAGGGTGCCATTTGGGAAGCAGACATACTGTAGCAGAGGCTCTGCATCAAAGCAACTCTAATCACCAGCTGCAGGAAGGTGAGGTAGCGCTTCCACCAAAGATATCTCTGCATATGATGCCCTAGAGCTGCTAGCCAGTAGTACAGATACTTTTGGCCATGTAGTGTATGTGGACATCCCTTCAAATGAGTGGATTCAGATATTTCAGCCACAGCCGTTGCTAACAGGTGTATAAAATTGAGCACACCGCCATGCAATCTCCATAGACAAACATTGGCAGTAGAATGACATGTACTGAAGAGCTCAGTGACTTTTAATGTGGCACCTTCATAGGATTTCACCTTTCCAACAAGTCAGTTCGTCACATTTCTGCCCTGCTAGAGCTGCCATGGAAACTGTAAGTGCTGTTATTGTGAAGTGGAAACGTCTACGAGCAACAATGGCTCAGCTGCGAAGTGGTAGGCCACACAAGCTCACAAAACAGGACCGGCCGAGTGCTGAAGCGCATAGCGAGTAAAAATCGCCTGTCCTCGGTTGCAACAATCACTACCGAGTTGCAAGCTGCCTCTGGAAGCAACGTCAGCACAAGAACTGATCGTCTGGAGCTTCATGAAATGGGTTTTGATGACCGAGCAGCCGCACATAAGCCTAAGATCACCATGCGCAATGCCAAACGTTGGCTGGAGTGGTGTAAAGCTCACTGTCATTGGACCCTTGAGCAGTGGATACGCGTTCTGGAGTGATGAATCATGCTTCACTATCTGGCAGTCCGACAGACAAATCTGGGTTTGGCGGATTCAAGGAGAACTCTACCTGCCAACAGTAAAGTTTGGTGGAGGAGGAATAATGGTCTGGGGCTGATTTTCATGGAAAATGTAATGCTATAGCATACAACGACATTCTAGACGCTTCTGTGCTTTCAACTTTGTGGCAACAGTTTGGGGCAGGGCCTTTCCCCAAACAGCATGACAAAGTGAGGTCCATACAGAAATGGTTTGTTGAGATCGGTGTGGAAGAACCTGACTGGCCTGAATAAAGCCTGACCTCAACCCAATCAAACCCCTTTGGGATGAATTGTAACGGTGACTGTGAGCCAGGCCCAACATCAGTGCCCAATCTCACTAATGCTCTTGTGGCTGAATGGAAGCAAGTCCCCGCAGCAGCCTTCCCAGAAGGGTGGAGGCTGTTATAGCAGCAAAGGACGGACCAACTCCATATTAATGCCCATGATTTTGGAATGAGATGTTCGACGAACAGGTGTCCACATACTTTTGGCCATGTAGTCTATATCACCACATGCACCAATGAGTTGATAAGGCCTATAAGGAAGCCTGGAGGGAGGAAGACACAAAATACCCAGAGAATTTGCTATTCCTTCCGTGGTACGTTTATAGTTATTCACTGTTTCAATACAAGGTCAGTTGTGTTTCACTTGTTTCTAAAGCTGGGATTTAATATTGAATAGCAACGTCTTGATTTAATCTCAAAGTGTGACTAACCGCCCATCTGTCCGTCTTAGGACACGCGATGTGAAATAAAATAGCCAGGCTGTGTTTACTATCTTTAAACCAAAAGGAGGGCAAATGCTGCACCAAGATGCACTGCCAGCTGTTTTCTGCAAACTCACCGCCATTTTAAACAAATCATAGAGCATCTCAGTGCCAAAAGCTTGTCTTAATCTTTGCCATTCTGTTCCAATCCTTGCTAGTCTAGTTTGATCACCGCTGCTTTCACCGTGGCAAATGTCTTTTTCAAATAGCAGGGTCAGGAAACAGTTCCAAGGACAATGTGGGTATGGTTGCATGTGTTCCAGACTCATTGAAATGTCAGGTGCATTTCAGTGCGTGGGTGTGTGCACTGTATATCTCCAGAAGAACAAGTATGAAAAGCTTAATCATTCTTTCAACCAAGACCGAGCAAGAAGCAGATACAAGAAATAGATTGTGCAGTGTCATACTGTTACAGACAGGAGATTATTGTCTGTGTCTATCACCGGGTAAATTAAACACTGCCCCTGCTGTAGTGATGTGAATGGGATGTACTCCTGCCACGTACTTGACCCAGCCCACCAGTTGAAGATAATGGTGCCGTGGCGGTAGACATGTAGGAAGGTCAAGTGACTGTTCTTCTTCCTCAGGATGAAGAACACCAGGAAGAGACATGTCATATTTGTGTAATTAACATGACAGTTACACAAGAGTATGACAAATTTACAGACATTAGTCACATAGACAGCACATAAAATGTCTTGATATAAGAGATGTAAATATAGTCCAGGTGGTGGGGCTTACACCGTTTTTGCTTCAACCCGGGATAGTAGAATCCCCAACGTGTACTTACAATATCACTGAGCTCGATGACTTTGGAGGAGTAAAACCACCAGCAGACCTTGGCCATCTGTTCAGAACACAGAGAGAAGGCATTTCAGCAGTAGTTTTAGGTTCGAAATCATTTAGATATGTCTATCAAGGCAATTGCAATGCATTGCAGTGGATGATATGAGACAGACTTTGTTGCCCGCATTACATTTTTTATTTTATTTCACCTTTATTTAACCAGGTAGGCTAGTCGAGAACTGAGCTGGTGCTGTAGTCCACAGGCTGACATAATAAACTCTAGTTTGCCAACCAGGATGACGCTGTGAACTGAGGAAGAAAGAAAATATGTTTTTCTTTCGAGTTAAAGCCTGCGGGTACATGTTTTATAAACATATAATGTTAATTGGATAATGTACCTATACCCCCCCCAAACCAAAGAATTACTGAACAAATACATATTTTCTCAACAACAACGAAAATAAAGAAGACTTTTATGTCCTGAGCATCCAGATAAGACTGTTCCCTGGGAAGAGGGTGAGAAATGAACGATCCATAGCACAGGTAGGATTTCAATTACGCGATTCATTGGCAAAGGGCACAGTACAAAGCTAAATATAGGCTACTTTTCTGAGCAGTTTCCGTGGAAAACATTGCCAAAACATTTAAACACCATGCCGTAGGCAGCAATATTAAGTAACCTTGTTGCAACTGTTGAACAAGAAGCTATAATATGACTGTTAAACAGCCATCACTAACAAAGAGAGGCTGCTGCCTACATAGACTTGAAATCATTGGCCACTTTAATAAATGGATCACTAGTCACTTTAATAATGTTTACATATCTTGCATTACTCATCTCATATGTATATATTGTATTTTATCACATCTATTGCATCTTGCCTATGCCGCTCGGCCATCGCTCATCCATATATGTATATGTCTATATTCTTATTCCATCTCTTTACTTAGATTTGTGTGTATTAGGTCGTTGTTGTGGAATTGTTAGATTACTTGTTAGATATTACTGCACCGTCGGAACTAGAAGCCCAAGCATTTCACTACACTCGCAAAAACATCTGCTAACCATGTGTATGTGACCATTAAAATGAGATTTGATTTATAATATTATTTGTGAACCCGTGAATAAATAAACAATCCATTTATAAAATAAAAAAAGGAAGAAAAACATGTTAAAATACTATACGTTTACAGGTAGAGAAATAGCTAATCATCATCATCACATATTTACACATAACAAGGATATAGATAGGTACTGTGTGCAATAGATCTAAAGCTTCTAAGATGGGTAAAATAGCTACAAGTTGTCCATGCGTTCCCGTTTCCATACCTCATAGAACATGCAGGTAGACATGCAGACCATGGCAAAGTTGTAAACGATGAGCACAGGCTGAAGTTGACTGGCTGTCTGAGCCATCAGCTTGGGGCCCACCCCTATGAGGAGCAGGTAGCACATGAAGATGCAGGTGATTGGCACAGGTGAAGGACATAGAGACAGCATTACTATGGTCTAAGAAATTGGTATTGTACTGAGATCTTCAGTGAACACTGTGTCTGGATTTAGAAGCAGAGAAGACTCAGTTACCTCTATTCTCTAGCACTCATTGGTAGAACCGTTGCATTTTCTGCCATGTTGTGGCCATACCTAAACGCTGCAAAAAATGCATTATGTGATTAGTTATATTCAGTTACCAATTTACATTATATAAAGTCAACCGTGATTAATGAAACTACAATAAATAACCCCTAGAAGTTTACCCCATTTCACCACTCATATACCATTCCTCATATGGAAATGTCTATGCACAGGACAGTACTGCCATCTAACGTCAGATTGGTCAATTATGGAATGGGACACAATTGTAAAACCTGCACAGAAATACCCGACAGCTACTTATACCAGATCCACTGAAGCATGGCAGCCGTTTTGTTGATAGTCAACTCAAGTCAGTTGGCCGGCTGGATAAGCTAAAGTAGGTTTAGCTTCTTGCTTCAGGAAAATCCCTTACACAACCACACTTATTCAACCTCCAGCCATTTCTGTTTTAATTCCCTGTCTCCTACAAAATATTTAACATACACTTTCTTTGAAGATTTCTTTCACAGAAGAGTAACACAGCCCTAGATCAAATAACAAGGTGTTGTTGGCATAAATATGGTGATGATGAAGGCATTTCCCTTGGCTATACCACTAGAGTCTAGACTAGAGGGGCATTCATGTTAAAATGAACACAACTTTAGAAATGACAAATGATTGTGTCATACGACAGTTATTTATAATAGGCTCCAATAGTCTATATTCCGGTGCAAACTGAATAGAACGTACTTCGTAGCCTGCACTCATCGACCGGTTTGCACAAATTGCTGATCTGAAGGTCGCAGACCACCGAACCATGGCATGGAGATTGTTGAATTTGTCTGCCGTCCAGCGCGCCATTCTCCCAGTGTTGACGATGATATCTGACCTGAGTTATCGCTTACCATCACCCCGCACCGCAATAAAGTAATCCATCTGCTGCGCACAGTGATTTAGCCTATCTATTTAATGCCATGCCCACTTGTGAGCGGTTATTTAACGTGAAAAAAAAGGGTTTTAAAGAATGGTGAATAGATTAGATATAGGCCTAGGCAGTAATATTGTCCTATTATTTGTGAAATTCATTAGTTGACATAAAGGTGAAACACTACTGACAGTGAGATGTGGCCCTGCTGCTAATTTATAATCTATGGCTCACAGATCAGTTGGAGCAAGGTAAAACTCATTCAACCGCGAATGCAGGTCACCAACCTCTCTTCTCTGGCACATCAGTAATAGAGCAGCTGAGTTGTTCCTCCGTTTGAGGTCAGACTAAACCCATTTTCTCAAACAGCATTTGGAATTCCCTACTTCTGGCTGCCCCCTCCCCACTGTCTGTTTTATGTCACTTTATGCTGGTGATGTGGTCATATTCGGTTTCCTCACTGTATCCAGTGACAGTAACTGAAGTCAAACAAAATAAGTCCACCCTTTATGAACATAGGAACATAACACATATTGAACTTATTTTGATTACATTCATACATCATCATAATCATACTTTTAATTGTGCATTTAGATGAGTTATATAGAACATAGTAGGTTTAGGCTACGTGCTTGTGAATAACCAGTATCTGACCATGGAACAACCAGGAACCTGGAACCTACATTTTGGATGCCTAAGTCTACCCTGAAGTCCAGCACCCTGCCCTGCATGGGTTCAGTGACTGTCAGTCCCGTTTTCCTCAACACAGCATCTGTCTACAGACACCTCAGTAAGGTTTGCCCTGCAGACTTCATAGCAAAGAGTAGAACATGTCACCCGACTGAAGACATACTGTATTCCAAGGGCCAAATTACTCCAGTTTACTGTACAAGTTTACTTTATCAGATACAATTGACAGGCACAGACAAAATCAAACTGAATTCATACAAAACTATTTATCAGACAGTAAAGTCACTGACACAAGCCCCCACCACCATGCTAACTAACTGTTACTGGTCTCAGCAACGACACAGATGATGTTAATTGAAGTCCTGTTTATCTGTGTCTGACCCAGGGTTGTGTTGCTGATGATGCTGCTGGTGATGTATGTTTGGCATGTTACCACCCCCCTCAGACAACATCTGGAACTGGGTTGCTGACAGTAGCGACTTCAATCTGACACTGTACTGTCTGTCTTGTTAACAGCCATTCCTGCGCTGCTCAGAGACTCATTTCGCTGTCTGCTGTTCCACCCAGCTGAGTAACTCCATTTGGATTCCTGCATAACAATAGAACACACTAAAGTTAACAAAATAGGTACGAGCTAAAAAGACATCACCTGGGAGAGCCACAGAGCGATCTCACTATTATTCAGCATCAGTTCCCATTATAGGAAGGGGTGTTCCAGACATTCTATTCCAATGGGGGCACTACAGCAGACAGTAGCGTTTTCTAATGACGAACCAAACAGAAATGAAATGTCTGCGATTCCCTTTAGAAGTGTGCTTTCACTCATGGTGCAGTTGCCATAGATGCGCTTGTGGTAAGTGGCTCTGACAGCTGCATCTATATAGGGGTAGTGGAGGAAGCTGTAGGGCAGGACTATGTGGCACGTCAGTCTCCCACATCTGTCAGCGAGAGGAGAGATCCATGGCTACATGAATGAGGTGTCACACCAATTACAAAGATCTCTGTAGATAGAAAATATCTTTAAACCTGACAGATACTTCATGCCATTGAAGTCAAAGAGCAGTGGTAAGCTTTAGATTAGTGCTGACATGTTGCCTTCAATCAATACAAGCCCATTCCTTATTCATGGAACATTTATAATTCTGAGAAATAACATGACAGTACTTGGACTTGGGCTGTCCCACAGAAGGACCCCTCTGTGATGGCTCTTACCTGTTGTATTGAAGTGAAGAGGTTATTCAGCAACTCTTGGAGGACAGTGGAAGTTGATAAATGTGCTTCTTTATTGTTTGAAGTAAAAACCAAGGCATTTCGGCCCTAAGCCTTCATCAGGGTTTTTGCTCCTCAATCCCTGCACCTTGGTTGGAGAGCAATATAGTGGCAGTGTTTCATTCCCTTCTTACCTGTCATATACCAGGAAGTCGTCCTTGTTTCCATATAGGGCCTCCCAGACATCATCCTGTAGCTGGGCCTGTTGGTAGACAGGGATGTCCGATTCGGGGGCCCCCCTCTTCAGTTCCCAGTACATGGCTCAGGACTGGACCTCCCGTTCATTCACAATGAGGAAAGACGTGTCTGTCAGGTTGCTGCGGAGCAGCTTGTCATGCAGGCCTTCTAGTCTACTCAGCGGGACAAACATAGGGCAAACGTGATACAGATGCCGATATTTACTCCCTCCCCATCATTTGGATATTGGATATTTGGGTAGGCAGCTCTTAACAACTTTCTGAAATGGATCACCAGCAGCATTTCATCAACATCAATTTGTTTGAAAATACATTACCGCATCCTTATGATTTCCCCCTAAATATTTCCACAGTGGTATAATAACAGTATGTTACAGTAGGTCCACAGTAATTATGCCAGGCAGATTCTGAAGACTTCTCTCTTACTTGGAGGCCTGTGTGAGGCAGAAGTGTCAGCAGGCTTTCAGTAGAGCCAGAACAACTACATTTCCAAGAAGCCCCTTCATGGGGGCCCCATGGCCCTTGATCTCACAGCGCGGTGCCGGCTTACAGATCTTGGAGGCATCATTGTCCCCTTCTACTAACAGAGGCGATGCCCATAGGAGCCCTGGCAGAGCAGCACACAGCCTCAGAGTAAAGAGACCCTGCATCATCTTCTCCCAACCTCACCTAAAAAGAGTTCCAGGAGAGAGAGGACAATGTCAGAAGCTCATTTTCAGATTTGATTCTCATTGCAAATCTTCAAATGCATCTCTAGCAAGGAAAATAGCTATAGTTTCTGCTAAGTACAGTATGCGATTAAAATAAACGACTGAATGACATAACTGGACTGACCTAGTTGAGGTTCTCTTCTGCTCGACACAACTAACCAATAGTGTTACACTGCTGTTTTTAAGCTTTCAAGTCTCATTGCAAAGGGTCTGAATACTTGTAAATAAGTTTATTTTTATTTTTATAGATTAGCAAACATTTCTAAAAACCTGTTTTCGCTTTGTCATTATGGGGTATTGATGAGGAAAATGTTATATTTTATCCATGTTAGAACAAGGCTGTAACGTAACAAAATGTGTAAAAAGTTAAGGAGTCTGAATACTTTCCAAATGCACTGTAGTTCCTGTAACATGACTCAGTTTCATAGAATCTAGTCATCACAGTACTATGAGTAAGGTATTGTCTCCTGTGCAAAATAATGTTTCACCCTTTATTGGAGTGATAAATGTGAATGCTTCAACACCCCAAAAAATTAAAGCCACAAGCAGCCTACTTAAAATATTTATTTATTCTTCTTCTACAGTACCGTTGTTTTGATCAATCAGAGTATGCTCGTGTGCCCCTTTAGTATGTTGTCTACAAAACTCCTCCCACCAAGAGGTTCTGCTTTCTAGCAAATATCCCATTAGTGATTGTAACAAAATAAGCCTCAGGTTATTCAGCCTGAGTTCAGGGGACGCAGCCAGTATACAATGCAGGCACCACAGTTCTCCAAAGGCTGTACACTGCACTGCAGTTTCCAAATGCAGCTAAACTGATTCCCATGACAAAATACAACCTACTCCTCCAATTTGTCCACTTAACATAAGTGACAATGGGGGGGCAAAGAAAGCACAGAAAGATGGCTTGATATTGCAGCTTAAAAGCATTAGGCAGATGACTGCTGCTCTTTATTGTTTTGATGGAGGTTATGTTTCCTACCCAAAATAAACACCTAATTCTTTAGCAGAAGTAAACCATTCTGAAAACTACTTGTGAAACCAAGTCCGAAACCAAGAATGTCAAAATCCTGGCCCTTTATCTACTTCCCCAGAGTCAGATATACAAATGGTATCCATAAGTTCGTCTCTGTGTCCTGAAGTATCCCTTCAAAACGTGTTCTTGGTTTTGGACTTGGTTTCTCATTTTGTCCTGGGAGCCACATCCGGTCTTCATCATGGCTTGGTGGGCCGCACTGAAAATTTGATATAGCGTCAAAATTTGCTAACATTGTCCTCAATCCATCATTTTTGGAATTGTCAATGCTCCCTAACTATCTAGCTTTAATTTGTTTGTTTTTTATTAGCGAGCTAGACAGTCATAAAACTGTATGAATGTAAAGGTCCTTTATAATAATTTAAAATTGGTTTTAGTCATTTTAAAGTATATGTAGTTTGTTCCCCCCAACTATTTAAAAACTATATACTTATTTTTCCTCAAACCCCCCCGGGCCGTATGTTTGACACCCCTGCATTAACACACACATCTCCCATTGTGCATATGCTTCCACATTTTCTCCACCACATAGGCCTACTAGCTGTCATACAGTCAGTCTTTGCTCTATTGTCCTGTAATTTTGCATTGCATTCTTTCAAAATGAAACACATTGAAATAAATAAATAAATAAATGTAAAATCTCTCTTTCATGAGATCACTCCAATGAAAGCCTCATCGTCCCCATCTCCCTCTGGACTATCACATGTGGATATGATTCCTAGACCTAGCTCTGCCAGCTCATCACACCCCATGGCTGTCGTCACCATGATTTTGTTATCCAGGCGGTTGCATAAAGTTCTATAAGATGGCAGGGGGTAGCCTAACTCCCGGAGGAATTCATAACCCTTGCCACCGACCGCACATCGAATCTTACGGGCCTTCAGCACTGTCTCGTGGGACCACACAGCTCTCCGGGAACGCTTGGTCAGTGTCAGGGCGCGGATCTGGTCTTCATACAGAAATGTCTGGAGGCCCCTCTCTATTCTGTCCAGTCTGAACATCCGCTTTTTCATTTCCTCTACCTACACAAAAGAAGAGAACATACATGTTGAAGTGTTGTCTTTTCAAAGATTTTCACAAAATGGTGTTGTTCTTACCTGTAAAATCATTCTAATAACTAAAAGACTGATGGTTCCATTGCATAATTGGGCATAATAGTAACTTCCAATGAAAAAACAACTTTCTCCATTCAAACTTTATCTAATATGAGGCAATAGTTTGAAATTGTTGAGAAAAAGTAGCTACCACCACACCTCTTTCTGTAATCTGGCTGTGTGTTGCATTTCTTGTTCCAGCAGTGTTCTGTAATGTTGACAATGGATGCAGGGACGTTCCTCTGCCTTGTGTAGTTCATCAGCATCATCTTCCTCCATGCCCAGAGTTGTTTGCCGTCGTGCGTAGCCATGATCCCCCACATTGAGATCCCTCTCCACTAGATAGACAGAGCATTAACAACACATTTGACTCAGTCATTTGATCCACTGTTACACTGTTACAGGAATGAACAGTTGTGTGTTAGATCAAAAGGACCAACATTTGCATTAGGCTTCTATCTGACAAATTGTGTGCTATCTGGTAATCTATCAATATTTAATTTCACATATGTCAATGTGATTTAGAAATAAATAAAAAGTTAAGTTACCTGGCTCTGGCTTGAGTGGTAGCACTATCTGTGGGGTTACGGGATAAGGTGGATCTCGCACATTGAAAAGAGTGGGGACGGCATTTGGTTTCAGCTTCTTTCCCCCTGCTGGCGACCTGGCGATTTCTTCAAACTGACTCAGCTCAAAATGGTCCTGCGAGAAGACATAGCTAGCTGTATGATTAACGTTGGCTACATACACATCGATGTATTTTCTCTTTGTGCATTATATTGCACGAAAATCAACTAATAACGTTATGATATTAAATGTGTTGGCAAACTTGTCAACATGTTTTGTCCTAATTTGGAGTTAGGAAACTGTTCACTGATGGACCTAGCTAGCGAGCCAGTAATGTTAGCCACCCATAAAACACTTGCCTGACACAGTCTGGAATGTGGAGTTGGTAAAAAATTACGCCGGCAGTTTACAAGCCATTTCTTCTTACGTATAGGCTCTTTTGGAAAACGAAACAGTTGCTTCCCAATTGTTGTTGAGTTTGAGCAATTTGGAGCGGAGCACCCACCCATATCTAGCGAGCTAACAAGTCAAAACAGCTAAATATAGCTAGCAAGCTAACCATCAGCCAGTGTTGTTGGCAATCGAACGACACAGCTAACTAGCATGTAGCTTGGTGAGGCTAATGCTACCAGAACGTTATACTTGTTCTCATAGGAAACAAAACACCAAATACAGAATGTGGTGAAACATGATCTCATCCCAACCATTAACAAAAAGATTAAGCGACGTTCGTAGCATGCTGAAAAAAATAATAAATAGCAAAGAAAGTAAATTCCGACTGTTTGAGCCAAAATGGCGCATTTGCCCCAACGGTTGTTTGCTGGCGTCACCGGGAAGCGCTATCCAAGTAACTGCCTGCTTCAAATATTTTTCAAAGAGAAGTAAATACAACATCTCACGCGTTAAAATTCGAATTACGATGACTAAGAAAAATATTTAGTCGAACTTGTCCCCATATTGAAAAGTAAGTGATTACAGAAAGGTAAAAACAAATATTTTCAAAAACAAACGGTCCACGCGTACTGGGTCCTTTGTGTGTTGACGGAAAATCTGAGAGGGCCTATTCAGACCACGTTAGAATATTTGCAGTTTAAACTACGCTTCATTTTCCCCATGAATTTGGATCTTTCCAACTGGGATAACGTGAAGAATATCGCATACTAGTGAACAGAACGCTTTCATTGGACAGCCGAAAACACCATGCAATGAGCTCCCCGGCCATTCAATAAGTATAGTCACTCGATCCCACTGTCTTCAGCTAGCTAGCTAACATTAGCTTAGCTATCTAGCTAACATTAGCTTAGCTATCTAGCTAACGTTAGGCTACAGACGTCGAACATTTTGGCTGTGCTCAAATTTAACCAGGTAGCTATGACATCCTCCATGGTAGTCCCTGTTATTGATGTTCTGAATGATAATTTCAAAGAACTGTGGCCTGCTATGGTCCTTGCAATCAAGACGGCCTCCTTCATCGCACTGGATACGGTAAGTGTCGCATCAAGTTACAGCGAGTTTAGTCGAGAAAAAAAAATAGCTAGCTACGTACATGGTCTTCTATATGTAATTATATGGGCCCAACAACCTTTATGTAGGTCTGACACGAATAATGTAATTCTGTCTGTCTGCATGTTTTGTTTCAGGAATTGAGTGGCCTTGGAAATAGAAAAGCTTTGCTGGCAGAGTGAGTGTGGCTGTTTTATCCATTTAAATTTAATCTGGATTTCTCATTATGTATGGTACTTTCACGATGATATCTCAATCTCAAGTGTTGCATTGGATCTATCTCTGTTTTAATTTTAAGATGCATAGAGGACCGTTACAAAGCCATATGCAATGCAGCTCGCACACGCTCCATTCTCTCCCTTGGGTTTGCTTGTTATAAGAAACTTGAAAACAAGGTAAAGGTCTCCTTTCCACATTGACATTCAGAAAGCTAAATGTACAGTTTGACATTAATTGATGTCTTATCTCTCTCCAGGATGATGATGATGATGATACGTACCTTGTGCAGGTGTACAACCTGACATTGCTCTGCAGTGAGGAGTACGTAATTGAACCACAGTCTGTGCAGTTCCTGGTGCAACATGGATTTGACTTCAACAAACAATATGCTGAAGGTGTCCCTTATCTCAGGGGCAATGACAGGGTGAGATCAAGATCTTGTTGTTAATTGCTCAGATCCACAGAGACAAATGCACGCGTTTAAACGATACTAGGCCACAGCATTTATTTTGTGGACTATTCCTAATTGTTACCTTTAAGTGGTGAAGTGATCCAGTGTTCTATTCCTTTCTTGTATCCAGAGAGTGGATGCCCATGGAATGAACATGAGGATGCTGTTTGTGGAACTCCTACGGGCTCGCAAGCCTTTGGTGCTGCACAATGGCTTGATTGACATGGTGTTCCTTTATCAGTGCTTCTATGCCCAACTGCCGGATAAACTATGCACGTTCACTGCTGACTTGTCCCAGATGTTCCCTGCTGGGATCTATGACACCAAGTACGCTACAGAGTATGAGCTGCGCTTTGCTGCCTCTTACCTGGAGTATGCCTACAAGAAGTGGTTAGTATAGTAAATACGAATATATTCAATGCTCAATTCAATCACATCCGCATAGCGAGTGTTTTGACATGGCGGACGTGAAAATGCGTTGGAGCAAATCCACAAGTGGCTCCCGGCATAATACCTAAAGCGGACATTGCCATTGGCTGCATGTAGTCGCATTAACAAAACTCCCCATGCAGCCTTGTTTACAAGTTTGAACGCTGGAACTTGATATGTAATATACACCTAGATTAGGCTGATAGAAATCTGTATTATTTACTGATTTTTCAATTAGATTGTAATTATTTCTATATAGCCTATACTTTCCTGTGCTGAACTTCTAACGGGAGTAGGGCGGGTGTGGCTTTGAGACAATGACTGCAAGAGCAGCTGCTCACTGATTTTGACTGAGCCAATGCAGTTCCACCTCTGACATCGTCAAAACATCCGCTATGCAGGTGTCTGCTATTGCCAGTTAACGCTTGATCTGATAGACTAAGGCCTAAATTCATTCTGACCGTAAAGCTGTGGTAGTATATCAGTGCTGTTTGCCACAACATTTTGATAAGTACAGTGCATTCTGAAAGTATTCCCGACCCCTTGACTTCTTCCACATTTTGTTACGTTACAGCCTTATTCTAGAATGGATTAAATTAAATGTTTTCCTGATCAATCTACACACAATATCCCATAATGACAAAGTGAAAACACATTTTTAGAAATGTTTGCAAATATATTAATAACATATCTTATTTCCATAAACATTCAGATCCTTTGCTATGAGACTCGAAATTGAGCTCATGTGTGTTTCCATTGATTATTCTTGACACGTTTCTACAACTTGGAGTCTACCTTTTGGTAAATTCAGTTGATTGGACATGATATGGAAAGGCACACACCCGACTATATAAGGTCCCGCGGTAAGGTCTACACTGCTTGTATTTGGTACATGTGACAAAATTTGATTTGACAGTGCATGTCAGAGCAAAACCAAGCCATGATGTCAAAGGAATTGTCTATAGAGCTCAGAGACAGGATTGTGTCGGCACAGATCTGAGGAAGGGTACCAAAACATTTCTGCAGCATTTAAGGTCCCCAAGAACACAGTGGCCTCCATCATTCTTAAATGGAATAAGTTTGGAAACTCCCAAGACTCTTCCTAGAGCTGGCCGCCCAGCCAAACTGAGCAATCGGGGAGAAGGGCCCTGTTCTGAGAGGTCGACCATGAACCCGATTGCCACTGACGGAGCTCCAAAGTTCCTCTGTGGCGATGGGAAGACCTTCCAGAAGGACAACCATTTCTACAGCACTCCACCAATCAAGCCTTTAAGGTTGACTGGCCAGACGGAAGCCACTCCTCCTTAAAAGGCACATGACAGCCCGCTTAGTTTGCAAAAAGGCACCTGACCATGAGAAACAAGATTCTCTGGTCTGATGAAACCAAGATTGAACTCTGGCCTGAATGACAAGCGTCACGTCTGGAGGAACCAGGCACCATCCCTATGGTGAAGCATGGTGGTGGCAGCTTCATGCTGTGGGAATGTTTTTCAGTGGCAGGGACTGGGAGACTAGTCAGGATCATGGGTAAAATGAAGAGTAACCTAACAAAATGTGGAACAAGTCAAGGGGTCTGAATACTTTCCCAATGCACTATATATGCACCACATTTCAAGAGGTAGTTTAAGTTATTTGTGGTGGTCATTTTTTTTCACAGCAAACTGGACAACAGCAAGTCGATTGAGGCTGGTGGTGGTGGACGCCATCTGTTCCTGGAGTTCTGCAAATACTCAGCGCCCCTGAGCAACTATGTGGACTATAGGGCCTGTCTAGCTGGGTTTAGCCCGGATGGACTTCTCAATGTCTGCCAGCGCTTCTCTGTAAGTAGTAGTACATCACTTCTCATAAACCAGGTTCTGTTTTAAAGGATCCCTAAAATGTCTGTGCCAGGATAATCAGCACTGGGGTATTTCATATACTATTTTTAGAATGGTAATGCAGTAATCAGTACCATGTTTAACACTTAGCTTGTATTTTCTGTATTTGCCAGGCTTATGGTTGGTGCCCCAATGGGTCACAGTGTCCCTTGTCACATGACACTGACCTCATCATCCAGCACGATGAAAAGGAAAAGAAAAAGAAACGGAAGAGGAAAAGAAAGAACTCTTCTCAGGGGAAAGTTGAAGGTGCCCCCAAGAGCAAGCAGCCCCATATGGAGCTAAAGCAGGACCAGGTGATCCCTGACAAAGACACCAAACCGCCCCCTCTCACAGAGCTGGTAGATGGGGCTCAGGCACAGATGCCAGAGAGCGATGAGAAGATGAAGACTAAGGTGGAAGAAGGCAATGGAGTCAGAGAGCCACAGGCTGTGTCTGCAGATGAGGAAATGAAGACAGACAAAGAGGTGGAAAGAAATGGAGTGTCAGAGCCACAGCCTCTGGCCACACCGGATGCAGAGAAGAAAGAAGAGTCCAAGAGGAAGAAGCTGGAGGGAGGTACCCACCGGGCAGGGTTTGACGCATTCATGACGGGCTACATTTTCTCCTATGCTGCTACTTTGACAGAGAGAGTAGGTAAGCCACCGAGCTCAGAGTCCTGGCTCCCAGAGTGCCTGAACAAGGTTTACCTCAGTGGCAAGTCTGTCCCGATGCATATCGTCAAGAGCACATTCTCCAAGTCCTTCAAGGCTCACTTGCACAAGATGGATGTCGTGTGGGGGAAGGGTGTGGTTAGCAAAGTAGAGGGAACGGTATAAAGATTAAATGGAACCAAACCTATTCCTGGTTTATAATAAAGCCTTTTTAGTTAAAGTATTTCACTGTACCTTTTAGTTTAATTTTATGCAGTATTGTTTCAATAAAGGCTTTTCCTTGGTTTATGACAGACATGGTGATTTGTGTCCTGAAAACCACTTGATGTGAGATTAGGCAGGCAAGCCCTTATTTCTAACGATGAGTAAAATGTATGACTACCTTTATAGGGTCACCAAAAGAAGCAAAATATAAACATTTATTTAACCAATAGGGAACATGTTCCTTAAAGTACAACTCAAACCAGATTTGGATTAAAACCAGCGTTCTGCTAATACATGTTCATAAATCAGCCAAGACTGGAGGGGAATAACAACAAAATAAAGAATTTGAACAATCAATATCACAACATTGCATCCAGACAAACTGCATACAAAGCAGTAAAGATGTCAAATTGATATTTTTATAAATATCAAAATAGATCCTCTGCAAAACAATCCTGACACAGTTTACATTTATTGCATAGAAATGTAGTGATAAACAATAAACATTGTTCTTTTCAAGTGCAATTTCCTATTAAAGTAGTTACTGGAGTATTTCATTATATCAAAACAGGTGCCAAGGGAGTCATGAACCAAAGCACGAGTGAGTGAGCCATCCACACCAACTAGTGCTGTTTGCACAGCTTATACCCAACGGAGCTGCTGACCAAAAATAGGACCCACTGACAAAAGTGTGGTGGATCACACATTCAAGCCACACTCAACACATTCCTCTATACATAGAGCTATAAAGTGATACTTTGGTAGATTCTGAACCAGTTTCTCTCTAAGCAGTCATCTGAAAAACAATCCTTAAAAATGTGCACACCAACATATAGGCCTGCCAAACATTTCAAAATGTTAAAAGTACGTACAAACGATCACATTTCCAGTGCTCGTGGGGGTGTACATTTAAACAAACTTGTTTTACTGGTAAGTTTACTGTTTAAATGCTCTGTAATGTACATTTTTATTAGTCTCCACAAGAGACCTCAGTAGTCTGGTAAACCACTCATTAACTAGCCCTTTAATAAAAACGGTAAGGATCTATTCCCTACACCTTAGCTTGGACTCGTTCATCTGAAACGCACAATCGTCCAGAACAAAAATAATACCAGTCACAATGAGTCTTAAGACAGGGATCTCAATGTTGGGAAGGCAGTAAGTATGCCGTTTTTCATTCAGACCACAACCCTTTCTCCATGTTAAGAGTGTTAGATTTGTTACTTTCATAGGTATAGTTGAAGTCGGAAGTTTACATACACTAGTTGGAGTCATTAAAACTTGTTTTTCAACCACTCCACAAATTTCTTGTTAACAAACTATAGTTTTGGCAAGTCTGTTAGGACATCTACTTTGTGCATGACAAGTAATATTTCCAACAATTGTTTACAGAATTCCAGTGGGTCAGAAGTTTACATACACTAAGTTGACTGTGGCTTTAAACAGCTTGGAAAATTCCAGAAAATGATGGCATTAGAAGCTTCTGATAGCCTAATTGACAACATTTGAGTTAATTGGAAGTGTACCTGTGCATGTATTCCAAGGCCTACCATCAAACTCAGTGCCTCTTGGCTTGAAATCATTGGAAAATCAAAAGAAATCAGCCAAGACCTCAGAAAATAAATTGTAGACCTCCACAAGTCTTGTTCATCCTTGGAGCAATTTCCTAATGCCTGAAGGTACCACGTTCATCTGTACAAATAATATTACGCAAGTATAAACACCATGGGACCACGCAGCTGTCATACCACTCAGGAAGGAGACGCGTTCTGTCTCCTAGAGATGAACGTACTTTCATGCGAAATGTGAAAATCAATCCCAGAATAACAGCAAAGGATCTTGTGAAGATGCTGGAGGAAACGGGTACAAAAGTATCTATATCCACAGCAAAACAAGTCCTATATGGACATAACCTGAAAGGCAGCTCAGCAAGGAAGAAGCCACTGCTACCAAACCGCCATAAAAAAGCCAGAATACTTTTTGCAACTGCACATGGGTACAAAGATCATACTATTTGGAGAAATGTCCTCTGGTCTGATGAAACAAAAACAGAACTGTTGGGCCATAATGACCATTGTAATGTTTGGAGGAAAAAGGGGGATGCTTGCAGCCGAAGAACACCATCCCAACCGTAGAGCACGGGGTGGCAACATCATGTTGTGGGGGTGCTTTGCTGCAGGAGGGACTGGTGCACTCACAAACTAGATGGCATCATGAGGAGAGAAAATTATGTGGATATATTGAAGTAACATCTCAAGACATCAGTCAGGAAGTTAAAGCTTGGTCGCAAATGGGTCTTCCAAATGGACAATGACCCCAAGCATACTTCCAAAGTTGTGGCAAAATGGCTTAAGGACAACAAAGTTAAGGTATTGACGTGGCCATCAAAAAGCCCTGACCTCAATCCCATAGAAAATTTGTGGGCAGAACTGAAAAGGCGTGCGCGAGCAAGGAGGCCTAGAACCTTACTCAGTTACACCAGCTCTGTCAGGAGGAATGGGCCAAAATTCACCCAACGTATTGTGGGAAGCTTGTGGAAGGCTATCCAAAACATTTGACCCAAGTTAAACAATTTAAAGGCCATGCTGCCAAATACTAATTGAGTGTATGTAAACTTCTGACCAACTGGGAATGTGATGAAAGAAATAAAAGCTGAAATAAATAATTATCTGCTTTTAATCTGAGATTTCACATTCTTAAAATAAAGTGGTGATCCTAACTCACCTAAGACATGGAATTCTTACAAGGATTAAATGTCAGGAATTGTGAAAGACTGAGTTTAAATGTATTTGGCTAAGGTGTATGTAAACTTCCGACTTCAACTGTACATGTACTTCCATGCATTTCCCTATGGGGCAGAATATAATCACAATAAAACATCAAGGAGTAGGCAGTGATTTAAAACCAGCATACACACAAATAACATCAAGGAATTAGAAGAACCCTGGTTTAGGGACACCTTTAAGAAAAAAAACAAGCACTTTTCAGTATATTAAATAAAAACAATATTGAAAAAATAATCTATCTGCAAAGCATCGATAAAGATGATCTGAGGGTCTCTCCGAGGAGTGTCTCTCTCAAAGCGCCTTTTCTCCATGATCTGTTTTAGTCCTAGATGTCACACTGAAGATGGCAGTTCTGTGGAGGCGTGTATGGCCGTACATGGCACCAGTACGATGGGACTCAGACGGCCTCCGTTTGTGGCTGGGCTGAGGGTGACAGTGGAACAGGAGGTCTGCTGCTGCATGCCCTCCTGGTCCTCAGCCTCCATCTCCTCACACATAGACACCACGCCTCTACTGTCCTCCACTGGTCCTCCATTCTGGGCCTGCATGGGGTAGAAGTGTTTGTCCTTGTCCTCCACTGGGCTCCCTTGGCTGCTAGAGCAGTCCATAGCCTCTGCACTGTCACTGGGCATGGGAGAAGGAAGCCAGCTCTCATCTACTCTGTTCTCCTCCTCTTTTTTTACCTTTTCTTGACCTCCATGGTACGGCGGGATCTCTATCACAGCATATTTCCTGGCCCAGGCGCTGAGCACCTTCTGCCTGACCACTTGGCCCAGCTGGGCCGGGTCACACTTGTAGACAGTGGCAGAGATGGGACAGGAGGTCGGGGGGCAGGAGCCATCTGAGAGGGCCAGCTGGGGGGAGGCGGGCAGAGAGCGGCACTGCCTGCCGGTGAACCAGGTCTCCTGCCACATGCCCGGGTGTACGGGGGCTCCAGAGTGGGTCTGGGTCCCAGAGGAAAACACGCTGTCCTGGAGAGAGTGCAAGTCGAACATCAGGGAGAACACGGACTTGCTTGGCACGTCAAAGAACTTGATCTTGCCTCCGCACAGGTCCTCACGGGCATTGAAGGGGTTGATCTTGCGGGCCCCTGGCACAGCCCTGGGGCCTGGGTTGTAGTAAGGGTCATGGACATTGACCTTCCTGCCTGGCTTGCGGGAGAAGATGTCTGACTGGCTGCGGGAGAGCCAGATGTTGCGACGAGGACGTGGTGATTTGGGAGGGATCTTGTCGTCCTGTAGACCCAACGAGTTTACCCTCTTAATCCCCTGGACCTTTTCACCTGGACCTGGAGAGAGAGGGAGAGAGAAGCAACAGTCAAACATCTCTTCCTCACAACACATGGGATTGTTATGAAGTGTAAGTTCCCAATGTAACCACCAGGGGACAATATAAGCCAAGAACGACAGTACAGGCAAGAGAAACAAACAAGGCACAGTCAAATTTTTACATTGAAGTAAATTGCATAGGTGGAAACATTATGGGAAACATATGCAAATTGTTTATAAGATATAATGTAGAAATACTAAATTGGACTGGGAAGCCGAAGGTAGACAAACAGTGAAGAGGGAGTGACTGGCCGAGGAAGGAAAGCTAGCTAAACAAAAGCAAAGTCCAGAACCGGTACTCCCATGAACCAAATTAGAAATGAAATAGAATCTGAGAAAAGACTAATGATTTCCAACATACTCTCTGTGTACATGGTGGTTCCCACTTAGCAACATTACTGTAGCTTATTCTTTGTTCACAAAATCGGGTATTTGAGAAACACTTAAGAGCTTAGAAATGTACGTCATGTTAAATTGTAGTAAGGCAACTTGAACCTGCAAGCAAAACTATCATAACAGTAGAGGAAAGGACTGGGGAAAGTAAATTACTCTTTGGGACAGAGCTGGGAGGGAAAGGACAGCCCTGGCTTGCCACTGGACCTATTTAGAGTAGACCTGAGGTACATCCAAAATGGCAGCCTATTCCCTATATAGTGTGAGCCCTGGTCAAAAGTAGTACACTATAAAAGGGAAAGGGTGTAATTTGGGAGGCAACCCTAGGGGATACGCAACAGGCAGATTACAATGTGGAGCAGCTACTGGCAGCCTCACTGCTGCTTGGTTTACAGCTTCTTCCTGGTTCCAAGAAACTATTTGTCTGCACTGTGCAGTCTTGACACTGTGCAAGAAACTGGGTGTCAAGTGGTGCAGGACTGTAGGCGAACACATGGCAGTCAGGTGGAGTTGCCACTATGAAAACCAATAATGTCAGGTGAAGTTTTAATGTCTGTGCATCTGCAACACTAGATCACAGACTTGGAGATTCAAAATCATGCGTAGTGGACATTGAAGGGAAAGTGGTAACTGAGGGGCATCTTTACACTGTTGTAACTGTTTTAGGGAGTTCATCTGGTGGTGATGTTTGTAGTTTTGATAATGCTAATGTTATGCTATCCTCATAAAATTAAACTCGAGAATGAATAAAACAGTCCCTCTGCCTTGGCAGTCAGTCTTCTGAAGGGGCTTTAGATATGAGGTGATTGAGACATCACCTTTGGGGATGGTCTTCTTGTCATTTTCCCCACTGAGGGGGATCCTCTCTCGTCCAGACTCCTCTGCCTTCAACCGACACAGGATCTCCTCCAGCCTCTTGACGAGCTCCGGGAACGAGGGCCGCAGCTTGGGGTCCATCTGGAGAGAGGGGATAGAGTAGCCAGGTCAAACAAGATAAGGGGGTACTACTAAATCAGATTATGTTACTAGTTTCTTTTCCATACAATCAAATACACATTTTGGAAGCAGTCGTGTGTTTTGGAATAATTAAGAGATTGAGGGCAGACTCACGTTGCAGCAGTTGAAGGCCAGCTGTAGGAAGTCATGAGGACAGTCTCCTACCATGTGCTGGAAGGCATGATAATCCAGGCCAAAGTTCTATCAGGGAGGGAGAGGAGAGAGGGAGTAGGGGGAGAGGTCAGACAGGAAATCCATACTTTGGGATGTTATCCATGTTCATCTATTTTTGGCATCTAACCCAACATATTGAAAGACCTGTGCTCTTCTAAACCACCCCCGGTGCCAACATCATGTCAACTAGACCAGACATGAGCGTAATGAGTGTTTGTCTTATGTAATGTCAGGATGTATCAAGGCGATAGAGGACAGAGGAAACGGAACAATCCTCACTTCAGTGCGAGGAAGGTAATCGGGGTCAGCCTGTATTCGGGCAATGATCTCACAGAGGACAATACCGTAGGAGAACACATCCGCCTGGAAACAGAGAGACAGACATTCAAGATGAGTTCTTAGCTTTTTTTTGGGGGGGGGGGTTGTAGGAGACAAGTGGTCCGGTTTAGTTCAGGGTGAGGTCAAGGTTTAGAGTTCAGAAGTCAGGGACCTACCTTCTCATTGTAGGGTTCATCTCTCAGCACCTCGGGAGCCATCCAGAAGGGAGAGCCCACCACCGCCAGCTTCTCCCCCTCACCACTGCAGGCACAACACAAGTACAGCAAGAAAGACGTTAGACTGGAGGTTGTCTTATGACCATTTTTATCACAACAATTAGCAGACAAACCAAACATTTGATGTTCCTTCTCCATGACTGTTTTGAGGAACAAGTCTATTCATGATCAGGTACAGTGCCTTGCAAAAAATGATCCAGACCCCTTTGGATTTCTTCACATTTAATTGTGTTACAATTGATTTAATTATAATTTTTTTGACAACAATCCAGCCAAAATATGTCAAAGTGGAAGAAAAAAAACTTTTTTTAAAGACTAATAAAACTAAAATATAGTCGTTGCATAAGTATTCAGCTCCCTGAGTCCATACATGTTAGAATCACCTTTGGCAGCCATTACAGCGAAGAGTCTTCTTGGTTAAGTCTCCAAGAGATTTGCACACCTTGATTGTGCAATATTTGCCTATTATTCTTTTCAGAATTCTTCAAGCTCTGTCATGATGTGTTGGGGATCATGCTTCGCCAGCAATTTTCAAGTCTTGGCTTGCCATAGTATTTCAAGCTGATTTAAGACAATACTGTTACTTGGTCACTTAGGAACCGTCGATGTCTTCAACTCCAGCAACTCCAGTGTAGATTTGGTCTTTGGTCGTAAGTTATTGTCCTGCTGAAAGGTGAATTCTTCTCCCAGTCTCTGGAGTAAAGCAAACTTAAGCAGGTTTTCCTCTAGGATGTTGCCAGTGCTTAGCCCAATCCAGTTTATTTTAATCCTGAAAAACTCCCCAGTATTTTCCGATGTCAAGAATACCCATACCATGATGCAGCCACCACCATGCTTGAAAATAAGGAAGCAGTTACTCAGTGATCTGTTGATTTGCCCCAAACATAGGGCTTTGCATTTAAGCCAGAAAGTGTATTCCTTTGCCATGTGTTTTTGCATTATTACTTTAGTGCCTAGTTGCATACAAGATGCAGGTTTTGGAATATTTGTATTTTTCTTTTCACTATGTCATTATTGTGGAGTCACTACAATGTTGTTGATCCATTAGTTCTCTCTCATCACAGCCAATGAACTCTAGCCATTTTAAAATCATCAAATGGCCTCACATGCCGAGTAGACCGGGCATGCACGTGCATATTGATTTTGTCCAGCCACACCAGACGCGATCAGGACGCACAGGTTGAAATATCAAAATGAGCTCTGAACCACCTATATTCATTTGGGGACAGGTCGAAACATTCATGGCCATTTAGCCCACTAGCTTGCTGTTGCTAGCTAATTTGTCCTAGAATAAACATTGGGTTGTTATTTTACCTGAAATGCACAAGGTCCTCTACTCTGACAATTAATCCACAGATAAAAGGGTAAACCTAGTTAGTTTCTAGTAATCTTTCCTCCTTCAGTCTTCTTCTTTGGATTTTATATGGAGGTTGGCAACCAACTTTAAGGTCCATTGCCACCTTAATGCAGACAAGCAGTTTGGATGAAATGATTGAATAACATGTGTAAATACATTTTGCAATGCTCGTGCAAGTAACGCGAGCTGTGTGGTCAGCATGTCATGATAACATCCCTAAGCAGTTTCATTCCTATACTGCAGCTCAGAATGATGACCATCTTTGAGCTGTCTAGGTGGTTTAATACATAATGCACAGCATAATTAGTAACTAGACCATTCTTAAAGAGAGTCAATGTCTGATTTGTTATTGTTACCCATCTATCAATCACTGCCCTTCTTGATAAAGATTTTGAAATAATCTGTGTTTGAAATTCAATACTTGACTGAGGGACCTTACAGATGCATGGGGAACAGAGGAAGAGGTAGTCATAATTATTTTTTATGTCAACCCCTATTATTTCACACAGAGCGAGTCCAGGATTTATTTTTTGGTGATTTGTTAAGCAAAATTTTACTCCTAAACTAATTTAGGCTTGCCTAAACCAAGGGGCTGAATACTTGTAGAAAGGCTATATTGTAGTCGTTTAATTTTGTATTGATAAAATAAAATCCTCCACTTTGACAGAGAATTGTGTATATTGTTGAGTAACAATTGACAAACACATTTGAATCATCCTACTTTGTAACACAATAAAATGTGAAGAAATCCAAGGGGTCTGAATACTTTTGCAAGGCATATGTAATAAGTCCTAGCCAGGAGAGAGCGGGGCCTTCTTAACCTGTTCTGGTATTATTAGCCGAGCGCCCCAGTTTATTCCTGACCTGAACAGTACTTCATGTTCCTTCCTAATCAAATGGCCCCCTTCTACTGGCACTTGTCCATCCCTTTACCTCCCAGTCCCACATTCATTTCGTACAGAGGGATTTAACTGGACTGACTCAAAGGAGCAAATATGAAATAATAAAACACACACCCACACACACACACACACGTTGAAGTCGGATGTTTACATACACTTGGGTTGGAGTCATTAAAACTCGTTTTTCAACCACTCCACAAATTTCTTGTTAACAAACTATAGTTTTGGCAAGTCGGTTAGGACATCTACTTTGTGCATGACAAGTACTTTTTCCAACAATTGTTTACAGACAGATTATTTCACCGTATCACAATTCCAGTGGGTCAGAAGTTTACATACACAAAGTTGACTGCCTTTAAACAGCTTGGAGAATTCCAGAAAATTATGGCATGGCTTTAGAAGCTTTGAATAGGCTGATTGACAACATTTGAGTTAATTGGAGGTGTACCTGTGGATGTATTTCAAGGACGACCTTCAAACTCAGTGCCTCTTTGCTTGACATCATGGGAAAATCAAAAGAAATCAGCCAAGACCTCAGAAAAAAAAAAGTAGACCTAAACAAGTCTGGTTCATCATTGGAGCAATTTCCAAATGCCTGAAGGTACCACGTTCATCTGTACAAACAATAGTACGCAAGTATAAACACCATGGGACCATCTCCTAGAGATGAACGTACTTTGAAGCGAAAAGTTCAAATCAATCCCAGAACAGCAGCAAAGGACCTTGTGAAGATGCTGGAGGAAACAGGTACAATATATATCCAGAGTTAAACGAGTCCTATATCGACATAACCTGAAAGGCCGCTCAGCAAGGAAGAAGCCACTGCTCCAAAACCGCCATAAAAAAGCCAGACTACGTTTTGCAACTGCACATGGGGACAAAGATCGCACTTTTCGGAGAAATGTCCTCTGGGCTGATGAAACAAAAATAGAACGGTTTGCCCATAATGACCATCGTTACGTTTGGAGGAAAAAGGGGGACGCTTGCAAGCCGAAGAACACCATCCCAACCGTGAAGCACATGGGTGGCAGCATCATGTTGTGGGGGTGCTTTGCTGCAGGAGGGACTGGTACACTTCACAAAATAGATGGCATCAATTATGTGGATATATTGAAGCAACATCTCAAGACATCAGTCAGGAAGTTAAAGCTTGGTTGCAAATGGGTCTTCCAAATGGACAATAACCCCAAGCATGCTTCCAAAGTTGTGGCAAAATGGCTAAAGGACAATAAAGGCAAGGTATTGGAGTGGCCATCACAAAGCCCGGACTTCAATCCTATAGAAAATTTGTGGGCAAAATTTGTGAGCAAGGAGGCCTACAAACCTGACTCAGTTGCACCAGCTCTGTCAGGAGGAATGGGCCAAAATTCACCCAACTTATTGCGGGAAGCTTGTGGAAGGCTACCCGAAACGTTTGACCCAAGTTAAACAATTTAAAGGCAATGCTACCAAATACTAATTGAGTGTATGTAAACTTCTGACCAACTGGGAATGTGATGAAAGAAATAAAAGCTGAAATAAATCATTTTCTCCACTATTATTCTGACATTTCACATTCTTAAAATAAAGTGGTGATCCTAACTGACCTAAGACAGGGAATTCTTACTAGAAATAAAATGTCAGGAATTGTGAAAAACATAGTTTAAATGTATTTGGCTAAGGTGTATGTAAACTCCTGACTTCAACTGTGTGTGTGATTATATATATACTTTACTTTGGGATTCAATTTGAGTTTTGGTCATGATCATGTTTGATAAATAAGCGTTTCCGTGGAAATGACTTACTCTTGGTTGGGAATCTTCTCAGCAAGACCAAAGTCTCCTACTACTGCCGTGTAGACATTCTCCTCAGACTTGATCAGGCAGTTCTGAGGATAAACAGTGAGCATACATTCCATCATCAGCTTCCATCAAAGCCCACATGCACAAGCCACCGATTTAGCCAGATAAACACATCTTACAATAACATTATGTACTCTGCAGAAAACCAGTTTCCAACTCCCAAGGTTTGAAGAACAGAAACTGAAGCGCGTGTTGCTGTATATGAAGGCTGACTAGATCGACGATTCTTATCTCGGTTGTAGAAAGGAGACACAGGTGCATCTGAAATTGCAACCTATTCCCTATATAGTGCACCAGAAAAGTAGTGCACTATGTAGGGAATAGGTTGCCATTTTGGACACATCCATCCACAGTTAACAGCCACCCACTTTGGAGGTGAGGTCCCGGTGGAAGATGCCTTTGGAGTGCAGGTAGCCCAGGCCATTGGCGATCTCACAGGCCAGCTTGAGCCTGGCAGCCCAGCTCAGAGGCTTGTTGCTGTCCAACAGCTGCTCCAGGTTCCCACCGTTGATGTACTGCAGAAAGGTCGAGAGAGAAAACACAATGCTCCCATTATTAAAATTAGGCTTCCATACAAAAGTACACATTACTAGTATGGCTTAAATGCACATTATCTTGAATTCAATTTCCATATATAGGCCTACTGTGTGTACCCTATATAAAAGGTAGAGATAAGGTACTGCACTATAAGTCAAGTCATTGTTACAGCATCCTGTCGGTCATTTGGGGCTACTCTACACACCACTCCATTCCCAAAGACAGGTCAAAGAACTCAATTGAGTTACTCTGAGCGCTCTAAACATAGCATCAATCTAATGCCAGGCACATTTGGGGACAATGACAGTGACAGACACAGACGGGACTGTGTGCAGGGAAAGCAAAGTGAAGGAAAGTTAGGAAAGTTAACATAACTCAAAAAAGTGTCTGTGTTCACACAGCTGGAACTTGTAAATATCACAATATATGAACACAGCCTATACCGTTTAATGGGATTAGTGAGCAGAATTGAGTCTGCCCAAAGTGAAGAGGTTACAACGTCACTCACTTTTGACTTGTGCTTCAGTCTACCTTTGTTCAGGTAGAATGTTTGAAGTCGGCCTGATAAGAAGTCAACCTAGACAATATACTGTCCAGGTAGGCCTATAGTTTACCATAGGATATGCATGCGATACCAGTGAAACAAATTAACTTCAAGTGTGTTGGATATTCATGTCCATGGGTCTAAGCTTAGGCACTAAAAGCCCCCCATGCTGTAAGGCCCTCTACACTACCTCCTCCGTCGTCCCTCCCCCTGCCCTGCAGACCATTCCCAAACCAATCCCAGACGCAGGAGAGGATTACGTCGGCTTTACCTTACAAATTCCTCTGTAGCCCCCCTGCATCTGTCGTCTGCATGCCTAATGCTCCACTAGGAGCCTCCCCTAAATGGGTGAAGCCCAGACAAATCTTGCTGCCAGTCGGTCAGTGTGGATATGATCCACTCCATGCATCCAGTAGGTTTATAGACGAGACTCTCCAGATCAGAGGAGTGAGCGAAGCAGCGTAGGCCAACGCTAGGCACACAAGGAGGCCTGTTTTAGGTTATAAGGCCACATCACCCCACCTCCACCCCAAACCTTGTCACCCAGAGAAGGGAGTGTGAGGCCATTGACACGTGACCACAGATTAGAGACAGTAGGAGCAGTGGACAATAGGAGAAGAGGGGCAAAACCCAGGAAGTTGAAATGTCTTAACATGGAGTAACAAATCTACACAGATGCTATTCTTAGAATTTCTCAACTGATATTATTGACCAGCTGAGGAAACTTTCCTCAAACTAAATAAAAGCCGGGGTACTATGGGGGGAAAAAAGCTAAGAAAGATGGAAAGAAAATGGTAATTTCATTGTCTCGTGACCACTGCAAGCATCTTCAAATAATGTTGTAATCCCCAAGTGGGTCATGGATTACCCAGATTATAATGCTCCTAATCGGTATTTGCCTAATGTGTAGCCTAGATCTATCAAGCAGTGGGAAAGCAGTGCAGAGGTTACTGTGCCAACCCAACGGAGCCAAGGAGCTTTATACGGAGGAGTGATTGTATCTAAGCCTGTGGCTGCACAGTAACTTGACTCTTCATTTCCTACCATGGAGGTCCGTCAGGCCCATCGCTAAATTCAGGATCCAGTCAGAGTAAACAGTACTGGTAGCTAGCAGCTAGTTCTTATAACACAGCAGTAGCTACAAAACAACCACACGATGCAGTGTTTTCATTATTCACAGCCTGTGGCGTTAGGCTGCTGACATCAAAGCCCAAGAGACTGGGGGTGGGGTGAGCAGAACCGATAAACTGCGAGAGCGGTATCACAGACATTTCCCTCTCCATCTCCATGGATCCACATATTGGATAACTTCATGCTATCGCTCACTTGACACGAGTGCTTGGGTGAATGTGATGTGGCAGACAGTCGTAAAGCTTTTTCCCTAACTAATCAACGCTAATCATTAGCAACAAGAGAGCATGGACACACACACACACACACACACACACACACACACACACACACACACACACACACACACACACACACAATAAGATGAGCTTGAAAACAAACCTTAGTCCTAATGGAACCCATCCCCTGGCTGCTCATTGAGAATATCAACACACAGCTTTATTTGTGCACATGTAAACTGTTCTTTCAGGCAAACACAAGGTTCTTTCAATTACAGGTCCCTGTACTGGGTGATGTGTCAATGTTCACCTGAGAAAAACCCCTGGGCACACAGTCAAACACCTTTTCATTATATTCACACCGCTACCTTTTAGAGGGTTCTACTTGTCTGAGACTTACTCATGTAATATAACATCAAACTGACTGTCCTGCAACATGACTCAGAGGGGAATATGACAGTATTAGCTACATTAAAAGCAAAACACATCTTGGCCTATACTGATGCTAGAGGACCCATCACGTTTCTAGAATCACATTCCATTATCGAGTGGACAGAGAACTGAATAAGCAAACAGTGTGTCTCAACGTTCCAACCTGAAACGTGACAGCCAGCGACAGTCAGCCTACGCCGGAGATACCCATCTTCTTTGTGTCTTAGAGCCTCCTATAGAACAGTGGTTCCTCTTACCTCGGTCAGAGCATGGAGCTGGCCTTCCTGAACACACACACCCATGAACCTGGAGGAAGACAAAACAAAGAAAAAAAGACTGGTCATGTTTCCATGTAATTGCCACAGTGATACATGTGGTGGAGACATATTTCCTGTTGTGCCTCTCTCACGTTGCCAATTTCTTTTAGAATCTTGATCTATATTGACATGACTAAGCTATGGGGGTCCAGAAAAAAAAACATTTGAGTGGGCTGTGTATACATGTCTGTGTTTGCACAGGCAGCCCATTCCGAACTAATTGGTCTTTGGACCAATCAGGTCAGGTGTGATTGGGCAAAAGACCAATTAGTGGAAAAAATATCTGACTTGGGCTGCCTGTGTAAATGCAGCCTCGGTTGTACAAAATGTCAATCTAGCCGAAGGACAATAGTCCTTTTTTTATTTTTTTACCCCCCTTTCTCCCCAATTTCGTGGTATCCAATTATTAGTAGTTACTAACTTGTCTCATCACTACAACTCTCGTACGGGCTTGGGAGAGACGAAGGTCAAAAGCCATGCGTCCTCCGAAACACAACCCAACCAACTGCTTCTTAACACATGTGCATCCAACCCGTAAGTCAGCCGCACCAATGTGTCGGAGGAAACACTGTGCACCTGGCGACCTGGTCAGCATGCACTGTGCCCGGCCTGCCACAGGAGTCGCTAGTGCTCGATGAGACAAGGATATCCCTACCGGCTAAACCCTCCCAAACCCAGACGGCGCTAGGCCAATTGTGCGTCGCCCCACAGACCTCCCGGTTGCGGCCGGCTGTGACAGAGAGCGAACCCAGAGACTCTGGTGGCACAGCTACCAGAGACCACTACGCCCCCCGGGAGGCCACAACATAGTCCTTTTGAGATAAAAATTACAATGCTCTTGGTGTGGAAATGGTTAAATATTTCTGCACTGGTGGGCTGCAAGACAAGACAAGAGGTGCAAACAAGAATGTCATTTTCAGGGGGAAAACAAGGTTCACTCTCTTGAGCTGCATTCAATCTCTTTTTCCTCTCTTTTCTTGAGATACTGCTTACAAATCTTAACAGGCCGGAGTCACAGTCAAGTATTTTTTTTCTCTAAATTACACAAATTGCCTGTATCAATATCCTAACACACGGGCCAGGCCGTATGCACAGCGAGTGTTGGAGCCGCTAGAGTTATGACCCAATAAACGTGAGACTTTGTGGGTCCTCAAAGGGCTCCTCAGACAAAGACCCCCTCATCCTCGTCTGCCCACCCCCACAGAACTGGCTGCAACAAAGCTGTGATTGTAGCACAGCACTTACAGACACTCTCGCTTTCCCACCCACCACCTACAGCAGAATGTGACCTCTGTAGAATATCATCCAGTACAGAGACACATCGCGTGTTCAGAATGGCAGGAATCACAGAGAAACTTGATCAACCTCCAGGATCATGCAAAGCCTCAGTCAGCCGAATCCATGAGGTTATTAAATTCACAGATTAGAAATAGCTGGTCATACAATTATGTATCCTAAACATTATGTCCCATCATGATGGGTTTGGTCAAATATTTATGCCCATTTTACAGGCTCACAACGCTATACGAAAATAAAACAGCCTTGGTGAGAAGAAAGTGAAAAAGGAAAGGGCGTACATGTCAATGAAATCCAAACTCAGGATGTCGTTCCAGAAAACCATTGTTAATAGATTTCTGACCTGCTTTCTGCGGAACCAGGGAGATCAAGGTCACCCAACTGATTCCATTAGAAAGGCAAATGTCATTTTGACAAATAGCTACAGATCCAAATCTAAAAAATGACTGATATTTAGTCACATTCTAAAAAAATACATTTAAAAATGACAGATTAGACTAGAAATCCATAAGAAAAAAAACGTACTTATGAATATGGCACCATAACTCAACTTTACTATCCCTGTATTTTACACAATTTTTTATATCCCCTTGAGATAATTAATTCAACACTATTGCATAATATTGCAGAAGGAATTTTATGTTTCTTCAATGGACAGATCGATATACAAACTATACAAAATATTGATGATGGTGGTGTGCCGAAGAAAAATGATGCTGAATATAGTTAATGGTAGACATCATTTTGTTTCCTGGAACTCACCGGAGGATATTGGGATGGGACAGTCTGTTCATCAGTTGGACCTCTCTCAGCATGTTGGCTCGATTACTGCTCAGTTTGTTCATCTTCAGAGCCATCACCTGGCCCGACACTCTGTGGCGCACCTGCAACAAACACAACAATCCGGTCATTTAGGCGATATCTAGGAGGTTACACTGAAAATATAAACTTCTCTCTATAACCATACAGCTCCCTTATCAATATTCTCTTCTAATGAGGACACTACTCTCAAAACATGATCAATATTCCAAGATCATGGAGCATGACTTGCTCTAACCTTTCATTCCAAATCCAGAAACCATAGCAATAGGCCTGCTGACTCCCTATTTCTACTGTGAATGAGGTCAGTTACTGGCCTTCCTTGCAGCATCATCTCTGATGTGATCAAAGATAAGTGGCTGACTGTCATCCACAGTTGTGCACTAGAAGGAACAGTGAGCCGAGGCTAAGAAAATGTAGACTATGCTTTGGTAGAGAATACATAGCCGAACACCTACAACAATACAGAACTCTCTCTGTATATCGCTAAGCTTAAGTCAGATTGATATGCTTTCTCAGAGGGCCATAACCACAGGAAGTTATGAATTAGGGTGAGAAAATTGTGAGCTTGATCTGCTACTGCTCACTTCCTCCAGCTGAAATATTAAGACATTGAAACCAACAGTCACTAAGAATATACTAAATCGCTCCACTCAGGTCAAAGTCTGCAGGTACAATAATAGATACAATGCATATAAATGGTTATATACTGTGCATGTTATATTTTTCCTAATCACTATGATCACTTTCCTACAGATATGAGTTGTATATCAACACTGTTGGAGAGAGGAGATAAGAGGAAGTTTGAGGTACAGAAAAAGGAAGCTGACTGATCTAGGCCTTATTTATGAAGCATTTGGATGAGTCTCTCCAATGACAAATGCTTCGTTAGCCACTCTTGAAGTTCAAGTACAAAGAAGGAGCTAGCCTTCCTCTTCCCTGGAGTAGAGAAGCAGGCAGCAGATGGCATCCTCTAGACCCTCCCCATTCACACTCTTTCCCCACCAGGAGAGAAAAGAGAAGAGTCTGACTCAAACAAAGACCCATAGGCTGCTCCAGCAAGGCCCTGCACTTCCAATCTGTCTCTCCAGCTAGTCATGTTAACATGACACAGTCTAAGAAACAGATCATTCCATTGATTTCATGTATTTTCAAAGCAATGTAGATCTATTGTCCCTTTGCTTAGACAGATATGGAAACCTCATTACACAGTAAATATTTGGGTCCATTAAGTGAGACGACAAATCAAACTGACAAGCAACGAGGGTAAATATCATTGCACTCATAAAGCCCAAGTCATCACATGAGGCAGAACCATAGTATCTCAAGTGGAAAAGACTGGAAACAGCTAGGGATGCACAATATCGGAATCTGACAATTTTAGCTAAAAATGCCAACATCGGTATCGGCCCAATGTCTAGTTTAACGCCGATGTGCAAAACCAATGTCAAAGCTGACGTGCATACATACCTATATAACAAAGGTACATGACGTAATGACTAGAGGTCGACCGATTAATCAGAATTCCACATTCCATTAATTAGGGACGATTTCAAGTTTTCCTAACAAATCGGAAATCTGTATTTTTGGACACCGATTTATTAAAAATAAATGTTTTTACACCTTTATTTAACTAAGCATGTCAGTTAAGAACACATTCCTATTTTCAATGACGGCCTAGGAACGGTTTTTACCTTATCAGCTCAGGGATTCAATCTTGCAACCTTACAGTTAACTAGTCCAACGCTCTAACCACCTCATTACATTGCACTCCACGAGGAGCCTGCCTGTTACGCAAATGCAGTAAGAAGCCAAGTTAAATTTCTAACTAGCATTAAACTTCTTATTAAAAAAAACAATCAATCATAATCAGTTTAACATAATCATAATCAGTAGTTAACTACACATGGTTGATGATATTACTAGTTTATCTAGTGTGTCCTGCGTTGCATATAATCGATGCTGTGCGTATTTGCGAAAAAGGACTGTCGTTGCTCCAATGTGTACCTAACCATAAACATCAATGCCTTTCTTAAAATCTATACACAGAAGTATTTATTTTTGAAACCTGCATATTTAGCTAAAAGAAATCCAGGTTAGCAGGCAATATTAACCAGGTGAAATTGTGTCACTTCTCTTGCGTTCATTGCACGCAGAGTCAGGGTATATGCAACAGTTTGGGCCGTCTAATTTGCCAGAATTTTACGTAATTATGACATAACATTGAAGGTTGTGCAATGTAATAGGAATATTTAGACTTATGGATGCCATCCGTTAGATAAAATACGGAACGGTTCCATATTTCACTGAAAGAATAAAACTATATATTAATGACCAAAGGCTCGTATTTCTGTGTGTTATTATGTTATAATTAAGTCTATGATTTGATAGAGCAGTCTGACTGAGCGATGGTAGGCAGCAGCAGGCTCGTACGCATTCATTCAAACAGCACTTTTGTGCGTTTGACAGCAGCTCTTCGCAATACTTGAAGCATTGCGCTGTTTATGACTTCAAGCCTATCAACTCCCGAGATTAGGCTGGTGTAACTGATGTGAAATGGCTAGCTAGTTAGCGGGGTGCGCGCTAATAGCATTTAAAATGTCACTCGCTCTGAGACTTGGAGTGGTTGTTCCCCTTGCTCTGCATGGGTAATGCTGCTTCGAGGGTGGCTGTTGCCGATGTGTTCCTGGAAGCTATACTGTTACACTGGCAATACTAAAGTGCCTATAAGAACATCCAATAGTCAAAGGTATATGAAATACAAATGGTATAGAAAGAAATAGTCCTATAATAACTACAACCTAAAACTTCTTACCTGGGAATATTGAAGACTCATGTTAAAAGGAACCACCAGCTTTCATATGTTCTCATGTTCTGAGCAAGGAATTTTAAACGTTAGCTTTTTTGCATGGCACATATTGCACTTTTACTTTCTTCAACACTTTGTTTTTGCATTTTTGCCGATTAAATCGGTATCTGCATTTTTTTTGGCAAGGAAAATATCAGATATCGGCCAAAAAATTAACATCGGTGCATCACTTGAAACAGATGATGCTATAACATTATAATGGCCCCAAGGATCAAACAGCGTTTATAACATGGGTGAGCGTTCAGGTTAATAGAGGAAGAAATGTATTTAGCATTTGTTCAACAAGAGGAATACATGTAGAGCAGCAGGCCCCAATCATGTTGAAGTTGGGTGGGCATTCCCTCCCTAAAATACACGGTGTAATTACTTCCCCTCAGACAGCCTGGGGCAGGAGCATACACGCTGCCCTTCCCCCCCACCAAGTCAGTGATCGGTACTGTGTGAGTGGTGTGCATTAACCCTTTGAATTCAATGAGTAGTGAATGAGCGGTCCCAAGGCAGACTGCTGTGACCATGCTCGGAGGCAGGCAATAGCCTACACTGTGCCGCATGGCTCCAGACCTAGCTTCTTTCAATTAAACTGAGGTTATCATTTACTATTAGATATGTAAACTGCTCAGCATTCTATTTCTGTTCCATCTGTATGTATGACTAAGATCCAAGACATGGGACATGGGTGGGTGCTGACATTATTGTGGTACTTGTGCAATCAAAAACAGAATACTCTGATTTCAGTAGGTAGGGATGAATTCTATAGTCTACAACTAATTGCATTGAAAATAAAAATGCAAATAGGCTTAACTTCCAAGAGCGCTGAGGGTGGAGGAAATGAAAACAGGAGTTACAACAAAAAGTGAATGTAGGCAGTTTACTGATGTTTTGAGGTCAGGTTAAGGACTTGACCTATCAGATGTCAACAGCCATCTCTGTGCGAGTACCAACTCTGTCAAGGTTGGGTTAGTGTAATTTACGATACAGCACTTACCCGAGAGCCATTGTAGCCTAACTACCAGTCCCATCACTAAACCTCTTCAGAGGGAGCTCTCCGAGGTGTAACCACATCGACATGGAAATATAGAAGGGCTTTTCGCTCGTCCCAAATCAGTCCATTGTGAGAGAACCAATCAATGAAATAGGGAGAGGCCACATGAGTATCTGCATGCTCTAAGGGCCTGTCTGACCTCAATAAGGGCTGGTCCATAACCTAACATCTCTGGGTGTTTTGGAGGGAGGTGCAGGGTTTTCCTACTCTGCACAGAAGTCAATGTATTAGCTAACTGTATTGCGGACCACTGACATATTTAATTATAGAATGAGGGCTGAACTCAGTGTATGAGATCATAGGTTTCTAAGTAATCTGGTGTGTGTCCTTATTGTCACACACCGGATAGGTGGAGTGAAATGACACACCATTGCTTTACAGTAGGGATAAGCAACTTTGCACAAAAAAATCGTAACTTATCATGAGGAGCTACAATGGCTCACGGGACTGAGTACCCACATCCATACCCACACATGCAGTCAGAGTCAGCCCTAGCCTTTTGGGGGCCCTAAGGGAAATGTTGTTGCAAGGTTTTAGAGTTGATTTCCTGCAATTCTACAAAATTTTCCAATGTGGCAGAGAGAAATGTTTGCAGTTAATATGATATCTGAGAGAGAGTGACTAACAAAATCAATTTGCCCCCCCGGGCAATAATTTGACCGTGATTATGACCATGACTAGAAGTTTAGATGGCTGGCTAGACTAATTAACCAATCAATTGTTTGTTGTTGTTGCTGCTGACATGGGCTAAGTGACTGACAAAAACTGCTGATGTACAACCAAATCTCAAAATGTCAGCCCAATTATTTTTCCACAAATTAATATTTTGACCAAACACATCAGATCTTCTAAACAATCATGGTCAAAAGGCCAATAAGTGAAAAAATCTATATAAAAATGTGTCTGCCTGTAGAAATGCAGCCTGTGTACTGTTTGACATTTTTTAGGTACATGATGCAATTTAGGACATGTTGCATTTTTGCAACTGTAGGTCTCACAGGGTTAAGCTTAGATTAATTTAAAGTAGGGATGCCAATAATCTGAGATTTGTTTTGGTACAAAATCTCTTTCTCTGAGCAATCGTATTCATATAAAATCATTTCACATTTTTTTAGCATACAAGATAGCTTGGTATTTGTGTTCTTTATTTTAATTTAATTTTTTTATCCGTTATTTTACCAGTTATTTTTTTTATAGTCTGTTTTTAATCATCTTTATCAAGGGTACCAATAACTTGAGGTGACTGTGTGTTGATATGAATTAATCACAACACCTACCAGGCATAAACCTCTTGCATTTCAGGTCAAGCTTAACAAACTCACTCTGTAGACCTCTGAGAAGAAGCCAGAGCCGATCCACTCGCAAATGAAGTCATCAAGGCGCGTCAGGCAGGAGAAGGCACTGATGAGGGCACGGTAGGATGAGGGGCACACTCTTCCCACCTGAGACGGGGCCCATTCCCCTCCTCCTCCACCATCCAGGTCATCGAGCCGGTCAGGCCTCATGGAGGGGAAGCCGGCGATGGAGTTGCGCTTGTTCCGATCCATCATTGCTTCTTCACTGTGAACTCTGTGGAGGACTCAATGAAAGTTTCACATTTTCGACAACTCCTTTGCAACCCTTTACAGCCCTAAGGGGAAAGAAACACAAAAATCCTATCTCAGCAGGCAGACTGAGGAAATGGTGTGTTTGGGTGGTTTACATGCTGCAGAAGACCAGCCAGAAAACACAAAAAGATTACAATTTTCAGCTGTTATCCATAGCACCTGTTCATCTGTAGCATCTGTATGGAAAAAAAATGGTGATGCATGTACCCCTCAAGTATTGTAATTCATAAGTGTGTGTGGTGTGATCTTATACACATGTCGTTCGTTTAAGATGCCATGAGGGGCATAATGAGCCTAATCTATTTAACACATTCCTCTAACATTTCCTATTTTTTTTCCCTCAACAAGACAAAAAATAAAGACAAAAGCATTACTTTAGATAAGGTCAATCTTCTTAGACACACACGGCAGGCAGGGCTCCAACCCCACCGCTCTCAACAAGTTCACAAATAATGGCTCTAATAGGGATTGGTTGTCCAATTATATGAGATTAAGCCAAGATAAAGCTCAAGTACAAGACTGGGATCCAAAACAAACCAGGGAGCCATGAACAGGAATAAAAGGAGACATAAGAACCCCATAGTAATGATCATAGGAAGCAGCCCTTTGATTTATATTATTCAGGACCCCTGATTTTCCCAGCATGCACAGGTCTACTGAGTTTACTCAAAGGGCTGGTTGTCCTCCCCTTTTCTTGAGTTAGTGACTTCACTAGAGAGGATCTATTAAACTCTGGGAAAATAATTATATTTAATTCAGCCTCTTGTGAGATTCCCATCCCCCATCCAATCCCAAACTAAAACAACTGAAATCAAATCGTCCAGTTCAGGGATATTTTTGCTGCTTGAGCCGTATCCTTAAAAAGGATGTTATCCTCCTCTACCTCTAAAAGCATCTTTGCCAATTAGCATTTGTATGATAATGATCAAACACCCACTGCCAACAATGAGTAAAATAGCCACTTGAAACAAATAATATTTTCAGAAGCAGAATGAATATATAACATATGAGTTAGTTCTTCCATTTGAATTGCTGCTATGCCTTGTCTGTGTAAAAAAAGAAGAAGATACATTTCCCTTCATTCAAAGCAGAAACAATATAAATAACGGATGTCATTTCAAACCTTCCACAGCCACATTGTGGCTACTGTATACAGGCAAAGAGGGATTTCTCCAGTCTAAACACGAACTTCCCTCCCTAGCATCTCAGTAGTAGCTACACCTCATAACTGGTGAAAAACAATAAGGCCAGTGTGGACATAATGCATGCTTCCAAAGTGATACATCGCAGACTCAACTATAAAGGGACTCCGCAAGGAAAAGTGGAGGAATTTTAACAGAGGGCTGGGCCACTAATAAATAAAAAAAAAAACAGATGGGACATCCCTGTGATCCCCTGAGGCAATGTTTTTTTTAACCTATACAGCTGTGTAAATGGGCTACAATAAAAGGTGTATATTGTAAATCATCCTAACAGGAGGGTCAGCTGGTTATGAGGAAGTGCAAGATTGATAATCCCCATTAAAAAAGGGATGAGTGGGTGAGGGTAGAAAACAGAAAGCATTATGTATAGGCCTATAAATGATAATATTGTTAGGTTTCTGTTGTGAAATAGCTAGTCAACGAATTGCATTCACCACATATGAGTTATTCTTAGTTTCACTATCTGAGCCTTATCTGTTGTAAATGGTGCGTATCAGGGATGGCAACAGCATACCTGACATTCCTGAGATTTTAAATAATGACCGAGTCTTGTTCATAGGAGAGGGCCCAATTTCTCCTTATCTGGAATTATCAACCTATAACCTAGCAACGAATATATATTGAGCTTGGATACAATATGCTGACCAAATGATTGTCTAGTTAGTTACTAAATGGTCACATTACTGTTAGTTAATTTGAATGTCTGGCTTCGTTAACTAACCAGCTTGCTAAATTAGCTAGCAACCTCGCATGCTGGCAGCAGTGGCAGAGTTATCAAGAGTTCTTACCTTGTCGTGTGTCATTAAAACGATGAGATGATGGACTCTTCAACAACTTGATGAAACAGGCCAAACTTAGTTCCATCTCACTGCAATAATAACTCGCAGGCTATTTGATATACTCCCCATGAACGAGCTGGTAGAGTAACGTTATCTAGCCGGTTAACTTTATTGTGGTTAGTTGGCTAGCTCGCTGGTGTAGCTAGATACCGTTAGCTAGTTTAGTTTGTCAACAGTCCAAGACGAGATGCTAGCTAACGTTAGCCACTCCAGTTCGCTAACAAACTAGAAGTTATGCTGCCAACGCCGAAGTAACTCTAGCTAACTACACGAAGTATAGCTGACCGTAAACTCACAGTCCCCCTTATGTGGCATTTTGTTTTCTCATTAGTAAGACACAATTGCCGTCTGCCGTGGTTAGATATTTCAACTGTTTGACAGCTCTGCTGCGCAGTGTTGTCTGGCTCCTTCAACACTCCCACTGACCTGCCCTCCTCCGCCTTTTCACGTCCAGATTGACAGCTGGAGCTTCCATTCACCGACGAGCCAGCGACACCGTTTTACTTTATGATGGGGTGTAATGTACAGTATTTTATTATCTACTGTGTTAGCTCGAATATTGATAGTAGTGTGAAAGTATATCAGCATTTTACCAGCTGTGAATACTAATTTACCTCTACTATGCATCGACTCTAGTCTACAGTTATTTCACATGTCTCTACTACCAATCACATAATTTGGTACATCGATGTTGTTCCAATTAAATAAAGCAATAACATAATCAATTGTTATTCCACAGATTGCGTAATGTTGTCAAATAATTCCCATGTTATTCTGAGTGAAATATTAGACTCGTTTTTCTACAGAAGCTTGACAACTCTAATATGGACGTTTTCCGCCATCTCACGGAGGAACATGGAACTGAATGTTTCGAGAAGGAAACGCGAACCAATGAACGGACTGCAACCCGTTGACTTACGTAGCGATTGGCGGCGAGTAAAACCTGTCAACGCGTTAAATTCCAGCTGACGCATGTGCCAAATGAATCGTATAGCAAAACTGAAAGAGAGATTATAACGGGCTACAAAATGGCAAATGATGGCGTGGACTACACCATTGTGTGTCCAGATGCATTGGTCTCGGGTGAGCAATTTGTTATCGATAGCCTTGCTAGGCTAGCTAGCTAACGAGACGCAAAGTTATCTGTCACCTGAGTGTCACCCAGAGCCATGGCATGAGCTATTTAGTCAACGTTGGCTCTGGCAGGTTTGTCCATAATTCAGTGACTCAAAGGCTGCTTGCTAACGTTAGCTAGCTAAATTAGTTGTCCTGGTTAGGTAGCTAGCTAATTTACTAATCAGAACTTTTTTTCTCTCTCCTTTCAGATAGACACTGGCATGGAACAAAATAACCAGTTGTCATACTGCTGGGATGGGCTGGATGCAGAGACAAACATCTTGCCAAGTACAGGTCAATTTATAACGAACATGTTGGACTTAAACTATTGTGGTGGTTAATGATTCCTGTCATTTCAATAAATTATTAATCCACTTCATTATTAATGTGTGACTTACCTTTCCCCCCTTTTTGTTCCAGGGTTGTGTCAATATTTGCTACACAGCGGCCTTGAAGACAGTATTCTTCTCTGAATCTTTTGGCTACAAGGAGCTGAGTAACACTGCCCTCAAACTGCTTGAGATACTCTATGATTACGAGGTGGAAAACAGTCCCATATTTTCCCATGTGTTCAGCAACGGGGGATTCATGCTTTACCGCTACATTGTTGAGCTCTTGCACAGTCGTAAACAGTTCAGCACCCTCTGTATAGTTGGGGCTGTGGTGGACAGTGCCCCAGGCACTCGAAATGTGAGGGGGGTATTACGGGCTCTTACAGCCACTCTGTGACCCAAATTCAATGTGATGTTGATGTATGTTCTCTTGGCACTGTTTGCTGTAACAGTTTTCCTGCCCAGGGTGGTTCTATACCCTGTGACCAAGTACATCAACAAGAACCACTACGATGCCATCCGGGAGAGCCTTCCTACCTGGCCACAGCTGTACCTGTACTCCAGAGCTGATCGAGTGATTCGGTACAATGATGTTGACCTCATGGTCAAAACCCCTGCCCGTGTGAGCCACTTCCGTGACTTTCCAGAGGAGTACTCCAAGCGATGCCTGGCTTTCCTGACCAACTGCATGAAGGATTCAGAAGGGACCCACCAAAAACACGATACTTGATCCAGCATTGAAAGCACACTACTGTAACATCTCATAAGTCTACGGCACTTCTGTTTTTGTGATTATACTGTAATGTTACACATGTACACTACCGTTCAAAAGTTTGGGGTCACTTAGAAATGTCCTTGTTTTTGAAAGCCAATCGATTTTTGGGGGGGCCATTAAAATAACATAAAATTGATCTGAAACACAGTGTGGACATTGTTACTGTTGTAAATGACTATTGTAGCTGGAAAAGGCAAATATTTCATGGAAAATATACAGTTTACATACACTTGGTTGGAGTCATTAACTTGTTTTTCAACGACTCCACAAATGTATTGTTAACAAGTAATTTTTCCAACAATTGTTTACATGCAGATTATTAAACTTATTCATTGTATCCCAATTCCAGTGGGTCAGAAGTTTACATACACTAAGTTGACTGCCTTTAAACAGCTTGGAGAATTCCAAAAATGATGGCATGGCTTTAGAAGCTTTGAATAGGCTAATTGACGTCAATTGGAGGTGTACCTGAGGATGTATTTCAACGCCTACCTTCAAACTCAGTGCCTCTTCGCTTGACATCATAGGAAAATCAAAAGAAATCAGCCAAGACTTCAGAAAAACAATTGTAGACCTCCAAGTCTTGTTCATCCTTGGGAACAATTTCCAAATGCCTGAAGGTACCAGGTACCATGGGGTATGCTTGCAAGCTGAAGAACACCATCCCAACCATGAAGCACAGGGGTGGTAGCATCATGTTGTTGGGGTGCTTTGCTGCAGGAGGGACTGGTGCACTTCACAAAATAGATGGCATCACGAGGGAGGAAAATTATGTGGATATATTGAAGCAACATCTCAAGACATCAGTCAGGAAGTTAAAGCTTGGTTGCAAATGGGTCTTCCAAATGGACAATGACCCCAAGCATACTTCCAAAGTTGTGGCAAAATAGCTTAAGGACAATAAAGGCAAGGTATTGGAGTGGCCGTCACCAAGTCCTGACCTCAATCCTATAGAAGATTTATGGGCAGAACTGAAAAAGTGTGTGCGAGCAAGGAGGCCTACAACCTTACTCAGTTACACCAGCTTTGTCAGGAGGAATGGCCCAAAATTCACCCAACTTATTGTGGGAAGCTTGTGGAAGGCTACCCCTAAACGTTTGACCCAAGTTAAACAATTTAAAGGCAATGCTACCAAATACTAATTGAGTGTATGTAAACTTCTGACCCACTGGGAATGTGATGAAAGAAATAAAAGCATGAAATAAATCATTCTCTCTACTATTATTCTGACATTTCACATTTTTAAAATAAAGTGGTGATTCTAACTGACATAAGATAGGGAATTTTTACAAAGATTAAATGTTAGAAATTTTGAAAACTGAGTTTAAATATATTTGTTTAAGGTGTATGAAAACCCTTTTGCAATTATGTTAGCATAGCTGAAAACTGTTGCCCTGATTAAAGCAATAAAACTGAGTTTCTGGAGCGTCAGCATTTCTGGGTTCGATTACAGGCTCAAAATGGCCAGAAACAAATAACTTTGATCTGAAACTTGTCAGTCTATTCTTGTTCTGAGAAATGAAGGCTATTCCATTTGAGAAATAAGCCGTTTCAAGCAACAATAGTCATTCCGACCATTAACAATGTCTACACTATATTTCGGATTTATTTTATATTTGAATTGACAAAAAAATGTGCTTTTCTTTCAAAAACATGGACATTTCTAAGTGACCCCAAACGTTTGAACGTAGTGTATAAATCTGTACTAGGAAATCTGCAACTCCACTGGACACCTTTTTTCAAATGCTTACGTTTTTGGAGTTGAAGACAACAAATCAAAATTATACAGGTGATAACCAAATTGCGAGCGTGGGGAAATTTGATTGGTACTATTTGTGAATCTTTAATCCACTTGTTGATGTTTTCAAGATAATGTGATTGACTACGAATGACTGTGTTTATTAAACATGTGTTTTTCAATTGTGCCTCCTATAAATTAAAAAAAACATTGTCATAATTTGCATTTCATTTGGTCTACTTGATTAGAAATGTGGAACCGTAGATTACTTTGGAAAATTGACATTTATAAAGTTTGCCCTGGCCCTTACACGAATTATTATTTTTTTAAATGATAGGTTTAAAGGGGCAATCAGTAGTTGCTACATCTGTTTTTCAAATTATAAATGAATGATATGCACCTATTGATTCTTGAAGAATAGAACTTATAAATGCCTCATGAGCTTGTGAGCTCAAGAGCTGTCATACCCCATCAGAACCCAAAATGTAAGCTTGTTTTACTCCAATGTTTGTAAACAAAGTAAATGCAAAAAAAACGGTATAGCCTCAAAACATGGTTGAAACTATGTTCATCATGGATGTTCAGTCCTTGCATCCTTAGCTCTGTCTATGAATTTGATAGTGGTTACATTTCTCCAGCCTCATCCCTCTGCTTTTTATCTAAATGGGTGGAGAGGCGCTTTGTTATTGTTTCAACTGCTGATTGCGGCTTTAAACGCTTGATTAAAATGAAATAACATGTCTCAGCTGTTGTAATGCAGTGTTGCATTCATATTTACTTTATGCTGAAATAGTAAATATTGCATCACACAAAAGGTCATTTGTAGGTATTATTTCTGACTTTTATATTTTATACTCTTCCACTCAACCTAGCACTGCAGATTGTGCGTGGCTAACTTTGGCCTTGTCTAAAGAGAGATATGTTACCTCAAGGCAGACAAACTCAGTCTTTGCCTCACCAGACATCAGCAATAGTTTGAAGAGCAGGGCTCTGAGTTGGTCAGGCAGATATGATTATTGAATGTCTCTGACTGTCATGTTTGACATTTTGGAGCGAGTCATTGGCATTTGTCTCTCCGGAAGGCTCACTCTGGCACTTCATACATCATTTAGAGCCACTCGAAGGAAAATGAGAAGGGAAAAGTTTATATATCTGCAGAGACAGATGAACATCGCTTATTGGAGTGCATAGTCAATCCTTTTTGTTCCCTTGGCTTGGGTTGGGTGGCTGCATGGCTCATGTTGCCAAATGGTTGTTTGACAGCGATGCAGACACTTCCTGCTGACCTGATTTAAACCTAACTGATTCTCTGGGTTTAAGGTTTGAACTTTTCATTCAACAGAAAGAAAAATGTAAATGTACTGTTAGAATGCTGGAGGTGGTTAACAACGCAAGGAGACAACATGTCTGGACAAAAATAATGAGATGAAGAGCAAGCATGAATAACCATTTGGATTGTGTTCCCAATCGATGAAAGTCTGAATTGCAATATTACAAAAGACATTAAATAATTCCTGAGGTGATTTGTGGATAAACTATGGCCAAGTCTGTGACAATACAGACACACACAGCGGCTCCTAGTTGGAATGGTTTGCCAAATATACAAACCTTAAAGGTGTGTGTGTGTGTGTGTGTGTGTGTGTGTGTGTGTGTGTGTGTGTGTGTGTGTGTGTGTGTGTGTGTGTGTGTGTGTGTGTGTGTGTGTGTGTGTGTGTGTGTGTGTGTGTGTGTGTGTGTGTGTGTGTGTGTGTGTGTGTGTGTGTGTGTGTGTTCTTTTGTCTTTGTATACATTTATTTTCTTTAACTTGGACGACCTTTATATTCCCGCCTTTTCTCAAAATTTTGATATGGGGCATAAATGGGGGGATTTGTTATAATTAGGCAAAAAACAAATGTTGATGACATGCTTTGTTTATATGGTTTTGCATATAGCCTCAATCAGCTGACCCGAATGAGGTAAAGTTTTTCTTTTTTATAATATGTTTATTATTTTACAATAAAAAATCAAATAAAAAAGACAGCAATACTAACAATGACATTCATTGTACTGTTGAATGGGATAGCCAATTTAGAGGACAAAACAAAACTTAACCGAACATGTCTGGATAAAAAAAAAAAATTAAAGTTGAAATAGAGATACAGTGTAGGATTGGTTGAAATTGGAGCAAAAAATGTCAGGTGACAATTGAAATGTCAGCTGAAGTCGTCACAAATACACTAGTCATCTGTAATTGAAACCCTCCTCATCTGGTGTTGTGTTTCTAGTTCATTCATTATTTTGTCAACTTAAAAAGAGTATCAATAACCAAAGACATTTTTCTGTGATTTTAGCAGTACATGAAAGGGACTATTCATAGATTCTCTGTTGGTAAATATTCTATTTGGGTGATTCACCAACATTTGTCTACGAGCAAAAATAAATGGGCAAATATCTTGCACAAACCTGTCACAAACCTCCCAAAAACTGTCAAACAATTATTCATATACTCATCCAAGTATAAATCTATTCAATCTGTTCACTAACAGGCAAGGTCTATTGGCACTATAATGTCGGCATTGTTGTTAGTCAACATCTGGAAAACTAGGCAGGGCAAATCAATGTGTTCACATAGGCCTATAGTAGTTGTTGAGCTGTATTGTGGCCACACTGAACCACAGTAACATTCCTATGCCTGTGGAGGGCAGCATTTAACCATTATTTTCAACAACAGTATTTATCCAGCGTCTCACCAAAATACACACAAAGACTACACAACATGTTATTGTGTACACAAGTGTGTATAATTACTGTAATCTTTCTCATTGCTATTGAAATATAGAAAAGGTAATTGTTCACATTTAGTTATGTATTTTAGAGTATATTATTTTACACAATTGTACCATCCAATGGCCTTCAAAAAACCGCAATGCCTTTATGATAGACTTTCATTGAGGTAACACTAGTCAGGCTGTTACTGACAGTCAAAGCTCTAAGGAGGTTGCTCTGATCTGAAAATGCACTGAAATTGACCCAGAAGTTAAAGAAGTCTCTCGTCACAATGAGGGAACATTGTGGTGAAGAGGGGTCAATGGGCCTCTTTAGCCTCCTCTTCCATGGAAAATGGCCACTGTCAAGCTCCTTAAATTAGCAGATGCTCAGCGTTCATACAGCAAACAAGGCAAGCACCAAGATGAATGGTGCTAGGTGGTAGAATTTGGCAATAAAGCAACATTTTCTCAGTTTAGTCTCATATACAGTACCAGTCAAAAGTTTGGACACACCAACTTATTCAAGTCAATTTATGTAATTTATGTCGTTCTTAATGCGTTTGAACCAACCAGTTGTGTTGTGACAAGTTAAGGGTGGTATACAGGAGATAACCCTATTTGGTGAAAGACCAAGTCCATATTATGGAAAGAACAGCTCAAATAAGTAAAGAAAAATGATTGTCCATCATTACCGTTAGACATGAAGGTCAGTCAATATGGAACATTTCAAGAACTTTCAAAGTTTCTTTAAGTGCATTCTGCAGCGATATGCCATCCCATCTGGTTAGCGATTTGCACTTGTTTTTCAACGGGACAATGACCCAACACACCTCCAGGCGGTGTAAGGGCTATTTGACCACGAAGGAGAGTGATGGCGCTGCATCCGATGACCTGACCTCCACAATCACCTAACCTCAACCCAATTGAGATGGTTTGGGATGAGTTGGATTGCAGAGTGAAGGAAAAGCAGGCAACAAGTGCTCAGCAAATGTAGGAAGTCTTTCAAGACTGTTGGAAAAGCATTCCTCATGAAGCTGGTTGAGAGAATGCCAATGGTGTGTAAAACTGTCATTAAGGCAAAGGATGTTTACTTTGAAGAATCTCAAATATAAAATATATTTTGATTTGTTGAGCACTTTTTTGGTTACCACATGATTCCATATGTGTTATTTGATAGTTTTGATGTCTTCACTATTATTCTACAATTGAGAAAATAGTCAAAATAAAGAAAAACCCTTGAATGAGTAGGTGTGTCCAAACGTTTGACTGGTACTGTATGTCTCGACCATCAACCATGTACAGTAGCACTAAACCTAAAATGAGTTCCCGTTGTGCCTTTTGAACTTTAATATAACAATGAATTAACCAAAGTCAATGAAACGTTTGGAAGGCAAGTACACACTCAGCCAAATACTCACGTGTAGCTACACAGCAGCCAAGTCCACATATTCTTGTACCATTGCAGTGGAGGCTTCTGAGGGGAGCTCATAATAATGTGTTTGATGTATTTGATACCATTCCATTGACTCCGCTCCAGTCATTACCGTGAACCTGTTCTCCCCAGTAAAGATGCCACCAACCTCCTGTAGTACAATGATAATATCAAACAATCACATCTTATGTAATACCCTGTTGAAACCAACTTAGTAAAACTAAGTTTTACTCCAGCCATTGCATTTGAGCCTATGTTGGTTTGCAATGCATTGCAAACGTCAAATAAACCACATGTCAATCTTTTAAAGAGTCACTGTTTAGTGGAATTCTTTAATGTGCTGTCCATTTAATTATTTTGTTGGCTCATTTTTCTTTCAGGTCACTCGGACTCTTGATGTTGCTCGAGATGTGAGGAGGAGAAGAGAGATGGACACTATCTGTTGAGCTGGAACTTCTAAATCTGTGAAGATACAAATTGCATTTAGCAAATAAAACTGTTGCTTATCTTACTTACCTTCCTAGAAAGTCGAGTTAAACATCTATATATCAACGTTGCTGTGGAGAATATAGCCATCGTCGCTTCAACGAGAGCTTGTCTAGGTTTTGTTGGATCAGGAGTTGGGGAGGACAGCCTGTTCCAAGCAAGGTGAAGACCTCTTTTTGTGACCGTGAACATGATTCTGTTGCATGCAGGGAATTTTCTGCAATGGATTAAAAATAGGCATCAGCCTTGGAATGATTGTTTCAGGGGGTCTCGAGCATTTCCATATGTCTCAAGTATTTCTTGTCTTGCTCTTCAGGGTGCAGTGCCTGCTCAACAACATGAGATTGGGTGATGTGAATCAATGCTAGACACAGGAGCGAATGGGTTTTCCAACATTTGTTGGAGGACAAAGTACAATGGTCTTAAATACAGATGGCTGTGTGACCTGTACACTGCCTGCTGTGTAGACCATCCACCGTGTACAGTAGCACTAACCCTACAAGAGAGAATGGTCTCTCTTTCACCAGAGTTATGTCTCTCAGAGGCTGCTTTTGCTCTGAGTTTGTCAGGCTATATGTCTGATTTAAGCAGAGGCTTTTTGAGGTGGAACACTGTATTTTGATGTATTACATTTTGCAAGCTATAGGCCAATGCATTGCACAAGTACTGCTATAAACCAATTTTATATCAGTGGATGATGTAGATCGAATCGTTCACGTATGTCTGTTCTCCTCAGATGATGTGTGCAAAAATGATGAGGCAAAATGAAGTCATGATTTAGGTTCACTGAGTTTGATTTCCATTCAACATTCAGTAGGTTAAATACCAAATCAAGGTCTTTCTTTTCAAACAAAATAACAACAACACCATACATATAGCATAGTGTTATACTAAAGGTAGTATAGTAATAATGCTCCTCTACCCGCATTTAGGGCCAACCTCCCTATTCAACCCGCTACATTCAGTTTTAAAGGTTGGATGTGAACAGATATGTTTGGTCACCTTTTCCCTCTTCCATCTGTCTCTTGTAAGCTCGTAGGCTTTTGTTTTCCAGCCTTGACTGTCTGGAGTCAGGAAACAGACACCAGACATCATCCCTGGTTTGTCCTTCCGTCTCTACTGCCCTCACACTACTCTGGCACAGAACACTGACGTTTACTGAAAACACACTAAGGGTTGTTCCTACTTCCTAGTCCTACCCTTTCCTCTACAGCTGTTTTGGCTGACTGACTTGTTATGAAGTTGAGCAGGGAGCCACGAACCAGTCCCCTCTTCCCTAATGAGCAAAGTGTCCCGTGGAACATGCTGGTGACAGCACGGCACCCTCCCCCGGTTTCAAAGCCCGGGAGCTGTAGGGACCAAAGTCAGCTCTGCTTTGAGACACTTTAAAAGGTTTCCCTGGTGCTTGGATTGAAGAATGAAGAAAGTGAGAGAGAGAGAGAGAGAGAGAGAGAGAGAGAGAGAGAGAGAGAGAGAGAGAGAGAGAGAGAGAGAGAGAGAGAGAGAGAGAGTGGGGGGGGGGGGGGGTGTGTATGAGCTGGACTAGACATGGAACCAACTGTCATCATCAGAATCCCCATCTCCCATCAGCCCTCCACTTAAGAAGGGAAATAAAGAAAGAGACAGACACGGAAGCCCTCAGCGTGTGCGCAGCACCTCCCAGCACACAGGGCGAGCAGAAGCCAGCGCGGCCTGTTCAAAGGGACTCTGCTGCTTCACAGATGCCCTTCAACTGAACACCTCCAGTTCAGCTGTGTGCTGCTGCCGCATTTGACAAGCAGCAGGCTCTCTAGTTAAAGCACTGTCAAATTAGATGTACAAAACAAACTGTGTGTCAGCTAGGCGTCGCTGGTGTGACGGTGAACTGGGCCATGTGTGTGTGTGCTCACGCTTATGTGTGTGCTTGTGTGTTTAATTTGGATCGGAGCGGGAGAGAGGCACACGGGGAGTGGCACTGGGGAAGCGTGTCTAATGAGGGGGAGAGCAGTGCCTGTGTCTGACAGCCAACCAGTGTGGGACTCTCAAAAGCCACAAGCCACACAGGCCCAGGCACAAGCTAGCAGCCTTTTGATACTGCCTCACGCCTTGTCGTCCAGCCTCCTGTCGACATGGACTGTCTTTGTGTGTTTTTGTTTTATTCCATGCAAACCTCTCGGTTATAGGTTTCATACGGTTTCAAACACAGGGGCACAAAATACAGTTATTCTCATTGTTAAATGAATGTGATAATTATCAACGTTGAGTAATGAACCTCTATTTTGTAGAGTATGAATACAATACAATCTGAGTCCCTATGGGAATTTCATGCAGTTTCATAGAGTATTTGTAGGTTAATAAAATAATTGAGAATCATATCATATAACCCATTTAAGTTTATTTTAATAGTCATCTTAATAATCCACATTTTCACTTACACTATTCTCTCTATCTTATTATATAATCTTCTCATGAGAGGTAAACACACGGTAGGTCAACACTCTACCATTAGTATTCGTCCTATGCAGAGGCAAACATTATTAATTACACTATGATAATGCAGTAGTTAATGGAAATAAATATCAATGATAAATGGCTTCATGCTTATGTAAAGCCAGTTTCCCTGTGGGCTGGGTGGAACTCCATTTATGCGTCCCAAATGGCACCCTATTCCCTTTGTAGTGCACTTTTGACCAAGGGCAATTGAGCTCTGGGCAAAAGTAGTGCACTATAAAGGGGATAGGATGCCATTTGGGATGCATACAGCCCATGTAAATAAAGAGGATCTTTGCTTTCCTTGGATAACCAACGGTCATGGCAGCATCATCATAATCCTCCTCCATGTGCTTTAGGAGGTGGGAGGAGTGTTTAACTTTGCTCTCATTAGTAAAATGTTATGATTTATGCAGTTGCCGACAGACTAATATCTTTAGAATTTTGGCTAGAAGCCGATTCATCTTTAAGAGTGATGAGGGGAGGTTGCTCTCTATGCAAAACACATTAAAGCTAAATGAGGAGTCTATTACTCAAATGTGGCTGATAATCCGTTAGCTAGAACCCACTAACTAAGCAGATTTAGAAATGACACGGCGACGATAGCCCCACCTCTGAAGTGCAGTACATGAACTTAACTTTCCCCCACCCCCACAATTTCCCCTGACACACACTACTTATCTGTATACAGTACAAGCTCACTTTATATAATTCATTCTCCTCGTCCCCTGTACCCGTTGTGTGGAAAATGCACCAGGGACTCTTGATGTGCCTGTGTTGGTGTGAGCATGACCTGTACATCATGGCTTGATTAACATACAAGGCTTCATCTATCGTTCATCTAACCTGGTCCTCCTAGTCTCTCAGCTACTTCGCCAAGAATTCCCATCCTGCTTTTAGTCTCCGCTGTTCTCATGTTTTCTGGTTGTAAGAAACCTTAAATGTAACTACTAATACATTTAATATGGTTCATTGGTATTCCCCGTATAGACCTGACAAGTTTCATGTTTTATTTTTCATTACATTGTAATTTATTTCCCTTTGAAACATGATGTTGTTTTCTGGAGAGAAAAAAAAGCTCAACATAAAATAGAAGACAGATTTTTAATGTTTTCATCATTATAATTGAATGAAGAGAATGCAGCTTAAGAAAAATATAGCAACACAGCCAAATAAATAACATGGAACAATTCATTGTAACACAAAGAAACTGCAGAAGGGAGACAGGTGTTGTTGTCTGCAGCCTCTGCAGTAATAACTGGGTTCTTGGCATGAAGAGATGGTGGGGAAAAAATACAGAACAAAAATATGTACTCTATCTTTGGGGAGGAAATTGCACTGTGGGTGGATCAATTTGGCTTTGTTCCCCAGGAAAGGAGAATCCTGTCACAAGGGCCCATCTGAATTAGTCAACACTGTTCTTTTGTCTTTTTAATTGTAATAAGTTCATTACATTTATTCTACCTTACAAAATGAGTGATACTAGAGGTGGATTATGGTCGTTTTTCCTCTTCTGTGATTTATCACTTTAAAATGGACAGAAAACCATGATGTCATGCAGTCTTCTAAGCATCATTACTTTCTTATGTTCCTCTATCGTCAGTGCCTTTATTTAAGTATTTTCAGTTGTTCCTTTTGAACAATAATATAATAATGAATCAACTAAAGCCAATGAAACATTTGGAAGGCAAGTACACACTCAGCCAAATACTCAGGTGTAGCTACACAGCAGCCAAGAGACAAATCACAAGTGCACAGGACATCTTATTGTACCATGATAATATCAAACAATCATAATCTTACATAACAGAATTTGCAGCTCAATCATTTTAATGATGACACTGTTCAGATAAGTGCTTTCTCATAAATTTCAGCTGCAATGCGTAATTTGGCAGCTATCTGAAAGTGTATTGTGGCATATTCCAGCTACAGCGGGCATGCAGTCAGCAGGACTCCTGCTCTGAGCCTTGGATGTCCCCTCCACTCCAGCCAAATGATCAAGGCAACACTAAAGCGCCGCAAACCTGCAAAATGGCCGACCTATACAAGGCAGGTCTTGTTTTGAATGGTCGTTTGGTACTAATTAATGGACTAGGGCCCATTCCTGGCTCCGAATGAAACACCAACGGTATGAATTAAACATGGTGCATCCTTCATCTTGGCACTGCAAACTCAGGGAGACAAAACAGTGTGGAACGCCGGTGACCACGGCTGCCATTGAGGACTAAATACATCACGGAGTGCACTTCACTTCACCCTATCCCCCGAGCATAAATTGCTATCGGCACGGTTGCCAGTGGCATTAGCACCCAACAGGATCAGCTTAGCTGACAAAAGTTAATTTGCACTAATGATGCTTTATTCTCCCCATTACATTAAATCATATTGTTCCTCCCTATTCACTGTCTGCTGTGTGCGTGCCAGCTAGGCCAGCACGGTTCTTTCCTTCCTGCTACAATGTCATTTAAATAATATACATTTTATCTGGAAAATATTACAGCTCAATTACCTGATCCCTGGCCAACCCCTCTACACTGTAGTAGAGTCAGTGTTGCTATTGCCATTGTTGGACCTTACAGTTCATGATCCAACGTTAGAATTAGCTGGTCCACCCATTACGGACACATTGACTTGAATGGAGATTCCCGTTCTAGTGACTCTATTTCTATGGATCCAACAAGGCCGTACTTAAGCACAGGGGTGGTTCATTACTGTGAAGGTTTTTACTGGCCAATTTCAAGGTTTACCAGCAAACTACCAGCTTTTTTGTAACTTTCAAGGAATATATGGAATATTATCAGATGACATCTAGTGGGGTTTTTGGGAACTTCAGATTATCACAGGTGTCTACAATGATCTCTGGCCCTCTGTGCATCCTTATCACATGTCATTGTAAAATAGATTGACAGAACTGTAAAACATTATTTTAAATACAAACCATCAACTTAGTGAATACCAATGGATGTTTAATATGAGGGTTTAAGTACGAAATATGCTTTATATATTTTTTATAAACTTTTATTTATTTGACTATGTCAATATGTCTGTTGTGAAAGTTTCGGAGCCAAACTCATGGTAATTGTGAAAAAATACAATACGTTTAAAGAGTTGCAGAGTTAATTGGAAATGAAGTCTTTGTTGATTAGATGCTTTTTTCATTAATCAGGTTACTCCGGTACCGCACAGCAAGCGGTACTGGAGCGCCAAGTCTAGGACCAAAAGGCTCCTCAACAGCTTCTACCCCCAAGCCATGAGACTGCTGAACAATTCATAAAAAGCTTCTACCCCCCCTCTTGTACACTGCTGCTACTCGCTGTTTGTTTGTTATCTATGCATAGTCACTTCGCCCCCACCTACATGTACAGATCACCTCAACTAGCCTGTACCCCCACACACTGACTTGGTACCGGTGCTCCCTGTATATAGCATCTTTTTATTATTACTTTTTATTTTAGCCTACTTGGTAAATATTTTCTTCTTCTTGAACTGCACTGTTGGTTAAGGGCTTGTAAGTAAGCATTTCACGGTAAGGTCTACATGTGTTGTATTCGGAGCATGTGGCAAATAAAGTTTTATTTGATTTTATTTGACTGTATATGAATAAAAATACATTAAAGTATAAATGACCAAAGTTACCATAGATTGCCACAAATTACATGTCAATTACCAAAATGACAGAAGATTCAGATAACTTTGATAAATTATCGGTAGTTTTGCAACCCTACTTAAATGTTTGGATTGCAGTCTTGTGTATAGAAATATACGTGACACCTTTTCTTCTGAAGTTTAATCCCCGGCTCCAATAGTAAATTCAGGGGACTTTGACACTGTCTCCACTTCCTCTCTGAACCTACAAGTTACCTCAGGAGGAGAGAAACATAACCCTTCCAATTTGAGGGAAACCACATAATAACATTTCAATAATTATATGAATCTCTCATCAGGCATTTCCCCCTACAGCAGCATAACAAAGGACTGGTGGAAAGAGAATATTGTGGAGCTACTGTTCTCTATTTCCTTATGAAACCTTTGTTAGATATTGTAAATGAACAAGTAATTACTAGTACTGCAGTTTGATTTTGAGAGAGAACATGTTTACACATGGGCACTATATGCACTAAAAATGTTTAATGATCCAACACAAAAATGTCTTATTTATGATGTATGCTTAAATGGGGGATTATGCAGTAGTCATTGAGCCTAGTAACGAATTAGCATTAATGAAAACATTAAGGCTTGCTTTTGAGATTGTAAAACAGTATTTTACACCCTTTCTAAACATTTGCTTTATCTCCCTACAGTCCCTATCCATCCTATAGTATAGCATCATTTCCTTTCTACAGGAAAAAGTTGAGTGCACCAAGTCTGAGTACACAGGCCTACCATCACATCAACTCTAACTTCATTGTCATTAACGTCTGATTAATGAAATAAATGGTTTTAGTCCGAAACATTGCAGTACACTCTGCAGCACATTCGTTAGAAGTCATTTTGCAGTTGGTTTAGTATTATGGATGCTGCATAGGCTATGAAATCTGTTCGAAATAATAGGCAATAGTCATTTGTTATCTTTAATTGTTCTCCAGGAGAGGCTTTTAGTACAGATGACACATGAATCTATTAGAAAACTTTGCTCTCCCATTTAGACAAAACAGACATGAACAATTTGGACTGTTTTCAGGACCATGTTGGATTACAGTGTGTGTGGTGGGGTGTGCGATGGGGGGGTTAAAGAGCCTCTCTATTTCATGGTAACATTTGAGGACGACGTAGGGAAAGAGATTAGAAAGATGTGGCTTTTTATATCTCCAGTACCATGGTGATATGAAGGACAAAGTGGATTAAGCTTTGACGTGACCTTTCATAACAAGTTCTGTTGTTGTGCAGCTCATAAATCTATCTGCTTGAATACAAGCATGCTCCCACGTTCAAAAGGAGGTTTTGTGGAAATTACATTCTTGGCCATGATTCAACTTTTTATTTGTTAAGACTCTGGACTGGAGTACAAGTGTTACTTTGTTGCTATGTCTTATATGTTAAACGTATTTAAGCATTAGTTGACTAACTGTGTCTGTATACTTGTATGATACTTGTATTTTTTTATATACTATCCATTGATGGAACAACAGAGATTTTCGGGAATCTTAATCAAGTACAGGACATTCTCCACAGTGAACATTTAGGGTTAGTTGAGTTAAAAAAAAACACACATATATATATATATATATATATATATATATATATATATATATATATATATATATATATATATGGTTGTGTTCCAAATGGCACCCAATTCCCTATATAGTGCACTTTGTTTTGTTGTAATTTTTTATTGATTTATTTTACCCCTTTTTTCTCCCCAATTTCATGGTATCCAATTGTTTTAGTAGCTACTATAATGTCTCATCGCTACAACTCCCGTACGGGCTCGGGAGAGAAGAAGGTTGAAAGTCATGCGTCCTCCGATACACAACACAACCAAGCCGCACTGCTTCTTAACACAGCGCGCATCCAACCAGGAAGCCAGCCGCACCAATGTGTCGGAGGAAACACCGTGCACCTGGCAACCTTGGTTCGTGCGCACTGCACCCGGCCCGCCACAGGAGTCGCTGGTGCGCAATGAGACAAGGACATCCCTACCGGCCAAACCCTCCGTAACCCAGACGACAGTGGGCCAATTGTGCGTCGCCCCACGGACCTCCCGGTCTCGGCCGGTTACAACAGAGCCTGGGCGCAAACCCAGAGTCTCTGGTGGCACAGCTGGCGCTGCAGTACAGCGCCCTTAACCACTGCGCCACCCGGGAGGTATAGTGCAGTGGACCTGGGGCCAAGGATATCTGACATACAGTGGACCTGGGGCCAAGGATATCTGACATACAGTGGACCTGGGGCCAAGGATATCTGACATACAGTGGAACTGGGGCCAAGGATATCTGACATACAGTGGAACTGGGGCCAAGGATATCTGACATACAGTGGAACTGGGGCCAAGGATATCTGATATACAGTTGAACTGGGGCCAAGGATATCTGACATACAGTGGAACTGAGGCCAAGGATATCTGACATACAATGGAACTGGGGCCAAGGATATCTGACATAAAGTGGAACTGGGGCCAAGGATATCTGACATACTGTACAGTGGAACTGGGGCCAAGGATATCTGATATACAGTGGAACTGGGGCCAAGGATATCTGACATACAGTGGAACTGGGGCCAAGGATATCTGACATACTGTACAGTGGACCTGGGGCCAAGGATATCTGACATACAGTGGAACTGGGGCCAAGGATATCTGACATACTCTACAGTGGAACTGGGGCCAAGGATATCTGACATACAGTGGACCTGGGGCCAAGGATATCTGACATACAGTGGAACTGGGGCCAAGGATATCTGACATACAATGGAACTGGGGCCAAGGATATCTGACATACTGTACAGTGGAACTGGGGCCAAGGATATCTGACATACAGTGGAACTGGGGCCAAGGATATCTGACATACAATGGAACTGGGGCCAAGGATATCTGACATACAGTGGAACTGGGGCCAAGGATATCTGACATACTGTACAGTGGAACTGGGGCCAAGGATATCTGACATACAGTGGAACTGGGGCCAAGGATATCTGACATACAATGGAACTGGGGCCAAGGATATCTGACATACAGTGGAACTGGGGCCAAGGATATCTGACATACTGTACAGTGGAACTGGGGCCAAGGATATCTGATATACAGTGGAACTGGGGCCAAGGATATCTGACATACAGTGGAACTGGGGCCAAGGATATCTGACATACTGTACAGTGGACCTGGGGCCAAGGATATCTGACATACAGTGGAACTGGGGCCAAGGATATCTGACATACAGTGGAACTGGGGCCAAGGATATCTGACATACAGTGGAACTGGGGCCAAGGATATCTGACATACTGTACAGTGGACCTGGGGCCAAGGATATCTGACATACAGTGGAACTGGGGCCAATGATATCTGACATACAATGGAACTGGGGCCAAGGATATCTGACATACAATGGAACTGGGGCCAAGGATATCTGACATACAGTGGAACTGGGGCCAAGGATATCTGACATACTGTACAGTGGACCTGGGGCCAAGGATATCTGACAGACAGTGGAACTGGGGCCAAGGATATCTGACATACAGTGGAACTGGGGCCAAGGATATCTGACATACTGTACAGTGGACCTGGGGCCAAGGATACCTGACATACAGTGGAACTGGGGCCAAGGATATCTGACATACAATGGAACTGGGGCCAAGGATATCTGACATACAGTGGACCTGGGGCCAAGGATATCTGACATACAGTGGAACTGGGGCCAAGGATATCTGACATACTGTACAGTGGACCTGGGGCCAAGGATACCTGACATACAGTGGAACTGGGGCCAAGGATATCTGACATACAATGGAACTGGGGCCAAGGATATCTGACATACAGTGGAACTGGGGCCAAGGATATCTGACATACTGTACAGTGGAACTGGGGCCAAGGATATCTGACATACTGTGGACCTGGGGCCAAGGATATCTGACATACTGTACAGTGGAACTGGGGCCAAGGATATCTGACATACAGTGGACCTGGGGCCAAGGATATCTGACATACAGTGGAACTGGGGCCAAGGATATCTGACATACAGTGGAACTGGGGCCAAGGATATCTGACATACAGTGGAACTGGGGCCAAGGATATCTGACATACAGTGGAACTGGGGCCAAGGATATCTGACATACAGTGGAACTGGGGCCAAGGATATCTGACATACAGTGGAACTGGGGCCAAGGATATCTGACATACAGTGGAACTGGGGCCAAGGATATCTGACATACAGTATCTATGAAAGCAAAAGGTCACGAGCTGCTGGATGATGGCTCAACAGTTCAAATGACAAGCCCATTATCAGTTCCTGCCTTGACATCTGCCCCAAAATCATGGCCATATGGAGCTTGACATTTTGCTTCTTAAATCTGAGACAGTCTCTCTCCAGTATGAATTTGATGTTTGTTGAAGGTCTATCCTTTCTGATTCTCTGTAACAACACTCATGATGAATGGTTGGAAATATTCCAGTCAGATGTTATTAGTCCTATTCAGAAAGCTCTCTTTGGTCTGGGAGTCAGATACCACAGAGCCTTTTCTCTGGTATTTTAATAGAAGAGATGCACACACAATTATGTGTATCTTAGCCTTGTATAAACGTTTTCAGGGTTCTGCTCTTAAAAATATTAGCTTGATTGTCACGGATCCCTCCGGTACTGTTGCTCATTCCGTGCAACAGTTTCGGAGGTCTAAGTCATCGGCCTCTAGGGACTGAACTGTGTAATTACGCACACCTGGTCCCCATATTCTCCCTGATTAGTAATTGTACAAATGTGCCCTTTGTTTCTCCATTGTCTTGTCAATTATTGTTACAATGTCCGTTGGTAGTGTGAGTACCTGTGCTGTGTTGTTTGGGTTTTTGTGCCACTTGTATTATGCAGATGATTACGGGCTTCATCCCATGTGGAATCATTGTGTGGGTGTATGTTACGGGTCTCGTCCCGTGTGGAATCATTCTGTGGGTGTATGTTACGGGTCTCGTCCCGTGTGGAATCATTCTGTGGGTGTATGTTACGGGTCTCGTCCCGTGTGGAATCATTGTGTGGGTGTATGTTACGGGTCTCGTCCCGTGTATTTATTTGAGGTACTCCTCGCTCTTTTGTTTGGGTTTAACCCTGTGTTTTGTATACGTGTTTGTTTGGTCTTTGTCCCCTTGCCTTTACATGGCACGCTGTAATTTGGGTCAATAAAAAACCCTATTACGCATTCCTGTGCCTGTCTCCCGATCCCTTTATACCAACGTGACATTGATAGCCTACACATTTAGGTTGGGTTTTAGAAGTGGGGGAGGCATCTTTTTTTATTTTTTTTATTGATTTATTATTTTTATCCAGTCGGATAAACACTCCAAACAGCCAGTCCAACCGTTCATTGGCATGGTCCTAAAGCACACCGTTGCCTCGGACATGTCCCCCCGTCCCCAGTGAAAGGACGGTATTAAGGCATCACATGATTTGAAGTCAAATAAGACAGAGTTACATTAACCGTTAACACCATTGCTCTAGAATCTCTTGGCTCTTGACACCCAAGGAGTTAAGTAGTCTTTTGCATGGGCGACGTGAATGAAACATAATAAAGGTAATTTACTGCAAGGCAAATTCCATAGCTAAAGGGTTCTTATGTTAAATAGCTCCGTGACCTTTAGCGGCTGATTTCATAAGGAAGGCACAATGAGATTAGTCCAGGGAGAAAAAGGTCAAGCGCATTCACAGTTGTGGCCGTTCAGCTCGGCCAGGTAGAGATTATTTCAAAGTGGCATCCCGGAAAGAACCTATTGGCTCCAAGTGAGGGGACAGTTAACCTTTGTGGCCCCAAAATCTGTTTGCATAAAGGGCAACATCACAACATGGTTCGCATATTCTCGTCTTTATGTGCTCAATGGATACCTGGCTGAAAGCACCGTCATCCCCAGTGATTCCCTTTAAGAATATTTGTCTTGGTCTTTGTGTTTTATTAATGAGCTTAGAAGATGGCTTTATTGAATTCTATCGACAAACCAGACGCTGACTATCCTCAAACCTTATCACGTTGTCTGTCTCCCCAGTCTCCACCACCTCAAGTCTTGCCATGATTGTATCCTGCTACCACTGGACTTTAAATGACATGTCATTCTATTTCATCCCTCTTACACCTCTCGGGTGTCCCTTTTACACCAAAATCAAGTCACACATAACCTGTAAATTGCTGAGGGGCACTAATCGTGGTTCTGAGAGAGATGGAGAATGGCCTGTTTAATCTAAGTGAAGGGCAGAGGCAGCAGACACAGTGGATGCACCCCAAATGGTGCCCTATTCCCTATATAGTGCACTACTTCTGACCAGAGCCCTATGGACCCTGGACCCTGGTCAAAAGTACTGCGCTATATAATGTATAGGATGCCATTTGAGAAGCATCCACACAGTGGCTGTGCAGGGGGATGACTCAATTGGTCGCCACAGTACAGATGACATTAACTCTGAGTTTACCTCTGCTCCCTCACTTTCAGACATATCTCATTTACATTACATTTACATTTAAGTCATTTAGCAGACGCTCTTATCCAGAGCGACTTACAAATTGGTGCATACACCTTATGACCACCAGTGGAACAGCCACTTGCATCTAAATCTTGTTGGGGGGGAGAAGGGGGTGAGAAGGATTACTTACCCTTACTTACCCTATCCTAGGTATTCCTTGAAGAGGTGGGGTTTCAGGTGTCTCCGGAAGGTGGTGATTGACTCCGCTGTCCTGGCGTCGTGAGGGAGTTTGTTCCACCATTGGGGGCCAGAGCAGCGAACAGTTTTGACTGGGCTGAGCGGGAACTGTACTTCCTCAGTGGTAGGGAGGCGAGCAGGCCAGAGGTGGATGAACGCAGTGCCCTTGTTTGGGTGTAGGGCCTGATCAGAGCCTGGAGGTACTGAGGTGCCGTTCCCCTCACAGCTCCGTGGCGAGCACCATGGTCTTGTAGCGGATGCGAGCTTCAACTGGAAGCCAGTGGAGAGAGCGGAGGAGCGGGGTGACGTGAGAGAACTTGGGAAGGTTGAACACCAGACGGGCTGCGGCGTTCTGGATGAGTTGTAGGGTTTAATGGCACAGGCAGGGAGCCCAGCCAACAGCGAGTTGCAGTAATCAAGACGGGAGATGACAAGTGCCTGGATTAGGACCTGCGCCGCTTCCTGTGTGAGGCAGGGTCGTACTCTGCGGATGTTGTAGAGCATGAACCTACAGGAACGGGACACCGCCTTGATGTTAGTTGAGAACGTCAGGGTGTTGTCCAGGATCACGCCAAGGTTCTTAGCGCTCTGGGAGGAGGACACAATGGAGTTGTCAACCGTGATGGCGAGATCATGGAACGGGCAGTCCTTCCCCGGGAGGAAGAGGAGCTCCGTCTTGCTGAGGTTCAGCTTGAGGTGGTGATCCGTCATCCACACTGATATGTCTGCCAGACATGCAGAGATGCGATATCTCCACACCCCTCTTAGGCATGTCTCAGAGTTTTTCTCAACAACTTCTTTGTAATTGTACGAAATCGGACACAGCGCTGTTGGAGGATATTCATTCTAAACAAACATGATACATAATATGTAATGCAGTTTTAATGCCTTCTATCAAACCTTAGTGTAATGTGGGACTTTCCACAGGCATGTATAACAGCTCACTGGTACTTCATAACAGTCTATAATGCATAAAGAAATGCACAGACCACAGCTCCTTACAACATGTGCTTTCATAATGCACTATTGACAGGTGAAACCCAACATTCTTTATCAGACTGACCCATGCAGTGCTGAGGTACTAACAAGGAAATAACACACAGCATTACAAACAGTATTATGAGGCGACTTCTTGAGAGAAAGATGTTTAGGTATGCTGCTCTAATTTGTACAGGAATCGTATTCCACAGCCTTCAGTGTGTGTGTGTGTGTGTGTGTGTGTGTGTGTGTGTGTGTGTGTGTGTGTGTGTGTGTGTGTGTGTGTGTGTGTGTGTGTGTGTGTGTGTGTGTGTGTGTGTGTGTGTGTGTGTGTGTGTGTGTGTGTGTGTGTGTGTGTGTGTGTGTGTGCATGTCGGTGTGTATGTGTGTCAGTGTGTGCACTATGTGTGTGTCTCTACGAGTGAGGCACATCTGTATATGTGTAGTGGAGGAGGCAGTTTGTCTTCCATGTGAATCCACAGTGCGAGGCCTGTCAGTGGGTTTTACAGCGCTCCCATTAAGGGTCTGACATGGTTAATGCTGATTGCGTAGGGCGCAGCGAGGACCTGACAGTAACGGTGCGCTGAATGACGGAGATGATGTTAACAAGCTGGAAGAAGCGATCAGGGCCCTTGTTTACAATGTGGGGGTGCTAAACCTGTCTAGGAGATAGGAGATAACCACCTTCCAGTAATGCTGCCTGCCTGCCTGTCTGCCTGTGCCTGCCTGCCTGCCTGCCTGCCTGCCTGCCTGCCTGCCTGCCTGCCGCACACCCCGAGAAAGAGCAGCATAGCAGGATAATTAGGATGCTGGAAAACAAAACATCTGAATATGATTCTTTCTCCTCAGAAACAGTGGGTACCTTGGATAAAACTGAGGTGCTCTTTGGATACAAAGTAAGGTGTGTGGTGCCCTTCTCTGTTCAAATCAGATCCGGCTTTGTGACTGTCAAAGCAGGAGGGTTGCTATAGATCAAAGATGTTTTTGAACCCTTACAAACCAATGTTGAATCTAAAGATAGGTTTGGACACATTTGAAGCATGTCTGATTGTTTTTCTGTACCTTGATAGTGTTGCCCTATCTTGGATCAAAACAGAAGGATGAAAGAAAACTACCACACACAAATGAAACATAGTAGGTGACACTTTCTACATGTTGGCCAAGTTTAGTCTGCTAAAATGGGCCTAATTTCGATGATGATCAAGGGACAACATGCTCAAAAACAATTACTGCTGAGAACTCACGTTCCAAATGAAACTGTAAGGCCATTGTATAAATAAGTCCTCTTGTCAGCCCAGTGAAGTGACAACTAATGAGCTTCATTAAAATGCTAAACAGGCCTTTTCCCCTCATTTTGCACTTGCTCTGTCCACTGCAAAGTGACCAGCTCAAGAATATTTCTAATTGCAAGTCAATTATGTCATTGAGCCCATTTAGAACTTCATTTGTATGCAAATGTGGGGTTGTGGAGAAGGAGAGGGGTTCACCACTTGACAACGTTAAAGGCACGTTGACGTTTATTGTCATGAGTCTTATCCTGGAGGCAGACTGAGCTATTTTCCTGCAAAGTCAAAGTTGGCTATAATATATTAATATTGTGAAAATGTATGAAAACTAAAAATGTGCTTTATGGTCTTAATTTAAGGTTAGGGTTAGGCATTATGGTTAGCAGTGTGGTTAAGGTCAGGGTTAGGCATTATGGTTAGCAGTGTGGTTAAGGTCAGGGTTAGGCATTATGGTTAGCAGTGTGGTTAAGGTCAGGGTTAGGCATTATGGTTAGCAGTGTGGTCAATGTCAGGGTTAGGTTTAAAATCAGATTATGACTAGTGACCACTCTGCACAGCTGCCTCCAGAACCAGATTGAAGAAGAAAAACGCTAACTACTGGATAGCCTATCTCTGGGGCTAGTTAAGGATGTCAATAAATTACGCAATGTAAATTGACTATATTTTCATGTTTAGTTGTCTCATTATATGCTTTCAATATTTCTATATGAATGTCTACAATGTATAGTTGGCTTGAGGTTTTTAAGTCATTGACATTTTGAGCTTACATTGACCTTACATTGTGTAATTAATTGATGGTCCCTACCTAGCCGCATAAGAATATCGAATGTCCAACGTAAATTAACCATGGGCATTACGATCGGGTCAGGTCATGTGCATCTGCTTGGGTGCTACCAGCTGTGGGCAGAAATGAAAGAGACCGTGCATTCAAAACAACTGGGAACTCGGAACTGGGAACTGGGAACTGGGAACTGGGAACTCGGAACTCGGAACTGGGAACTCGAAAACCTCTGGACTTCCACCTCAGTGCGTTCAAGACAACTAGGAACTCGGAAATAAACCAGCTTCGACTGGGTAAAATCGTTTGAATGGTCATCCAACTCGGAATTCGATCATCCATCTCGGAAACTCGGGCCTCTTTCTAGAGCTCTGACTTTCCGACCTGAAGTTCACCGAGGAGGTCAGGATTTGACCTGGTATTTTTCCAATTTCCCAGTTGAATTGAAAGCACCATGAAACGCACCAATAAACCCAACCTAAGGAAAAGTGTTACGGTACCCTTCATTCCATAACATACATTTTTTTCCTATTACCTCGCAAAGCTCCGTTTTGGACGAGATAAGACCAAAATGATCCTATTTACACTTTAATAAAAGTTTCTGACTCATATCGATGCCACATATGCCGATTTCGAAACGAGAAGTTGCTTTTTAGGGGCAGTTGCTCCTTAAAGTGTAGAAATAGTAACCTACATGATCTTACACTGGGTTGCATAACTGGGCTATTGGATAGTGCGGATGCATACAGCAGAAAAACTAGGGTTTTATCACAAGCAAACTAAAATAAAGGATCATGTCAACATTTAAGAAGGTAGAAGATAAGTTACTCTCCTGCTGCTGTCGCTCATTTACTAACAGTCTGCTCAGAGGCACGAAGCAGCCGTGCTTACTGTCTGAAACATGAGCTCATCAATTCATCAAATGATCATAAATTGTGGTTACTGCAGTGGGGTGGTCCCAGTAAATGATTTCCCTATGCATCATCCTGCTTGGATCTTTTTTCTGTTGAGTACAGGCTTAGCGGAGTGTAAAGCCCTCTCATCAATAAGTAGAGGTGAAGGGAAGACCTGGGAGAGAGCTACAGCGGTACGCCCTCTAGTGGTGTTGACTGGGAATAGGCAGAACGCACAGTAAACAGTTGGATTTGAATGAGTCACTTTAAAGCTTTTATTTTTATTAAATGGATGCTCCTGTTGTGCGTTTGATTCAGTCTTTGCTCCAGCTGTTGATGAATATTGCAAACATAAAGGAGGTTCATTTCAAACATATTTGACAAGCAGGGGCAGTGCAGAGAGTATGAGTTTTCTCGTGGCCTACAGATGAAGAAATTGGCCATCCACACACACTACAGCTAGTAGGTTGGGAAAGTTAGTTTCAAAGGTGAACTCCAACTCCCAGAAGCAGGGCTATTTGCGACATGGAGTCAGATGAAGGGTGCTGTATTTCCCCATCCATCAGGCTCCTTAAAGATGATCAAGCTTCAAGCTCCCTCTGTACGCTTTATTAGCGCATGGTGGAGCTCTGCACAAGAGACAGGGTTGTAAATTTGCTGCCAGAGCTGGCGTCAATACCAGAGAAAATCCTGTGACATTGTGAAGTCTGCCACCCTTCAGCAGTTAATGAATGGATGAAGTTAAGACCATTTTTAGTAAATTCATTACTGTATTGGACTTGACAGGGCAGATTAATAATTGGTTTGTCACCGTTTTTTCTTCCAAATGATTAATATGCTTATTGATTAGGGTCCAGCAAGCGTGCAGATAATATGGAGAGAAATGCATGCACAAGCACTAGGTTACAAAAATCCAATGGGCACTTAGAGAGTGGCCAGCAGTCAAAAATACTGCATCCCTCTTAAAGTGATGCTCCTGAACTTTTGTATAATTTCAGCCAGTAGTTTTGAAAGTGGTGCTCACGAGACAAAACGGGTCCCCGTTTTTTGTGTACTTCGTCATCCAATTGTATACCATGTCATCCATTTCGTAGGATATGTTACGTCCTGTTGCAATTCATATGATATGTTATGAATCCAATTCATAGAATATGTTACGAATTTGTTGTGCTAAAGATCCTTCACTTTTTAATAAAAAATGCTTTGAGTCATGGTGACTTTCAGTAACGGAATCCATGCTGTCTAGATATACAGTTCAAGTTGGAGGTTTACATACACCTTAGCCAACTACAATTTAACTGTGTTTTCACAATTCCTAACAATTAATCCTAGTACAAATTCCCTGTCTTAGGTCAGTTAGGATCACCACTTTATTTTAAGAATGTGAAATGTCTGAATAATAGTAGAGATAATGATTTATTTCAGCTTTTATTTATTTCATCACATTCCCAGTGGGTCAGAAGTTTACATACACTCAATTAGCATTTGGTAGCATTGCCTTTAAATTGTTTAACTTGGGTCAAACGTTTCGAGTAGCTTTCCACAAGCTTCCTAAAGTAAGTTGAGTGAATTTTGGCCCATTCCTCCTGACAGAGCTGGTGCAACTGAGTCAGGTTTGTAGGCCTCCTTGCTCGCACACACCTTTTCAGTTCTGCCCAAAAATGTTCTATAGGATTGAGGTCAGGGCTTTGTGATGGCCACTCCAATACCTTGACTTTGTTGTCCTTAAGCCATTTTGCCACAACTTTGGAAGCATGCTTGGGGTCATTGTCCATTTAGAAGACCCAACCAAGATTTAACTTCCTGACTGATGTTGCTTCAATATATCCACATAATTTTCCTCCTCATGATGCCATCCATTTTGTGAAGTGCACCAGTCCCTCATGCAGCAAAGCTCCCCCACAACATGATGCTGCCACCCCTGTGCTTCACGGTTGGGATGGTGTTCTTCGGCTTGCAAGCCTCCCCCTTTTTCCTCCAAACATAACGATGTTCATTATGGCCAAACAGTTCTATTTTTATTTCATCAGGCTAGAGGACATTTATCCAAAAAGTACAATCTTTGTCCCCATGTCCAGTTGCAAACCGTAGTCTGGCTTTTTTATGGTGGTTTTGGAGCAGTGGCTTCTTCATTGCTGAGCGGCTTTTCAGGTTATGTTGATACAGGACTTGTTTTACTCTGGATATAGATACTTTTGTACCTGTTTCCTGCAGCATCTTCACAGGGTCCTTTGCTATTGTTCTGGGATTGTTTTGCGTTGATGAACCTTGGGAGCAATTGTTTTTCTGAGGTCTTGGCTGATTACTTTTGATTTTCCCATGATGTCAAGGAAAGAATAGCGGAGCTTGAAGGTAAGCCTTGAAATACATCCACAGGTACACCTCCAAATGACTCAAATGATATCTATTAGCCTATCAGAAGCTTCTAAAGCCATGACATAATTTTCTGGAATTTTCCAAGCTGTTTAAAGGCACAATCATCTTCGTGTGGAATTGTGATACAGTGAATTATAAGTGAAATAATCTGTCTTTAAACAATTGATGGAAAAATTACTTGTGTCATGCACAAAGTAGATGTCCTATACGACTTGCCAAAACTATAGTTAGTTAACAAGAAATTTGTGGAGTAGTTGAAAAATGAGTTTTAATGACTCCAACCTAAGTGTTTGTAAACTTCTGACTTCAACTGTAGCTGCGTCCCAAATGGCTCATTATCCCCTATATAGTGCACGAGTTTTGACCAGAGCCCTATGGGGAATAGGGACAAACACATCAAGTTGTGTGTTCCATGTGCATAGATTAGTTATAGACCAGAGATGAGTGATTCTTGGAGGATGCAGGCATCATTCAAAGTGAAAGGGATGTCCATTTAAGTCTGCAATTAATAGCATAATAATAATTTTTCTTTCGTGGAAATAGGTTTTGCAGACATGTGTACAGTACTGTCACGGCTGTTGAAGTGCAGCTTAGTGAACGTACGTATTCTTTTATTTCGAAAAGACGCCAAACAAAACAATAAACACTCCAAACAAACCGTGAAGCCAACGGCTATGTGCCATGAACAAAGACAACTTCCCACAACGAAAGGAGGGAAAAAGGGCTACCTTAGTATGGTTCCTAATCAGAGACAACGATAGACACCTGATATCACAGGGTTGTCCTTATGAAGTGTCAATTTTTGTACCAGACATGTATTATCATGTAATATAGTTATAATTTCCCACCTCTGTGCCACCAGAGCCTCCAGGCTACTAACAATTGGATACCATGAAATTTGGGAGAAAAGGGGATAAAAATAATACAAAATAATCTGATGTGTCCATTTTTTTCGTCAAACCCTCATTAATTGATAAAACATGTTGTTTGATGCAACACTCATACCACATCATCACGGTGTGGGAGATAAAGTGCTCAGCTCCATTTCACTCCATCCCAGATTAAGAAAAAAAAACCCAGCCCCTCCTAAAAACAGAGCATTACCATATGAATATGGCTATTCTTTTTCGCCCATCAATCTCCGCCTTGTGCAGGAGATCCAGATAACCTCCAGGATATCCCCTCTTCACCTCCATTTGGTGGGATGTATTAAGAGATCGCTGTGAGCCGAGGTGTTTGAGCAGCACTCCAGCACTGCCATTATTCTTCCCAGAACGAGTTATAACGCCATTCATCTTGTCCAGGAGGAGAAATATGGCACCTAAGTGTATTTTACATGAAGATCCACCCACTACTTCTCCACCACGGCCCTGACTGGTTGTTCAGTAATTGTGTTGTGACACAGAGGATGACTGGGGCTGGGGGTGAAGGGAACTGAAGTAATGTATGTTCATACTGAGAGACGGATGTGGCATGAGGGGCCTTGTGCACCACTGCCACTAGTTCAGGAGTTGAAAAAAAGACATACGGAAGAGACAGCCACATAGTCCGAAATGACGACGTGTGGGTAAAATAAAGGGAAATACGAGACCGTCAAATAGTACAAAATGAAGAACAAAATGCTGCTGTGTCATTTTTTCTTCTGCTGTGCTGCTGACCATAACTTTCCAAGGGGTCTGCAGTCAGACAGTAAATGAGCCAGGTGCCGTTCTGATCCTGCTCCGAACGGGCTGGAGCTGCTTCCCCTTCCCCTGTCTCCGAAGCAGGAAGTGACTCTCTTCCTGCCAGCCAGGTGCAGGAGACACCAGCTCTATCATGGTATTATATGTACTCTTTACACTTTATATTCAACGACAATAAGACAAAGTTTAAAGAAAACATTACATCATGTAAAGAATCCCTGGGTTCAAGAGAACAACGAATGATGTCATCTTCTTCTACTGTGAATACTGTTGCTTTCTCTTATGATTTGAAGTAGGTCTGAAAACCTTTCTAATTACTGTTACACAAACATAATAATGTATGAACTAACAGGATTGCATTGAATTAGACAACGGTAATACTTGTCCTTTTGCAAAAAAACAACATGATTCGCTCTATTCAGGTCAATTAAAGACCAGCTGATATCTAATCTTTTTTTTTTGTCAAATTATTTTGAAAGTCTAAAGAGGCTTCATGAAGCGTTGCAATAATATTCTTGAACAAATGTATGTTTTTTTATAGCTCTTGACAAATAAATTAAAACATTTATGTTTCACCAATTTTCAGAAATGTAAAACAATTTAAAAAAAGAAACATACCCATAGAAGACTATTTAAATGTTCACATAATTATTGAATTGAATGGTTCGTCAGTACGTCACATATTGTAATGTGGCAGACAGTGAAAGACATAGATACATTCCCGAGAAGAGCCAGGAGTTGTATTCTGTGGTAGACGGGGGCAGAGAACACAGGTGAAATTGATTCCTGGTGTCTATACTTCATGTTGAAAATTGGCTCGTACATCTAGTGGTTTGATCTATGAGGCCGTCGTCTTAAGAAAAAACCTTAGTAAATGTGTAATTTCTCCCTTGATGGAACACGGGCGAAAGGCGATCCTTCTTATTCCTCTGACTCTTTCTCTCTCCTTCTCACTCCCTCACTCTCTCTCTCTTGTTCCCTCTCTCTCTCTGCCGGATTACTGCCCCCTCCCTAACTCCTGTTCTCTCCTTTTCATGCTCCTTGATGTCTCCATTTCATTACTGCCCCTCCATTTATCAATCCTTTTTTTTCTTTCTTTTAAGGAGTGACTTTCCTCATGCACAATTTTGGGGGACTGTGATTGTGTGACTGTCTGCCTGGTAGTGGGGGGGGGGGTATTTATTGGTTGACATGAGAAGTTCTCTGGGTGATGATGTTCAATGGTCTCATGGAGCCAGCCCTGTTAGTGTTGCTGGTATGGGTAATAGGCCGGAGGGAGGCTGCCCTCTATGCAGACTGGGGGATGTGTATAGAGACATAGCATAGGTAAAAACTTAAAAAAGGGAGTCAAATAAAAGGGGACAGACTGGGTAGCAAACATCTACCTGTGGCCAAGGGAGGAAAGGAAGGGTGGAGGGACCATTTTAGAGGGAAGGAGGATGAGAAGAAAACCTGGAGAGTGCATTATAATCAAGAGATGGTGATAATAATAATAATAATAATAATGTGAAATGAGTTCTCTCTATTAATGGCAGAGTAGGCAAGCCTTTTAATCATGGTCTAAGAGGTGTGAATGCTCTTTATCATCATTGAACTGTGTCCGGGTCTAATTGTGGCCATATTTCACTGTCCTGGAGCCCGGGTGGCGAACGATTTGGCCTGCTGGAGCGGCGGCGTGATTGAACGCAGATAAAGTCGAGTCACAGGGAGGGCTCAGCTGGGAGCGAGGGAAGAGACAGACAGTAATTGAAACAGAGGGTCCCCCTCCTCTCCTCTTCTTCCACCCCTCTTCCACCCCTCTCCCTCTTACTAAAGCAGAATGGATCTCCCTGGAGTTCAGGCCTGGGCTGTGTAGATCAGATGAGGATGTTAAGTCTCAGGATGGTCCCTTAGCTTAGCAGGATGGGATGGTCAGATCTTTACCGTACACTAATTATTCAAAACATTAAGAACACCTTCTCTTTCCATGACATGGACTGACCAGGTGAATCCAGGTGAAAGCTATGATCCCTTATTGATGTCACTTGTTAAATCCACTTCAACCAGTGTAGATTACGGGGAGGAGACAGGATAAGGAAGGATTTTTAAGCCTTGAGACAATTGAGACATGGATTGTGTATGTGTGCCATTCAAAGGGTAAATGGGCAAGACAAAAAATGTAATTGCCTTTGAACAGGGTAGGGTAGTAGGTGACAGGCGCACCAGTTTGTGTCAAGAACTGAAATAAACAGCATAAACAGACTCACATATTGAGTAGCCTTGCCTGAGACCGGGAGAGTCGTTCAGATGTCTATGGTCTAGCAGTATGTACTGTATGGTTGATTTTAAAAAAAGGTTAAAATATCATGTGAAATGAAAATCTTAAACATGGATAAAATCTGTGTGATTTTGTGTCACATGCATGTACTTACTTCAACATTACTACACATTTCTAAAAAAGGCGCTATCTAGAACCAAAAAGGGTTATTCGGCTGTCCCCATAGGAGAACTGTGAAGAACCCCTTTTGGTTCTAGGTAGAACGGATTTGGTTCCAGGTAGAACCCTTTTGGGTTCCTTGTAGAACCCTTTCCACAGAGAGTTCTACATGGAACCCAAAAGAGTTCTAACTGGAACCAAAAAGGGTTCTCACATGGGGAACCCTTTTTTCTAAGAGTGTATAGTTTCATTATTCATGCATGACTCACACATCCAAATGAACCAAAAACATTTGTTGATTGCAGGAGAGGGACGATGCTACACCATTTCCATAAGTCCCTGCAGTAAAGCCAGCCTTTCAACTCTCTTTCCCATTCACTCCTTTCATTACCCCTGTCCTTCTTCTTTAATCAGTTCTGTCACCTCTCCTGACTCTCACCCACCTTGGCAGAGAACATAGGGCACCTAGAAGGAAGGAAAAGTTTAATTAAACTTAAAGCTTCAGCAACGGTTTGAAACCTCGGGACGAGATGGGGGGGTAGAATGGATAGGGGTTAGCAGTGCCCCTGCCCCCCTCCACCCAATCTGGGCACTAACATCACGGAAGAGTGGCGGTCATTTCCATGAATTTTACCTAATGGACAAGGTTATGTCCTTCATAACCAACAATGGAATGAGAAAGTGAGCGTGCTTTTCCCCGTCCCAAACCTCCACCTACCCACCTACACTCTGCATCTGTGCGGGTGACACAATGATATGTGCAGTGGTGTTTCTTGTTTGTGGAAGCTTAACCGTGTTTGTGGCAAGGTAATGCATAATTCTATTTGGGTCTGTAGCATTCTCTAGTTATGAGTCATTAAGCAGCAATTGTATACATCATCTACTCTGAAGGGATAACAATTTTACACAGGCAAACAGCCATGTTACCTAAAATAATTTTACAAGCAGAATCCAAATATCCTTTGAGCGTGGCTGTTATCCGATAGCCCTGTGGCTGTCAATGACTCTCTATGATGTGCTGGAGAGCCTGGTGGTTTTTAAAGACACCGCGGCTGAGGATCTGTGTGTGCCTCTTATGATGTTTCTTCTGCGACTACCTCCCTGAGGTGGATCTGGTTTCAGACACACTACAGGGCCCAGGCACCTGATACCAGGAACATGCAGCAAACATTGGCTCCCAAAGTAAAATGCATCGTCTAAAGAGCCACATAACACAATTAAGTAGAGGAGCTGTTAGCTAGCTGCTGAGAACCAGGCTGACTGGATCAGTGTTCCTGGTGTAAAATGACACAGCTATTTGAGGGGGAGACCATTCAGAGAGGGGCATCTGTCTTAAAATGGAACTCAATCTCATTTCAATGACGGACACATCATCAAATCAAATATGAGGGTTGAAAATGGCTCTGGGTGGCCTCAAAAATAGGATAGAATAAAATGTTGGGAAATGTTGGTATTGCCGGTAATTTTACAACAACAAAAATAAACAAAAATCCTTACCCATGTTTGAGTTACACATATCAAATATTTACAGTCAGTGCAGCCCAAAGATTTACCAATGCACCATTGACAGTGCATTGTTTAAGTGGTGTACAGTACCATGTGTGATACAGGCAGCAGGAATTAGCTGTAGAGCCCCCTGCATGGCTGGAACACCGGAAGCATTTTGTATGGAGATGGATAAAGGCAATCCATGGCAAGGATCAACAAGCCCATTAAGCCTGCTCCATAAATGTGTCTCATCAGGGGCAGCTGTCATAACTCACTTTACTACATTGATTTTAATCATATGAAATGTAGACATACGTATTATCAATATCAATGCAGAAAATAACTTTGTAATATGCAATTACAGGGTGGCATTGATTTTTTCCTCTCAATGTAATCATCCCCAATTGATTTAATAAAGCCGTTATATGGGCATGGCTTGGTGAATATTAGAAACACAATTTTCATAAATTTCAATGCACATGGAGATGGCTGCATTTCCTTCAGGGGGAAAACCTGAACAAAGCAGCTGGTCTCCATGGAATGTTTGTGGGGGTTATCACAGACTGCATGCTCACTAAATCAATCTAGCTGTCACCACTTAAGTTGTCACTGACCACTATCTACCGCTGTGTGTGTGTGTGTGTGTGTGTGTGTGTGTGTGTGTGTGTGTGTGTGTGTGTGTGTGTGTGTGTGTGTGTGTGTGTGTGTGTGTGTGTGTGTGTGTGTGTGTGTGTGTGTGTGTGTGTGTGTGTGTGTGTGTGTGTGTGTGTGTGTGTGTGTGTGTGTGTCCGGTGCTCTAAAATATCCCTTGACAGGTGTATTGAAGACACAGTGGACCACATTGCACATGACTGGATCTTCAAAAGCCCAACTCTGATTATGTCGTCCTGTCTATACATCACACAGGCTTGAGCCAACAGAGACAAAAGGGAGACAAAAAACCAAGGGTGGGCAGTCTAATAAAAATGCACTATGCTTTTCCTCTTCATGTACAGTAGCCTATATCTGTATTTAGAAAAACACACTCTTGAATGATTTGCAACGTTTGGCAAAGCATATTTTATTACAGATCTCCAGGCGATAAGTTTTGGAGAGAATGAAGTGGATATTTACTTGAGTCAATGATCAACAGTTTCACTGACTCTAAATAAAAAATAATTAATCTACAGTGATGTACTGTGTATCCCACATTATGCATTTGGCATTTACGAAATGTGTCCGATCAATAACAATAATGACAGCAAGACAACATGAATGTATGTACTGTATATCAGGATATGGCTGCTCTATACGATACTTCTCATATGGGCTACATATCACTGATGTGGAGTCGTGATAACCTCAGTATTCACTCTGGAGAGATACGATTCACAGCTCTCTCTCTCTCTCTCTCTCTCTCTCTCTCTCTCTCTCTCTCTCCCTGTATCCCTATCTCCTTCTCTCTCTTCACACGGTGAAGAAGACACACATTTCTGACTCATCCGGCAACACGAAAGCAATTTCTCCACACATTTCCGCTGTCAAAAACTGGGCAGATTGATTTTCCACTCTGCACAGTGCTATGTTAACAGATTGTGTCCAACAACACGAAGACTAGTCCTATTCTATTCTTCTATTCAGATGTGGTTCTAATGAGGACAAACTACCACCATGGCATCACTACGGATCCTCACCATGCTCAAGACAAAATGGCAGCATTGAAATGAGAGGACAAAGAGGTCAGCTCTCCACATCAATTTTCATATTACCAAACGCGTCTCCCCAAATGACTTTAGGTGTTATAATGGCGTGGTGGATGGTGGTTGAGGTCCATTGGCACATAAACATGGCAGTGGCCATCTCTCAAACTATCACTTCTCTAATATAATCAGTTTAATAGCTAGCAAGGCCTGATGGGAAACATTGCCATGGATCACATTAGAGAAGTTTTTATTTGGAACCTCAAATAACTGACCGCTAAGATAATTAAGATGTCCAGAAATTCATTTCAGGAGACAAGCTGGGTGTGTGGGGGGGGGGTTTACTGGGCTTGACAGCCATGGGAAGAGCCGAGGCTGTACAACAACATAGCAGACGAGGCATTTAGGGAAGAGACAGCTTGGTTATTCACTGTCTGTCTGCTGCTCTATGTGACTTGACGCTTGTTGTGGGGAAAACATTTCCAAGGTATTCATTTAAGTCTTTCACGCCAGTCAGTCAGCGTTCACCTGGAGACAGGCAGGGGTGTTAGTCTTTCAGCTTGATGCAGCTGACCAAAATGTGTAAATTAAAATGATTGCGAGCCAAAGTTGAAAACCAACAGAAGCTGTGAAGTGGGCTCTGTACTTTCAAATGGCAGCCAAATTGAGCTTGCATAGTCCAAATCATAATCATATCAATTACTGATAATATTGTTTTTATTCATAGAGTATGGTTACAGTCTAGTTAATGATAAAAGTAGGATAATAGCTGCACTGTTTAAGTAAACTCTTCTAACCTTGAGCTACAATGCCTGAACAAATGTAGCTAAATACATTGTATGCATTCCAGCATGAGGTGTAGGGTAGTATAAATGCTACTTCAGCTACTGCTCCCCTTTGCTGTGTTCTCAAACAGCACAACTGAACCTAGCCATAGACATATTCTACCTTTACTCCCTGGTGCTCCCTCCAGCCTCTCTGTATCATCACCATGCTGCCGGCCTGCCAACCCAGTGCTGCTATCTCCTCTCCCACTGCCTGCCTGCTATTGACCCACTAGGAATCATAGAGCTATCAAAGGTGCCGGCTGCTGGAAATGTGTTCATTTGCAGCGCACTGGCGTGGCACCTGAGACTCTGGGGTAGTGACGGAGGGGGTAGGGCGGGATGGGGGCCGGGGGCCGGGGGCCGGGGGCTGGGAGACGGATAGCCAGTCAGCCCCAGCCCAGCAGGTCCATATTTAAATAGGTCCTGTGTTTTATAGCCAGGGATGTGAACCAGTGGCTCTGAAACCAGGTGGCCATACATCAGTGTTAAAATGGCAGATTACTGTAAATGAATGTTATTTGTGTTGAGTGTGTATGTCAGAGAGGAGGAGCAAAGCACCAAAACAAGACCCCTCCTCCTCTCCTCACCCTGCCTCCGTCTGCACACACACACCATGCAACCTCCCTGCTCACCTCTATCACTTTTTTATATGACAGTGCTGAGAGTGGATTTCATTTAGTGAGTGATATTTAACTGCGCTTAATAATGCCGGGCTAGCGGAACACTAAGGCAGGCTATGAGCTGTGGAACCCTACAACCTGTTATGAGGGGACATTCTATGCACAGTCCTAGCCAGATTGTGATGATAGAGTTCCTGATGATGTGGTAATAAGACAAACTGGAGGGACGAAAAGGGACTGTTCAAAATACATTCCTCATTGTTGATACAGTAACAGACCAGTCATTAATGATAAATATACATAAGTCATACACCCCCAAGCATCCCCTCACCCTTTACTGAGCCTATGTAGCCTGCCTTAGTTTAATCCTGTTGGTTTGACCAATCCAGACCCAGATGTGGTTCTCTAAACTTGAAGAGTGTCAGGGAGAGTGATAGGGCTTCCTCATAAAAGTCCCCAGCAGATGTCACTCACCCATAAGTAAATGTGCCAGACAATTTGGACAGCTAGGGTCCTCAGTCAGCCATCAACTCAGGACAGGAGGAAATATTCCCTCCCTCCTCACTACTGATAATGCACAAACACCAAAATACAGTAGATCACACACAAACATTTATAAAGGCTATAGAAAAAAGAATATATTTCTTGTAAGTCGGTGAGAATCAGTGTGACACCAGTTTTACTCAAGCTCTTCATACTGAATACGAATTCTCTCTATTTATGTACAGTAGATCTCATTCATCTTGACCAGCATCTGTTGTCAACATCATATTAATCACTCAGGAAACGGCGTTACCTCAATGTGATGGAATTTCCTGTGACCCCACAGCGCTTTAATGAGACGAGAGGAGGTGACATTAGACTCAGACATCCTCCCATGAGATGACTCATCATCAAACTCTGAAACAACTTCTAAACAACTCCTACCCTTACAAAAAAATGACATTAGAAATGTGCAGTTTCACATGTGAAAGCAGCACAAAATGACATTTTAACATGTATTAAAATTAGATTGCACATGTTAACACCACATTTTCTCATGTGAGGAGAATAACATGTTTTCACCTCATATGTGAATTGCAATTTCAGCTAAAATAATATTACAACCAAAATGCATAAAAATATTAATAACAGCTAAAAACAAGGTGATGTGAAAACAAATTGACATTGAGGTTAAAGAACGTGTGCTCTATCAATTTACCTGATTTTGCTAACCGTTACTTTGGACAAATTCAAGACATCAATATTCTTGCGATGCATTTATATTAAAAAATCTTAAATTACAGATCGATTTCAGAAAATTCTGAATTTGTTATTAATAGTGATTAAACACAGCAAAACTTGATGACAGTATGAACCTATTTTGAATTGAACAGTAACTATTCTGAGAGAAAGAGAAATTGATACTACACATACATTGGAAGAGAAACCCAGTGTTGTTCTTCCACGGGAGACCCAGCTTCTAATCCTGCTGGTTAAAAAAACATCGGTGAAATTTATAAAATCACATGTGAAATGTTGACAAACCACGTGTCTAAGCCATGTGAAAAATCTATGTGAAACTTCACGTGACCAAAAAACACATTTCTTTTCACGTAACATTTTCCTATTCTTTTTTTGGAACATTTTATTATACTTAAAATTATATATACAGTATATACAGTACCAGTCTGTACACCTACTTATTCAAGGGGTTTTCTTTATTTGTACTATTGTAGTGGTTTCTTTGCAGCAATTTGACCATGAAGGCCTGACTCACGCAGTCTCTGAACAGTTCATGTTGAGATGTGTCTGTTACTTGAACTCTGTGATGCATTTATTTGTGCTGCAATTTCTGAGGTTGGTAACTCTAATGAACTTATCCTCTGCAGCAGAAGTAACTCTGGGTCTTCTTTTCCTGTGGTGGTCCTCATGAGAGCCAATTTCATCATATCGCTAAAAGATTTTTGCGACTTCACTTGAAGAAAGGTCTTGACATTTTTCATATTGACTGACCTTCATGTCTTAAAGTATTGATGGACTGTCGTTTTTCTTTGCTTATTTGAGCTCTTCTTGCCATAATATGGACTTGGTCTTTTACCAAATAGGGCTATCTTCTGTATACCACCCCTACCTTGTCAAAACACTACTGATTGGCTCAAACGCATTAAGAAGGAAAGAAATTCCACAAATTAACTTTTGACAACAGACACACCTCATGAAGCTGGTTGAGATAATGCCAAGAGCGTACAAAGCTGTCATCAAGGCAAAGGGCAGAAGGAAGAATCTCAAATATAACATTTATTTTGATATGTTTAACACTTTTTTGGTTACTACATGATTCCATATGGGTTATTATTCTACAATGTAGAAAATAGTAAAAATAAAGAAAAACCCTTGAATGAGTAGGTGAGTCCAAACTTTTGACTGGAACTGTATATATATTTATTTACCTCAAGACAAAAACAATAAACAACTTAACGTGTACATACATTTCCACAAACATTAATAACACAATATGAAGTCATATGGTGGAATCTTACAAGTATTAGAAAGAACATTGGGTGTGGATACGGTGGGAATGTGGTTCTGACTAAGTGTGAAGACTGATTGTTTGTGCCATTTTTCACGTGATTTGTTCACAGTGAAAAATCTACATTTGAAAATCCATGTGAACCTTCACGTTTCCGATAACCACGTGCCTGACTCATCCCACCTGCTACCTCTCCCTGCTCCCTGACTGTGTGTGAGCTGAATTGGGGGGAGTGCATGGAGTAGAGGGGGGTCTGTCGTGTGTTTTATGGGCATGGCTCCACGTGGCCCAGAGGGTGGACCCTGACTGGACCATGGAGCAGGACGCAGCAGGACACACAGGGCAACAGGAAGAGGAAGACATTAGCCAGACTGTCTATTGAAAACATGATGCACTTTTACCTCATCAACACTCTACCTTCACCTGCACTCCCACACCGAGTGAGTGACTCACCACAGACCTTTCCAAAAGACATCCATTATGACGTGTTGTTATGCAAGATCTCTGCCTTTGTGTGTAGTGATTTTCAAATTCACTCACTGTCAGTGTCCTACACCGTATGAGTCACATGTCTGTTAACTACATGTGCTTGACTGACCTCATGTTTGGGCTGACTGTCAGAGTGACCACATGCCAATGCTGACAATTTTATTTTCCTGAATGACACTGCCCTGATACTGACCAATGGCCATGGGACACTCTCTCGCCTGCTATGTGCATTCCATGCTGACAGCCCGCAAGGACCCTGGCATTCCTCTGTGGTGGAAGCACCTGGCTGATGAGCAGTCTAAATGGGGAGCTGTGAGGGGACAGCGAGGGGACTCCACCACCAGCTCCAAAGCCAGCCATAGAGCCCCAGACACAAAGCAGCAGCAGGCACCTGTTTCCTCTGGAACACTGTTGTTTGTTTCCCTGTTTGCCTGTTGGCTCTGGCTCCAGTCGGCTTCCTGTGGTCATGTGACTCAGCTGTCTGTAGAGGCTCTTCTACTGGGCCTACTAGGCAGATCTCTTCCACTGGGCCTACTTGGCTGATCTCTTCCACTGGGCCTGCTAGTCTGATCTCTTATACTGGGCAGCATCGTCGGCAGCAGGTAGCCTAGTGGTTAGCGAGGGGAGCCAGCAACTGGAAGGTTGCAAGTTTGAATCTTGGGTCTGATGTAAAAATCGGCTAAGTGAGCCGGCAACTGGAGGGTTGCTGGTGTCAAATCCAAGATGTTGTTGAGCCCTCGAGAAAGACACTTAATCCCACACAACAACGGGACCCAGTGTGGCAGAACTCCCGCACCTCTCCAAACACCTCTACGTGTGTCTTTCGGATGGTTTGGGTTAAAAAGTGATCTCAATCTAATCTTACACTGGGCCTACTAGTCTGATCTCTTATAGTGGGCCTACCACTTCTAGTATGGACTCTTATACTGGAACTATCACATCTCGTCTGATCTCTTATACGGGGCCTAACACTTCTAATCTGACCTCTGATACTGGGCCTAACACTCTCATCTGATCTTTTATTATGGGCCTAACACTTCTAATCTGACCTCTTATACAGGGCCTACCACTTCTAGTCTGATCTCTTCTACTGGGCCTACCAATCTGATCTCTTATACTGGGCCTACCACTTCTAGTCTGATCTCTTCTACTGGGCCTACCAATCTGATCTCTTCTATTGGGCCTACTACATCTAGTCTGATCTCTTCTACTGGGCCTACCACTTCTAGTCTGATCTCTTCTACTGGGCCTACCAATCTGATCATTTCTACTGGGAGTACCAGTCTGATCATTTCTACTGGGCATACCAGTCTGAGCTCTTATACTGGGCCTACCAGTATGATCTCTTACACTGGACATACTATTACTAGTAGTCAGGCTCAGGCGGAGAGCCAACCATCCACAGCTTCCGAGTATATTACTCTCTAACGTTCAGTCCCTGGACAACGAAGTAAACAAGATCAGGGTGAGGATTTCCTTTCAGAGAGACATAAGAGACTGTAATTGAATCTGTTTTACAGAATCATGGCTCTCTCTGAATATCTTGTCCCTGTCCATACAGCCAGCGGGGGTTCTTAGAAAATAACTCTTGGGGGAAAACAGAGGTTGAGGGGTATGTCTCATGATAAAAATGTGTGGTGAGATCATGGTAACGTACAGGAACTTAAGTCCTTTTGTTCTCCCAATCTGGAATACCTCACCATCAAATGCAGACCGCATTAACTCCTGAGATCATTTTATTTGGTTATTGTCACTGCCTAGTATATTGTACAAACAGACCAGTTATGACCTCCTTAAGGCATTCAAAGAGACAAAACGACAGTACAGGGACAAATTGGAGTCGCAATTCTACAGCTCAGACATGAGACGCATGTGGCAGGGACTATAAAAGGAAATCCAGCCCCGCCGTGGACACCGACGCCTCGCACACCTTCTTCACCTGCTTCGAGGAAAAAAACAAAGAGCCACTGACATGGCACTGGTCAAAAAGGGTCAGGGGATATCTTTATCTATATATTTCCGGATATCTAACATTTTATTAGATATAAGTAAATAGATACTCATGTCCTTTATTCCATATACAGAGCTAGGATATTCTCCATTATGGGACAGTTTCTACATGCATCCAACCAGACCTCATGAATCTCCCTGCTACCGTACTAGTCCAGGAAGATATGTGGGGTGAGATACTTTCGAGTCACACACCTGATGTGCGTGCACCTGCTTACATATTTGTAGAACATTTGAACTTGGAAAGGTTATGTGTCAACATGCTGACCTATCTAAGCCTTTATCATTTATTTATCCGTTGAATTTTTTTTTAAAATCATAATTTCAATAAATATCCTGACATCATATGTAATATTGTAATACAGGGCACGGAAAGGCAAACATTGTCATATTTAATCCAAGTTGCTATTTCCAAAGCACATCTCTGCTACAGTATTTCTGTTCGAAAATGTAGCATAGCAAATACAGAAAATCACAACACATGTTTTCTGTAAAGATACAAACGCAGGCTAATCTTTGAAAAATATTTTATTTATTTAACAAAAAAAGTTGCACACCCTCAAAACCCCTGCTTGCCCTGTTTGTTATGGACAATGGATGTGATGGGGGAAGATTGGGTCGTCTGTGGCAGTCCCACAAAGTTTTGACCCAACGTGGTGGTAATGTTGGTCTGTGATCCATTCCAAAATGTCAATGCATAAGTCGGTAAAAAAATTGTATAGATACTGCAAAACAAATATTGTCATTTCACATAACCATACCACAAGGTACCTGCTTCATACACGGCGAGAAAACAAACTGGAACAAGCTAGCTAGCTAGCCAAGATGCTAGTTAGCTAGCTATCTAAGGTAGTTAGCTAGCTAGCTTATATTAACCAGGAATACAAAATATGCCTTTTCGTTTTATAGGGAAGCAGGTCCGTGAGGCGCAGCGTTCCCAGCTGAACCCCGGGGGGGCCTGATAACCGGATGTTCGGCCCTGATAACCGGATGTTCGACCCTGACGCCATCCGCTCCGCGGTCCACTCGTGGGCCCACTCTTCCAGGCTTGCCTGCCACCCGGGCTCAGACCCTGGCTTTTATGTGACAACGCTTTTGGTGGCCTATCATGGTCCCTGACGTGTCCGCATTTGTCGCCGCTTGCACTCCTCGGGAAGTTCCAGCTGGTCTCCTCCATCCTCTGCCTGTCCCGCACCGTTCCTGGTCTCACATCTCCCTGGAATTTGTCACGGGTCTTCCCCGTCTGACGGAAACACTGCCATCCTGACCGCGGTGGATCGGTTTTCCAAAGCCGCCCACTTCATTCCTATCCCCAAACTACACTCTACCAAGGAGATGGCCCAGCTCATGGTGCAGCACGTCTTCCGGATCCATGCTCTACCAGTAGACATGGTCTCCGACCAGGGTCCTCAGTTTTCGTCCCAGTTCTGGAAGGCGTTCTGCACCCTCATTGGGTCGTCAGCCAGCCTATCCTTGGGGTTCCACCCCCAGTCCAGCGGCCAGTTGGAGCGAGTCAACCAGGACCTAGAGACTACTCTGCACTGCCTGGTCTCCACCAACTGGAGCCAGCAGCTTGTGTGGGTCAACCACGCCCGCAACATTCCCTGCTCTGCCACGGGCCTATCACTTTTTGAGTGTTCCATGGGGTATCAGCCCCCGCTTTACCCTGAGCAGGAAGAAGAGGTCGGCATACCTTCTGCCCAGACGTTTGCCTGCCTCTGTTCGATGAATAAACTGTTGTTACTTCGAAGGTGTCTGCGTCTGGGTCTTACCTGAAACGTGATAAATAGTCCTTATTTAGCATATCAAAAAGCTTATTGAGATCCTCATATACACCTAAGTCAAGAGCATATGCATTGTATGGGCTGAGCAAATATACTATGTAGGCATACTGTCAGTATTTGTCATCATATAGAGAAAATAACATGTCCACATAGGCCTATCTCAGGGTATCTAATGAGTCAATATCCGGCCATACCATGTACGATATCCAGAGGGAATCCAAAAATCATTTGTGAATGAAAGGAAAATATGGATTTCATATTTGTCAAATTATTGAGCATGTGCTGAAAACTCCGAAATGAATCAGAAACTATCCTTATTTTCAGCATATCAAAAAGATGATCAAGATCTGGATATGGGGGGGACCTCAGCCAAGAAAAGCTTAATATCTTGAATGTCCTGAGAAAACAAAGATATACAATGTATACAGTCAATATTTGTCAACATGAAGAGAAAATAGGATGTTACATATTCCAGGATATTGAATGAGCCCATATCCAGCCATAGGAAAGATCCATGTGTGATATTCGTGTCATGCCCTGATCTGTTTCACCTGTCCTTGTGCTTGTCTCAACCCCCTCGAGGTGTCACCCATATTCCCCACTTATCCTCTGTGTATTTATACCTGTGTTCTCTGTTTGTCTGTTACAAGTTCATCTTGTTTGTCAAGCTTACCAGCGTTCGTCTTGTCAGTTCCTGTCTTTTCCCAGCCTCTCTTTTTATCGTCCTCCTGGTTTTTGACCCTTGCCTGTCCTGACCCTGTACCCGCCCGCCTGACACTCGGCCTGTCGAAGACCCAGAGCTTGCCTGCCGTCCTGTGCCTTTGCTCCACCTCTGGATTACTGAACTCTGCCTGTCCCTGACCCTGCCTGTCATCCTGTACCGTTGGTCCTACTCTGGATTATCCACCCCTGCCTGCATTGACCTGTCATTTGCCTGCGCCTGTGGTTACAATGAACATTGTGACTTCACACAGTCTGTACTTGGGTCATACCGTGATTACTGATAATTCAGAGTAATCCCAATATCATTTATGTCTAAAAGACACATCTGGATTCAGAATTTGTCAGGATATGGTGCACATCCACAAAACTCAAAATATGCTTTGGAAATGGTCTGTATTCTGTAGAATATCAAAAACGTGTCATGTAAAGATATCCCCTGATATGGACCCTTTTCCCCCAGTTTGGCGCACAAGGACTATGTGCTCCCAATCTCTGTGATTGATGTGAGTAAGACATTCAAGCGTGTTAACCCTCACTAGGCTGCCGGCCCAGACGACATCCCAAGCTGAGTTCTCAGAGCATGTACAGACCAGCTGACTGGAGTGTTTGCGGACATACAGTATTCAATCTTTGCCTATTCCAGTCTGTTGTCCCCACTTGCTTCAAGGTGTCCACTGTTGTTCCTGTACCCACGAAGGTGAAGCTAATTGACCTAAAGGACTATCGCCCCGTAGAACTCACTTCTGTCATCATGAAGTGTTTTGAGAGGCTAGTTAAGGATCATATCACATCCACCTTACCTAACACCCTAGACCCACTAAAATGTGCATCCCGCACCAACAGATAAACGGCGCACTCGCCATAATACCGCACTCTGCCCTATCCCACCTGGACAAGAGGAATAGCTATGTAAGAATGCTGTTCATTGACCACAGCGTGGCATTCAACACCATAGTGCCCTCCAAACTCATCATTAAGCTCTGGGCCCTGGGTCTGAACCCTCCCTGTGCAACTAGGTCCTGGACTTCCTGACGAGCACGTAAAAACACCTCCGCCACGCTGATCCCAAACATGTGGGCCCCATAGGGGTGCATGCTCAGCCCCTTCCTGTACTCCATGTTCACCTATGACTGTGTGGCCACACATCTCCAACTCAATCATCAAGTTTGCTGACAACACAACTGTGTTAGGTATGATTACCAACAACGATAATACAGCCAATAGGGAGGAGGTGAGAGCCCTGGCGAATTGATGCGAGGAAAATAACGTTTCCCTCAACCTCAAAAAAGCATAGGAATCGGGGCCGCAGTGGAGAGGGTTGAAAGTTTCCCGTTCCACGGTGTGCACATCACTGACGACCTGAAATGGTCCTGACAGCGTGGTGAAGAAGGCGCAACAGCAGCAACTTCAGGAGGATAAAGAAATTTGGCTTGGTCCCTGAAGCCCTAACGAACATCCAATGCCACAGGAAGGCCAAGAAGATCATCAAGGACCCCAGCCACCCAAACCATGGCCTGTTCACCCTGCTACCATCTAAAAGACGGATTCAGTACAGGTGCTTCAAAGCCAGGACTGAGAAACTGAAACAGCTTCTATCTCCAGGCCATCAGAGTACTAAACAGTCATCACTAGCCGGCCTCAGCTCAGTACCCTGCACTGAACCTTAGTAACTGTTCTAGCTGGCTACTACACCCGGTACTCTACCCTACACCTTACAGACTAGAGTCATTGAACACTGGTCACTTTAATAATGTTTACATACTGTTTTACCCAATTTGTATCTATACTGTATACTGTATTGTAGTCATGGCTCCTCCTGTATAACTACCGTACTGCTGTACACACATTGTCTTTCCATATACTGTCCATATTGTCTATATATACACACCATTCACATTCCAGGCTTTGACATTGCTCATTCTGATATGTCTTAACTTTCTGTTCATTTTTTATGTTTATGGAAAGGAAAGGGGATACCTAGTTAGTTGTGTGTGTAGTTATGTGTGGTTATGTGTCTAGTTATGTTTGTAGTTATGTGTCTAGTTATGGGTGCAGTTATGTGTAGTTATGTGTCTAGTTATGTGGGTAGTTTTGTCTAGTTATGGGTGTGGTTATGTGTCTAGTTATGGGTGCAGTTATGTGTAGTTATGTGTCTAGTTATGGGTGTAGTTTGGGTGTAGTTATGGCTGTAATTATGGGTGTAGTTATGTGCGTAGTTGTGTCTAGTTATGTGTGTAGTTATGAGTGTAGTTATGTGTGTATTGTTATTGTATTTCTAGATTTTGCTGCATTGTTGGAGCTATAAACATACGCATTTCACTGAACCTGCGATACAATCTAAAAAGCAACCTATCCTCTCCTCTCCTCTCCTCTCCTCTCCTCTCCTCTCCTCTCCCTCTCCTCTCCTCTCCTCTCCTCTCCTCTCTCTCTCCCTCCTCCTCTCTCCTCTCCTCTCCTCTCCTCTTCTCTTCTCCTGTCCTGTCCTCCCCCTCTCCATCCCCATAAGCCTGATCGTTTTAATTGAAAGTCAGAGGAGGGTACTCTTGTGGTTTCATTATTAATTTATTAAAGTGCAATTTTCACCCACATGTGAAACAGAAAAATCAATGGAAACAGCAGCACTAAGCATCAAGGTTGATTACAGATGGAGGAGCCATAGATGGTGGTGCTGAAGGTGTTTTTCAACTGTTTGTCTCCTCCTCACAAGAATGTTTTGACACTCCGTAACACAATGCATTGGGTAAACAGTACCGACTGAGAAATAATTACATTTGATTGTTGTGTCTTATTAGGGAAGTTTGCACTACTCCATTACATGGTAAGGATTAAATGGAAGGCATATATTGCTCTGTAATGCAATCTGTCCAGCAGTGAGAGATGAGAAGCATGCCCTTTGCGCTAAGCGGAGTCAGAGATGATTTAGGTGGAGCAGATGGGAAATTCTAATCTGTTAGGCTAACCCTGAATGGCTAAAAGCCCACTCAAGAATGACATTTTCCTCCCATGTTTTTAAACCTGATAATCCTGATAACTTTAATATCTCTGGTTACTTATTTCCAGTGAATGGAAATGCACCGTTTCAGCTCCTTATTTAAAACCTTTTTTGATAATAACAATTCAAATATTCATACAATTTCTTTACACATTACATGTGCTTTCCTTTAGACTCAAGATTTAATACACAAAAAACTAAGTGTTTACGAATGACAAATGACATCAAGTCAAGCATTTTTAATAAGATTTGAATAAGCTATATGAATTATGACCAGAGTCGGTTCTAATGATGTTTCCGGCAACTTCCAGACTTTGTATTTCATGGCAGTTGGTAAATAAGGAAAGCTGAACAACAAGCAGGAGATGATTTTGGTCCATGCCATTGGGATACAGAGGAAGTGTGGTGACGCTCTACTTGAACCGATAGTCACAGCTGTGGGCTGTGCAACAACAATCCTACGACTCAAGGAAGACAGGCAGGATGTAAACAGCATTCCCTCACTGGCGGTAGTGGGGGGAAAGAACTGATCCACATGCCAAAACACAAGACAGATCTGGATATTTCTGTTTAAACATTTAGAATGAGTGGTCTTGGACTCTTTAGGTAGCACGGTAAAAAGCTGTTTTGAATTGTTATCTCATAATAGATCAAATAACATTGACCTTTTAGGAATTAGATGTATTAATAATAATAAAAATAAGCACGCCCTGCGTCCATCCACATGATAGAGGACCCTTGGGCTAACCAACACTGTACTGTGACCAATAATGTCTACACAGTGTCTAAATAGGCTCTGTCTGCTTACTCACACTAAGGCTGGGAGTGCAGCTTGGCCAGCCACTCTCACTGTAATTAGTACAACATTTTTTTGCCAAGCACCGCCCCACACTCTCACACAATTAGTGTGCTTTTTGTGATCATGAAATTATGGAAATGGGAGACACTTATTCAAACAGGTCCGGCATTACCATATTTTGAAATATTTGACTTAATTAGGTGGCCCCGGACCTGGCGAATAGAGACAAAGACTTTTAAAGCAGCGAGGCTCATAAAGTCCTTATTAAGAGAGGAGAGCGAGCTGGACCTAATGATGTGTTTGGAAATTAGGCCGATCAAACAGTTAATGCAAGGTCCTCCTTCCTGGCAAAAAGCATCCAAATGAGACAATTAGACAGCCATTATTCTCACTACTGGGCTACATGTGGAGCCTGATATGCATAAAGTGTTTATCAAGACAGACAATGTCCACTTAGAAAAAAATCCACTAAAATGCTGAGCCACTGTGAACCTAGATTTAAAAAAAAAAAAGCTCTGTAGCTAAGATTTGGGGGGTTGGGAAGGAGTGTCATCAGTGGTCCTCAATCAAGGAGTAATTCAGTATTATCTGCATAATGTTCCATCACAATTTAGAATAACTGAATTAACAGGGGAAAGCTCTCAGAATTGTCTAAAATAAAGTACATGTATAGATCATGACTAGATGGAAGGAATGATAAGATAGAGAGAAGATGTACTTACTGTAAATTATCACTTTATTTCCTATACATGCTTTTACCTTTATAAGCTAAGAGGAGATAAGTATATATTCAGTTAATTGCCGCAACATAAAAAGTAACACTTGACTTCAATAAATATGTACATTTCCTATGTGGAGTTATACTGTTTTTGTACTTTCTTCACATTGAAAACATATGGTGAACCCACAATTAACAATCTATTTCACAGAATCCAGAGGACACGCATTCCTTAATTACACCCCTTAAATCTTTATTTACCCTGCCTGTCTAGGTCGAGCCTGATCTCCTTACACATCCCTACCACCTCCGTCTCCATCTCCGCCTCGAACCCTGTCCCTATCCCTGCATGCAGCGACATGGGTGTCTGTTTGTAGACTAGAGGTGGCCGTTGCGGTGGTGTAGGATGATGCGGGATAGGGATAGCTGTTACGTGTCTGCCATTTTGCAAATGGTTATTAATTGCATGGCGGGATGAGGCGAGGGTTGGCGGGTGGGCGGTGGCGTTGGCGGCAGCAGGGCAACAGGGCGGGCGGTCTCCGCGGCCAGGCTCCGGCACATAGCTCTTCATCAGCCCCCAGCCGTCAGAGCTGCACAGACAATTACAGCCCTCTGATTGCTATCAGACAGGGAGGGGATTTTTACAAATTAGGGGATAAATAGAATTTTCCACATGCCTAATGGCAGGGGCTGGGGACAGTAATGAAAAACTATACATCACAATCAAGCCGACAATCCTATTCATGGCAATGCATTATGCTCACTATTCATAATAATGGCATAGTGACAGAGACTGCGCTGGCCCTGGCCAGAGGGATGCCAGCAATCCTACATTGGCTCACTAACGCTGGGCCATTTCTGGGGAACTCATACAGACTCTACTTCATTGCATCCTGCCAATGTTTGATTTCATTTTTTTCGTTTTATTTTTTATATAGATTTTCTTCTCTTTTTTTAAATTCACGTTGGTTTTC